>NW_004524632.1:11503633-11561139 GCF_000260255.1 Octodon degus | reverse complement strand
TGACTGTCATCCCAGCACTTGGGGAGGCTGAGACAGAAGGATCCTTGGGAGCTGGAGGCCAGCCTAGGCTACAAAGCGAGCTCAAGGCCAACCTGAGCTGCAAGCAAGACCCTGTCTCAAAAAAAGAGCACCAGATTGGCCGGATAGCTCAGCCATTTAAGGCTCCTGCTTCGGCAGGCGCAGAGACCGGGGTGCTGGTCCCACCCCGGGGCGCGCTGAGACAGCAACTGGGCCTGGGCTGGGAGGCTGCGCAGCTGTAGTCCCTGCATTGGGAGGCTGAGAACAGGAGGGTCACTAGAGTCCAACCTGTGTAGTGAGGCCCTGCAGACCCCGTACTTAATACATTTTTTTAAAAAAGCTCCCTGGGCCTCGCAGGAGGTGCCGCAGCCTCCAGCTGTGGGTGTCTCTGCCCCCGACACACAGATGCTTCACAGCATTTACGGCCTCACCTTCAGCAGACCCAACAGAAAATGAGAGCTCCACAGCCTCCCAACCCTGCGGACGACGCAGCTCTGGGCAGGAAGCACGCAGGGCTCGGCGCTAAGAAGGCACAGACAAAGCAGAGCCAAGCGCAGATTAAAATTTCCAGCCTGGGGCCGGGGAGATGGCTCAGTGGAATAAGTGCTTCCCTGGCAAGCGCAAGATCCTGAGTTCAATCCCCGGTTCCGCAAAAATAAAATAAAATAAAATAAAATAAAAATAAATAAATAAAAATTTCCAGCCAGCAACAAAAGAAAGAAAAGAGAAAAAGGGGGGCTGCAGGGAGATGGCTCAGTAGGATAAGCACTTGCCTGGCAAGCGCAAGGGCCTGAGTTCAATCCACGGGTTGCACGCCTGTCATCCCAGCACTGGGGAGGCTAAGGCAGGAGGATCACCATGTTTGAAGGCCTCAACTACACAACGAGACCTTGTCTCAAAAACACAAAAATAAACAGAAAAATCGCACCAAATTCTGGGGTCCTGGCTTTCACCTCCAGCACCACAAAAAATTAAGATAAACAAAATGGCAGCATGAGGGGCCAGGCTAAGAAGGCGCAAGGGACCTGGAAGGGGTTAGGCTCCCTGGGGCAGGGCAGGCAGCAGCTGGCTGAGGGGAGGGGAGCTGGGGGCACAGGGAGGGGCCCCTGGGGAGAGCCTACCCCTCCTCCCGCCATCTGCCCCCAGGGGCTTCACCCGTCAGCAAGGCAGAGAGAGCTCTGTTGTCTGCACCACCCGTTCTGCAAATGCACGTCACATAGATCCGTTTCCTGGTAGTAAAATCCACACCGCAAGTCAGATTTACCATTTTAATTAAATGCACTTTACATCTTCACTTCTTAGGGAGCAGAGTGCTTACCCCTGTAGGAGACACTCAGGCTACCCTAAGACATCGGATCATGTGACCCCAGCAGGCTTTCCCAGTGGCAGCAGAGCAGAGCGGAGCCAGAGAGCAGCCCAGCGGCCAGGCAGCCCCTCGGGTGGTTGGAGACCTGAGGCCCGGCCCCCCACCCTTGGTGCCAGGGATTCAGTGACTGAGGCAGGGCCGGGGGTGCCAGGCCAGCCTGGGCCAAGATAGCAAGAACCCAGCTTTGAATAAATAGGGTCGGCCAAACAGCTCAGCAGATTAAAGCGCCTGGCAGGGGCCAGGGATTTCCCAAGCCCTGCCCCGGGTGCCCTGAGCTGGCAGTTGAGACTGGGTGTGGGAGCGCGCCTGTAATCCCAGCTCTTGGGAGGTTGTAAACAGGCCGATCACTAGGAGTCTGATCTAGTAGTGGGACCCTGAATACCCTGTAGACCCTTCTCTAAAATGCGAAAAAAAGAAATAATGGGGCCAGGGAGATGGCTTAGTGGCACTAATGCCTGCCTGGCAAGCACAAGGTCCCAAGTTCGATTCCCAGGACCAAAAAAGAAAAGAAAGAAAAATGCCTACACTAGGGAGGCCGAGGCAAGAGGGTTGCTGCAGGCTTCAGACCAGCTGGCGATACAGCGAGGACCTGTCTCAAAACAACAGCAACGATGATATTTTAAAAATTTAGGGGCGGGAGATGGCTCAGTGGAATAAGTGCTTCCCTAGCAAGTGCAAGGGTCTGAGTTCAATCCCTGGTTCCGCAAAAAAAAAAAAAAAATAAAATAAAATATATATATATATATATATATATATGAAGAAAAAGAGCAGCGCGCTGTGGTCTTTATTAGCTCAGAAGCGGCTCCCTGTGTAGTGGAGATGGGAGAGGGGGCTGGTCCTCCCCACCATGGGTCACAGGGCGAGCCGCTCTCTGAATTTCAGGTACTCAGATGCCAAGGGGCGCCTGAACTGCTGCTCTGGAGGAGGCGGAGTGACAGGCACCATGCCAGGGTCCAGAACTCGGGTCCGAGACGGACGTGGTGGCGCACGCCCGTAAGCCCAGCACTCAAGGGGCTGAGGTGAGAGGAAGCCTGGGCACGTAGTGAGTTCAAGGCCAGCCTGGACTACATAATGACTCTCAACAACACAAAACAATGCAGGGTCCCCTCTGTTAGGTGCTGTGTCATTCAGCATGTGACCACCAGGTCCTCACAGAGCGGCAGAGAGCAGGGTCCTTACCCAGGAGGGGGCTCAGCTCCAGAACCCCAACTGAACCAGCTGCTGTGCCGTGGTCACCAGGTAGGTCTGGGAAAGGGTCCCTGCAGGGTGGGTGAGATGCCAGAGGGTGCAGCTTTAGCTTAGCCATGGCCACCAAGAAGGGGCCCCGGGGAAGGAAGAAAGAGGCTTCACCCAGGAGTGTCCCTGTCATCTCACCATTCTAGGAGACTGAGGCAGGAGGATAGCAAGTTCAAGCCCAGCCTGGACAACTTGGAGACTTAGTGAGACCCTGGTTCAAAATAAAAAATAAAGGATTGAGAACATGGTTCAGTGCGAAGGGAAGAAAGAAAAAGGGGAGAGTTTGGGGGAGGAGAAAGAGAGCCAGAGCCCCCCCAGAGGATTCCAGGAGGCTCGCGGCGTCAGGACCCCGCCGGCTCAGCTGGGTGGCCACTCGCCACCAGTATTACTGAAGAAGAGTAAACACAGACATTTGCAGGTAGAACACCGCTGAAGCGCCTCAGAGATGGCTCATCTTCCCTGTGAGAAATCGCCTCCTCTGTGCCCCCCGCAGGAGCCTCGGCCCTCATAACTCAAGTCCGCACTTAATTAAAAGGGGGGCACCTTGGAACCGGCCCAGCTGGCACAGGCTCCACGCTCACTGTGACTTCAGGCCCCGCTGACGGGTGTCCATTCGTCTTGCTTTGGCAGAAAGGGGCAAAATTCAAAAGGAGAAAAAAGTCTTCTGCCTAGCGGCTCGGCTCCCATGAGGCTGGCCCTCGGGTCTGGGGCAGTACGGCTGAAATCGAACTTAAGGGCCAAGCAGGCCAAGAGGCGCTGCACTCGCGGGGCCTGAGCTGCTGCCAGGGTCACCAGCGCCATCTGCAAATCACAAGTGTATCGTGTCCCCCAGGACCTCCTCGCTAGCTATCTGGCCGCCCAGCCCAGCACAGGCCAAACCCTCCTCAGAGACCACACCCCACAGGAAAGGAGAACTCAGGATTCAGCTTGTTTGTTACAGTATGCCGTGAGGGGCTCCCATCCTGGTGCACTCGGGAGGCTGAGGCAGGAGGGCTGCCAGTCTAAGGCCAGCCTGGACAACTCAGCAAGACCCTGCCTCAAAATCAAAAAGTAAAAAGGGCTGGGGGTGAGCTCAATGAGACTTACACTGGGTTTCTAACTTTTTTTTTTTTTTTAATTGTACTAGGAACTGAACTCAGGACCTTGTGCTTACCAGGAAGGAGCTGGGCCGCTGAGCTATCTCCCTGCCCTCCACTGGCTTTCTCACACGCTCTAAGTACCGCTCCCAAAAGGCGCTGGCTCCCCGCAGGAATCCTAAACCCAGCTCCTCACAAGGGCCAGCTTGAGCCTCGGAAGTCACTGCACTCACCTCTTGCATCCTGAGGATGACACACTGTCACCTGCAGACAGGGGCTCCCAGTCCCAGACAGCTGGGCTTCTCAGGACGCCCCTCCTGCACTGTCACAAAGGAGAGGCCTCATCTCGGAGCCTTGGGACGAGTGGCCTTGTTGGCCGCGCCCTTCCTTGGGGCCGGTGAGGCGGCTGTGGGCCTTGGGACAGGGAGGCAGCCGGTGGGAGGAAGCAGTTTTGCCTCCCTCTCGCAGGGTGCTCTTCCCTGCAGGACAAGAGGCCAGGGTGTGGCTTCTGGCCTGGGGGAGGGGGCGGTCACAGCTGAGCTCTGCTGACAGCTATGCGCCCCTCCTCGGCCTCCAGGGCATGCAGCAGCGGGGGCTTGCTGAGAGCCCTGGGTTCCAGAACAAGCCTGTGAGGGGGCAGTAAGTGGAGGCCAGCGGGGGCGCCCAGCGCTGGCGCACACCTACAGTTCCACCACTTCGTGCAGCAAGCTGAGGCAGGAGGATGTCAAGCTTGAGGCCAACCTGGACTACATAATAAAAACTTGCTGGGAGTGAGGGCACACACCTGAAATCCCAGCACTCGGCGGCGGGCTGAGACAGAAGGACCACTGTGAAGGCAAGGCCAGCCTGGACTGCGTAGCAAAGCCGTGTCTAAAAAACAATTAAATTAATAAATAAATAACAATTAAAACCAAAAACAAACTTTGCTCATCTCCCACTTCCCCACAAAAGAGAGAAGACAAAAGGAAGACCAAAGCGTCTTTCTTTTTTAGTGGTGGAAGGGAGTCCCGATCCACTGGCCCTTAGGAAAGGCCCCGTCTCCCTCGCTCGCTCGCCCCAGCCCATACTTTATGTCTGGTTCACCCCTAGGGTGACGGGATACTGTTTGTCCCTGTCCTCTCCGAACTCTGCCCTCCAAGCCTCTGAGACTCCAGAGGTTCTGGGCCCCGAGGACATTTCCAGTACCAACAATGGAGCGGGTGTGTGACCCACGGAGGAGGGCACAGAGCACCAAGTCCAGCCTTTTGCCCAAGGGGACCTGCTGCCCAGGGGGCTGCTGTGGCTCCGTGATCTCTGATCCTCTCCCTTCTCCTCCTGTACTTCCCTGGCCTTCAGGGCCTTGAACTCCTTTTTTTTTTTAAATTTTATTTATTTATTTGTGTGTGTGTGTGTGTGTGTGTGTGTGGCCAGCTCAGCCCACCAGGGGGCGGGGCTGGCCGGCATGTGGTGCTGGGGGATTGAACCGCGGTCCCTGTGCTTTGCCAAGCTTGTTCTAGGTAGGTGCTTTAGACCACTGAGCCATCTCACCAGCCCCGGGCCTTGAACTCCTGAAGTGACCAAGACTGGCCTCAAATTCTCCACTCTCCTGCCTCAACCTCCCATTAACAGGGGTTCATTACGGGCAGTGAGCACCCCTGTGTCCACTGCGCTTCTCACCAAGCCTCCAGGGAGACAAGGCAGAGCCCCCAAGGGACTGGAGGGGACAGAGCAGAGTGGTGGGACCCACCTCTGCCCGAAGCTGTGTGCTAAGCATCCGTGGGTCAGCGGCAAATGGCCTGGTGCAGGTGTTGTGCTGTGAAGCCTCCATCTTATTTGTAAGCTGAGGGTGACAGTGACAGGGTTGTCACGGGAGTTCCCAAAGTTCCAGGCCGAGAGCAGAGCAGGCATAGGGGTTGGCTGGTGATGTCCCTCTGGGGTGAGACCTGAGGGCCACCCAAGCCTCCCTGTCAGAACATGGACAGGAATTGTCAGAAGAAGTGACAGTCCAGGTAGCAGAGGTGACCCAGAGTCAGGAAGGCCCCGCCCGCCCAGTCTCCCCTCTCTAGCCAAGGAGAGAGCTCAGAGCCATGGGGTGCCGGAGCCGCTGAGAAGCGCCAGCCGCAGCCCGGGCTACCAGGGACCCACATGGCCCAGGACCCCACAAGAGACCAGGAAATGCCACCCTCCCCCACTCTGGGCCTCGCACTCACAGGACTCCCTAAACTGGTTCCATCCAGCCCCATGGGATTTGCCGGGGCTTGTCCCTCCTTCCTTGGGCACGGTTCCTGCTCAGCACTATTAGTGTTTTCTTTCTTGTACCTGTTTGGCAAACAAGTTGGGAGCTTCTGAAGACAAAAGAGACCCACGGTGGTTACAGATGGCTTTTATCCCCAGGAAGCAGAGAGGAGGTCAACCCCTCTCCCACCCCACACAAGGGCAGGAACATCAGGGAACCAAAGCAAGCAAGTCATCGAGGCTTTCTAAGGAGGACATGACACATGAGCCTCAGCAGAGTGGAGTGGGACTTTATTTTCATTTTTCTGAGTTGACCTTGTGGAAGAAGCCCTAAGCAGCTGCCCACTGTCTGTGGACAGAATGCAGAGCACCCACTCCACGCTGCTGCCTTCCGGGACTTCCACTGCCGCAGGTGAAGGAGGACGCATTAAATTAGGTGCGGTTTAAAAGCAGCCCCTCCTGGCCAGGTTTGCACAACGCTGTAGGTGACAGCACAGCCATCAGGAAGCAGAGAGCCTGAGCGCTTCTGGAAGGGCGGGACGGGTCCAGGATGTCAGAGGCTGGGCTCAGCTGCCTGCCTGCCTGCCTGCCTGCCTGCCTGCCTGCCGCTCTGGCGCAACAGTCAGTGGAGGTAGTCATGAGTGCATGAGGTAAGGGAGACCGAGACCAGCTTCTGGCCTGAACTGAACCCCTCGGCTCAAAGCAGCAAGGATTTGGGGCTTTTGCTCCCAAGATCCTCTGCTGCTCCCCGGGAAGGGGAAAATGGCCGAGTTACTCTCAGAACTCCGTACCACAGCAATCAGGAGAAAGTGGGTCACAAAGCAGCTCTGCTAAGCATAGGCCCCAGAGAAAAGGCCCCGGTTTCCGTGCCAGGTCGCATTTACTGAGCACCTACTGTGTATGCATGGATGTCACAACGCCTAATTCACATAATCGCAGCCTCAGTGGTGGGCTTGGGGCTGTGAACTCCGGGGTACTGATTGGCTGAAGGAGCTGGGTGGACTTGGTTCCCCGTCGCAGCTTTCCTTATCAGCATCTGTAAAATGGAAACAATAGATCGGCCTCACCCGGCTGTGGGAACGAAACGCGCACGTGGAAGCCGGAGCTTCATAAATGCCAGTTATTACAGTTCCTCCTGGGCACGCGCTCCCCGCCCCCACCCTACCAGGGCGCGCGCATAGACACGTTCACACTCCCCCTGTACACAGATGCAGACATGTGCCCATGCCCGCGTCTTGCACCTAGTGCCAACGCCGAGCGCCTCCGAGAAGCTGCGGGGCCCTCAACTTCGCTGCTTTTCCCTTAGATCTTTATGAATGAACTCCGGTCACAAGGAGTTTATTTTTTTATGAATGGGAGCCCAGGACGTGAATGAAGCCCAGAGACAGCCCCTACAGTCTGATTGGCTCCTCTACTGTGAGGCCCCGCCCCCGGCTCGACGAGGGAGTCATCGGATTGGCGAGTGGTCCGGACCCTGGGGTTTCATTCAAGAAAGTCAATGAAACAAAGGGAGCGGGCGGGGTGGGGGGGCCGAGCGGGGCAGCGCGGAGAAAACGCACCAATCAGCAGCTCCCCCGGGCTCACAACCGGCCGCGGCGCCCAGAGCAGGCGTCGCGCGGGGACCCGGGCTGGGGCCGCCTTGCTCCCGCCCCGCCGCGCGGCCCCGGCGTCGTCCCGGGCGGGCTCGGGACCCCCTGCGGCTCCCGCGCCGACGCCCGGGCCTCAGGTGAGGCTGCGGGAGGGGGCGGCGGGAGAAAGTCTGTGACCCCCAGCGTGCCTCCCACGCCCCGCGCTGTGCCCACAGCCACATCCGCAGGTCCCGGGGCCGGGTAGGGGGACAGAAGACTTGGATGTGGGGCTAGAGAGGGCGCGGGGTGGGGTGCGCGGAGCGCACGCGCGCGCACACTCACACACGTGCACACGCATGCACACGCGTCTTATGTAACCGAGCTCGCCGTGCGGACTGCCGACCACAGAGCGGCGCCCCCCGGGAGCAGGTGGGACCCCTGTGGGTGCCAGGTCCCTCCCCGCCATTCCAGAGTGGGAGAAGTTCCGCGGTCACCTCAGAGCCTCAGGACTGACACCTCCCGCCTCCATCCCCCCTCCCCTCCGCGCGCAGCTCTCTTGGGACAGTGCCCCACCCCCCCCGCGCGCGCGCTTAGTGCCCCCGCGTGGCTCGGCCGGGTGGCCGGGGAGCGGCCGGATGGAGCGGAGGATGAAAGGCGGATCTCTGGACCAGCAAGTGCCCTACACCGCCTGCAGCGTGAGCGCCGACCCCCGCCCCCAGACACCCCGCGACCCTATACCCCTGGACTCCATCACCTCCAGACCTGATTTATGGATTCCATCCCCCCAACACCCCATCATCCTTGGACGCAGTAACCTCGGCAACCCCATCCCCTGGGACCTCCCCTCACTAGGCACTGGAGTTGACTGGAGCACCGTCTCCCCTCCCTTCAGAAACTGTCCGGAAATGGGAGCCTTCTCGAAGGGCTGATGGTTCCCCAGAGGAAGCTCATGGACCCTGGCTCCCTACCGCCCCCCGACTCTGAAGGTAAAGAGCCAGACCAGAGGAGACCCTCCCCTCACCTGAAAGGCCAGGGCTGGAAACCACCACCCCACCTCCAACTCCCCAAAAGGCTGCCTTCCCCAGAGCTGCTTGTTCTGGGTACCTACCCTACAGTGGCAGCAGGCAGCCCCGTGGCTCACTGGGTCCCCTCCCTCCCGGCACCCCCACCAGCCACTTCACCAGCAATTCATTATTCCTCCCTCAGATCTCTTCCAGGACCTAAGCCACTTCCAGGAGACTTGGCTCGCGGAAGGTGAGTTGTGTGATCCTTCTGTTGTTGGGGTGCCCCAGCCTTGCCCCCTTCCTTTGTCTTTTGTCTGCCCAAAGGCAACCTCCAAGCCCCCTCTGCCTCACCCTCTCACAGTGCCCAGTGTGGACACTTATACTGATATTTATTTTCTCTGGCCTGACCCAGGCTGCCTAAGGAGGCCTGGGGATGAATCAGACCATTGTGTGGGGTATTTGCTTATTTGGATGGAGCTTGGCCCGGGGCCGTTTTCCGGGTTGAAAATTTCATTTCCAAGTTTGTTTGGCAAAGGCTGCAGGGTCCAGGTTCGTGCAGGGTGTTGGGGTTGGGGGGCAGGAGATTGAGAAGGAGCAGTTAACCTGGTGTCTGTCTTCCAGAGCTGCCCAAACATTGAGTGGAATCCTCTCCTTTCACTTCCCAACTCTCAGGGCTGATTTGCTGTCCAAGCCAAAAGAAAAACAAAAGTTTGAATAATTTTTTTTCTCAGCACTTTGGCCAGAGGATGAGGCTGCCTCCCAGTAGCCCCAATTGTAATTCCAACGGCAGCGGCATCCCTGCTGCAGCCCCCGGTGATGCCTCCGTGCAGGCAAAGTCCCTGCTTCCTGCGCATTTGGGGGGAAAGCTTTGAGCTGGCCAGGATGGAGCCAGAGGGTGTCACTGGTGGGGTGCAAGCAGTCAGTGCTTTAGAGCACCTCTGAGAGGGAAAGGTTAAAGCCCCCATCTTGGGTAACACCCCCTTTATTTTAAGACTGAGGACCAAGAGCCTGAAATGCTAGGAACCCCTTTTTGAGGGCTTTTCTCTGCCTCCAGACCTCCTTCTCCCCCATATCTGTCTTTGGCAGTCGCATAAGCATAAGCCCGACTCCCCCGGAACCCTCTATAGCACCTGACTCAGCCAGTGGATGGAGTAAGGCTTGGTCCGTCCACCACGATGGCACCTGGAGAATGTGTCTACAGAATAGCCACTTAGCATAGAGCTGCCTCTGGGACATCTGGGGGAATGAAGGGGGATCTGTGTGTGGGTGCCAGGGGCGTGGGTCCTGTGGGCACCTTCCCCTGAGTCTGCATGCCCTGAGTGCCCAGTGCCCGCCTACTTGCAGGCAGAACTGTGCCCAGCCACCCTCACCCCTGCCCAAGGTTCCTGAGCAGGGCTAATACCGGAGGTGTCTGTTTCCAGGCACTCAAACGACTTCCTTTTCCAGCGCCTGATATGGGTCTGGCTGGTGGGGCTCCTCTCCCTGGCTGTCAGCAGAGGGTCCCCCAGTGGGCAGCTCCAGGGCTTCCAGCTAGGAGTGGCTCCGAGCTTGGCATTTTAACATAGTCCGTTGCCTGGGTTTGAGGGGGTTCTTATCCTACCCTTGGAGACACCCGTGTCCCACAAGTGCGTGCCTCTGTGTGTGTGTGTGTGTGTGTGTGTGTGTGTGTGTGTGTGTGTGTGTGAATGTGAGTTCACTCCGTGCTGCTCCCGTGTCCCTGTCCATTTAAATCCCGGGGGTGGGAGGAGGGGTGGGGATGCGGTTGAGGGGGCTGGGAGCGCCGTGGTTCTCTCCTCCGCGGGAGGAGCTGCTCAGGTTCCCAGCTGGCGCTGGTGACCAGGCCTGGGGGGGGCTCCGGCCACTTGCTCTTCGCCGCTCTCTCCACGGAGACAGATGCAGCTGCCGGGGCCCTGTGCCTCCGCGCTGCCCCAGCATCACCCCGGCCTCTTCTCCTGCCTCTTCTCACCAGGTCAGTGTCCCTGGGTTCCTGGGGGGCTTCAGGCAGTAGGGAGAGGCCAGGTCCTTTGGAAAACTGCCAGCGGTGGGGCACATCCAGGATGGTGGAAAGAAGCAGGGGTTCTGGCAGCAAGGGTGAGGAGGGGGCAGCTCGGGAGGTGCAGAGGCACTGGGGTGCGTGGTGTGGTCAGGGCATTCGTAGGCAGCCTAGACATCTGGGATTGGAGAACAGTGCTCGGAAGCTGGGGTGCATCTGATTTCTGGGCACCTGGGTTGTTGTTGGGGTGCTGGAGCAAGGGTCGAGCCGGCACAGAGAAGAAAGCCAGGTTCGGGTAGGCAGAGCGCAGACGTGCACAGCTGAGGGAGAGATGTGCTGGTTCTGGTCCTGGACTCCTTTCTGGACTTGGCTGGAGTCTTCAGGAACCCTCCGGTGACCTTGTCCATTTGGCAGTGAGGGACAGTGCTGGGCCGCTGATGTCCTTTGTGTGAGCTGGGGTCTGCCACTCCTGAAGCCTGTGGCTGCTGCAGGGTCCCCACCCCGTGGAGACAATGCATGAATTTTTTGAGGGGGTGCCAGGCTGTGGGGTGCATGGATTTTCTAGGAAAAAAAAAGATCCGAGCTTTTCCCAGAATCCCTGTTCCCTGCCCTCCTCCAGTGGGTCTGTTTGGCTCCCCACCCAGAGAGACCCCAGCTGCAGGTGGTGTTTCCCGGGGTGCTTCAGGACGCACAGAGTGACTGTTGAGCACCCCCCCCACACACACACACACACGCGAGCTCTGCTAGCTAAGGCCTTCTCATGTCTTTGTGTCTCCTCCCCTGCCAAGGCTCCTGAGACATTGTCCCCTGCAGGCACAGTGCTGTTTCCTTCCACCCCTAGGGGAGGACTAAACAGAGAGCTCCAAGTGGAGGGAGCTCCGAGGGGTGGGTGGCTGCCCGGGGCTCAGCTGCTTCGCTGCTCCGGCTCTCCAGTTCTTCCAGGGCCCACCTGGGGAGGCCTCAGCCCTTCCCTCCCTGAGCATTGGTCCTGTCCCCACATACACACACCTTTGTACTCAGATAGACTTGGAGGCCGGGAGGAAGGGGACACTTGGCCAAGTCCCCAGTGAGTTGTGTGGGCTACAGAAGCCCTGCTGTGGTCTCTACAACCTGCTCTGCCGGGGAGCAGGCTCCACCGCTGTCCAGCTCTGTCCTTGTGGACACTCTGGATAACCAGATCAGGAGCCTCTCTGGGGCTTCTGGGAGACTTGCAGGCCTGAGGCAGGAGGAGCCCAGTGCTGCTCCCCGTCCAGTGACGTCACAGAGCCGCCCCCAGCCCATTACCTCAGTGGGAAGTGACAGCTAATGAGACCCCAAGGGGGCCCCTGGTGTGCGTCAGTCTGTGCCCCCTGCCCCTGGGACCCTCTTTGCCCCTTTGTGTCGGTGAGGGGACTCTTGCGCTCCTACTCCCAGTGCCCCCTTGCCGGCACCCTTGAGGGTCGCTCAGGCCCTGCGCCCGGCGGCAGCTGAGCTGATTCTGTGTCCTTCCAGGCTCCAGCGTGTTCAAAGGGCCGTTCTGTTTCGGTTTGTAGACCTGGCCTTGCCGTGTAACCCTCCACCCTTCTGTCTCTGCTTCCTGAGATGACTGGTGTGCTCTAGCGGTGTGGCTACATGAGCCTGTGCCTGTGGGTCACCAGGGCACTGGTTAGGAACATAGGTATCTGGCCACCTTGGGTGGGGACAGAGCCCGCGTGCTGCCCCCCTTCAGGTGCGCTGGGCCCCCAGGAGGACGTGTGAGCTGGATGTGCAGTGTGCGAATGGTCTGCCGTGGGACTGCGTGTCCACTGGTGCGCCTGATCGCTGTGCGCTGGTGGCTCGCAAGCTCTTGAGTCCCTAACGCCTTCGCCTGGCTGTTGAGAAATTGATGAGCTCTAAACCTATATTTATTTTTATTAGAACATATTGTAATTAATAGAAGATAAATCACGCACTATACCACCTCACAGTTTTCTGGTCTTGATTAAATTGAGGCAGCGCTTTAAAGATATTTTAAAGAACAGAGGCCGCGTCGCAGGGCCAGCTGCTCAGAGAGCGCGACCATTACTACTGTGGGTCCAAAGAGAGCCCAGGGCCCCTCCTGCTACACCGACCCTAAAGGCCAGAAGGCCCCTGGAAAGATGCAATGCTGGGGACTCCCTGGTCCCCCACCCCCTGTGTGTGGCGCAGCTGAGCTGGCTCCTGCCAACCTGAGCCGTGTCACCCATGTTCACATAGAAGAGTGACACTTCACTGATGCTCAGGTGGTGAATAGAGAAGCTGAGGATCAAGGGAGACAAAGCCCAAACCACAGGGCCTCCATGGCTTGGGTGGTGGGGTGCACGGCTGGGCCCCCATCTCCTCCCGCTGCCCCCTGGATCTGGGGGCCACAGCTTTGCCGCCTGAGCTGCTGCTCTGAGCTTTCGCACCTCAGGCCCTTGGGCCCTGCCATGCCTGCTCTGGCCTCCTGTCCCCAGCCTGGGCAGCGTCACATTCTGTCCACGCCATGTCCCAGACCTTGTGTGCACCCCAGAACGCCCTGTGAAGCTGTTCCAATGCAGACCCCCGGGCCCCTGGTCCAGATGCCCCCCATTTGGCTCCACACCCCACGGTTCCCCAGGCTGTGACTCCTGCCCACCCGTCAGCCTGCTGTAGTGCTGCGACCCACGGAGAAACACAAGAAAGTGTGTGCCGTGCAGCGTGGAGGCAGGCTGGCAGAGCCCAGCTGGAGCGCAGGGCCCAGGCAGGCTGCAGTCTCTGTTGTGTCCCCTGCAGCGGCCGTGCGGCCCAGGACCCCCAACGCACCCCAGCCTTGCATCTCTCTCTCTCTCTCTTTCTCTCTCCAGCTCAGGTGCCAGACAGCGATGAGCAGTTCGTTCCTGATTTCCACTCGGAAAACTGTAAGTCAGCCAGGGAGCTGGAAGTGGGGGCGGGAAGGGCTGGTCTGGGCCACCCAGCCTGGGGCTGGGACTCGGGACCAGGGTCAAGAGGGAGGAGATGACCTTGGGGCCCACCTGCCCCAAGTCAGGTCAGGGGCTAACCCTGCCTGGCTGACTTCAGGGTGGACGCTGTCCTGCTCTGACCCTCCTTGGAATGAGGGTGTGAGCAGGGCCAGGCTGCTGTCCTCACTTCCCGCCCACCCTGGGGACAGCTGACCGTGCCTGCAGGCTGCCTGGTCTGGGTGCCCCTCGTGCTCAGTCAGCCCCCCTCAGTGACAAACTGAAATGGGGCCCAGCGTTGGTAATGTCACTGTTCAGAAACACTGGCTTCATGACTGCTGCTCTGCTGTGAAGAATCAGCCACAGCGGGCAGTGGATCTGCAAGCTGGGGCATCTGCTGTGGCCTGGCTCACGTGGGCAGCCGTGCCCAGTGGGTTACAGGAAAGGCTGCGTTCTACACGGATAATTGGGAGCATGTGTCTAATGTCACTCAGCTGACATGCAGCTGGGCCCCAAGCAGGAGAACAGGCTCCTCCCTTGGAATTTCCCAGGGCACTGAGGAAACCACAGACCCCAAGCGGGAGGTGCTCACTACCTGAAGGAGCTTTCTGGGGTCTAGGGCTGCAGGCAGGGCTGCACTTTATTTTAAAATAGGCAGTTTCCTCGGTTAATAGTGGGTATTAGCCAGTGGGGCTTGAGGGTACATGCCTGTCATCCCAGCACTCCCAGGAGGCTGAGGCAGGAAGGCACTGTCTCAAAATAAAAGAGGTCTAGGGATGCAGGTCAGTGTGAATTACACTAACACCAAAACATTCTTCAAACACCTGACCCTGGTCTCAGAACTGAGCCCCAGGGAGGAGGAGCTGCACGGGGGTCCTAGAGGGCAGGTCCCCAGAGGTCCCCCATGACACCCTGTGGCCTCGCTGTGCCCTGCAGTAGCTTTCCACAGCCCGACCACCCGCATCAAGAAGGAGCCCCAAAGCCCCCGCGCAGAGCCCGCCGTGTCCTGCAGCCGGAGGCTGCCGCCTCCCTACCACCATGGCGAGCCGTGCCTTTACTCCAGGTGAGGCTGGGTTGGGATCAAGGAGGGAGGCACCCACGGTGACAGAGAAGTGGAGGTGCAAGTGGCCACAGCCTTGGCGGTGTGAGGGCTGCAGTGTCTGCCCACTGGGCCAGCTGCAGGACAGCAGGAGAGTGCCCCCCTGCCTGCCTCCCTGCCCCGCCCCTCACCCATCTCCCTCTGCCTCCACCCCCCCCTGCCTGTGCCCCCCAGACAAATCGCCATCAAGTCCCCTGCCCCTGGCGCCCCTGGACAGTCCCCCCTGCAGTCCTTTCCCCGGGCAGAGCCGCGGGGTCTCCTGAGGTCCTCCGGGCCCAGCCGGCCCCACCCTGGCCACGAGCTCCTTGGGGAGCACAGGTGAGGGTGCCCATCCCTCCTAGGGGGAGGCAGGACGTCACCCCGGAGTGCTGGCTGGAGTCATCCCGGAGGGCCTAATGCAAGCTTCTCTGCTCTGTTTCCTGCCCACTGCGTCCAGCCCTGTCTTCCAGCAGCCCCTGGACGCCTGCCGCTCCTTCACGCCTTCCCAGGGAGGTTCTGGGGACCCCCTGGCAGCCCCCTACCAGCACCCACTGCCTGAGACCTGCCCGCCGTACCCGCACCAGGGCTTCAAGCAGGAGTACCACGACCCCCTGTATGAGCAGGCGGGCCGGGGCGGGCTCCGCGGGCACAGGTACCCAGGGGCAGGGGTGGTAATCAAGCAGGAGCAGACTGACTTCGCCTACGACGCAGGTGAGAGGCCCTCCCTCTCCCACGGGGCTCCTAGCTTCCCATGCTAGCCACCAGCTTGGGAACTCACCCAGCTCAATTAGAAGGCCTAGATACAAAGGCAGCTAGCTAGCTGAGTGTGGGGGCAAGGGCCTGGCATCCGGCACTCCACGCCCGCGGCTGGAGGAGCACAAGTCCGAGCCCAGCCTGGGCAACATAGCGAGACCCCGACTAAAAATAAAAAAGAAAAGGGCTGGGAGTGTAGGTCCTGGGTTCCATCCCAGCAGACCACCGGAAGTGAAGGCGTTGGCTTCTAGCAGGTATTGGGGTTTCAGTTACCCAAGACCAAGGCTGGGAGCTGGGAGAAGGATCCTGGGGATGGGGTGAGCAGGATGTACCTGCCCGTGGCCCCTGTACCACGGAGGGACCTGAAGGGAGGACGCCCGTCTGGCTCACACTCCCAGGGCCCAAGGACCTTTCCAAAGCCTGCTGCTGCCCAAACTGGGGTGCCCAGGCCGGGTGGCTGTGAACCCCACTTTCCCCCACTCGGCCCAGTACAACCACTGCCACCCTCCTGGCCAACCCTCTGAGGATGGCCCCTTCCCCAGTGGCCCTGGCCTCTAGGGTCGGCCCAGCCCGGGCGGCCGGGCCGAGAGGTGGTGGGCGGAGGCGGGCTCTGCCCTGACCTCGGAGGCGGCAGACCCGGATCGAGTTACCGCCCTCCTCCCGGTCTGAATGGAGTCAGGAATTCCATTCACAAAATGGAGGATGAATGGAGCCGGCCCCGCCCCCCGCGGAGGCGTCGGGTTTCAGCTCCTTCCTCGTGGGAGTGGAGGGGAAGGAGGCGGAAGGGTTGGGACTCGATCCGAGGCCTCCGAGGCTGCGGCGGGAGGTGTCCTGACCGCGCAGGGAATGAGGTGTCTGCTGGGCCGGAAGCAGCCCGGAGGCGCGCCCTGCCTGCGCACACGCGCGCACACACACACGCACACACACGTGCGCGCGCTCACGCGCACCCCGGCCCGGGCGGGGAACCTGACCTGCCGGCCGGACGCGCATCCGTTCCAGTCCGAGGGCGTCCCAGGCCGCGGACACCGTACTCCCTCCCCGGAGGTCCCTGTCGCCCCCTCGCGCCCCTGGCACACAGGAAGCAGCTGCTCGCGGAATCCGGGCCCTGCTGTGCCACTCCAGCCCTTGAGCCCGGGCCGGCCGGCTGCGGGGAGGCGGCGGCGGCGGGCAGGCAGGGGAGGAGCGCCCTCCCGGCCCGCTGACCGCCCTGCTCCCCGCAGATGTCCCGGGCTGCGCCTCGATGTACCTCCACTCAGAGGGCTTTCCCGGGCCCGCTGCAGGTGACCGAGCCTTTGGTTAGGCAGCGCCTCCCGGGTCACACCTGCCGGGAGGGAGAGAGGGACGTGGGGTCCCAGGGCCGCGAGCCCTCGGGATGAGCTGCCCCAACTTCCTCCCCAAGGTTATGGCTATGAGAAACCTCCGCGACATTTCCCAGATGATGTGTGTGTCGTCCCTGAGAAATTGGAAGGTCAGAGAATGACTGCGAGAAGGCTCTCCTCTGCCCTCTCGCACTCCTCGCGGGAATCCCCGTGGTGCAGGCCAGGTCCCGGGGTCCCCTGGGGAGTGGAACAGCCTGGCTGGGGACCCAAAGAGCAGGCTGCACACCTCCTTCCTCGGTGTCCCCAGGGGACATCAAGCAGGAGGGGCTCGGGGCGTTCCGTGAGGGGCCGCCCTACCAGCGCCGCGGCGCCCTGCAGCTCTGGCAGTTTCTGGTGGCCTTGCTGGATGACCCCTCAAACGCCCACTTCATCGCCTGGACTGGCCGGGGGATGGAGTTCAAGCTGATTGAGCCCGAGGAGGTGGGTGCCCTGATGCCCCCAGCCCAGCCACCACCGTTGCCACTGCCTCCCCCGCTGGCTTCCCCCAGCCACATTCTCCCTGCCCGCTTTCCTCCACCCTAGAGCTGTCCTTTCGGTCTCCAGGTGGCCCGGCTCTGGGGCATCCAGAAGAACCGGCCGGCCATGAACTATGACAAGCTGAGCCGCTCGCTGCGGTACTATTACGAGAAGGGCATCATGCAGAAGGTCGCTGGGGTCCAGGGCAGGGCAGGATGGGTGTGGGGCGCCACCTGGCAGGGTCCAGGGTGGGTGGGATGGGCAGGGGGCGCTGCCCAGCAAGGTCCAGGAGCAGAGACCAGGCAGCCTCGTGGTTCCCAGCTCAGAAAAGCGCTGAGTGGTGACAGAGGCCCGATAAACTGTGGAGAACAAAGACGGGCTTTCAGGTCCCTGGCCCCTGGTGCCCCACCCTCACACAGGGCCGCTGCAGGGCTGACAGGGCCCTCTCCCCACAGGTGGCGGGGGAGCGCTATGTGTACAAGTTCGTGTGTGAGCCGGAGGTCCTCTTCTCCTTGGCCTTCCCAGACAATCAAAGGCCAGCTCTGAAGTCTGAGTTTGACCGGCCAGTCAGCGAGGAGGACACGGTCCCTTTGTCCCACTTGGATGAAAGCCCTGCCTATCTCCCAGAACTGGCTGGCCCTGCCCAGCCCTTTGGCCCCAAGGGTGGCTACTCATACTAGCTGCCCACAATGCCTAGCCACAGTGGGTGCTGCCCAGGTAGACAGGAAGCCAAGCCCATGGCCCAGGGTGGATACCATAGCTCCCTGGACCCACTGCTGCCAGGCAGGACCGGCCCTAGAGGAGGATCTGGGAGACCCCACCCTGGAGCTCGGCTCAGCTGCCGCCTCATGCCGAGGACCAAGGGGCTCCCAGCTCACCCTGGCAGTGGAGCCTGGGGTCCCCTGAGCTCCCTGCTCACCTGGACTCCGTCCTGCCCAGGATGTGGCCCTGAAGGGTGTTGCTGCCTGCCATTGGTGCTGCCTGGGGCAGGGCAGGACCCTGGGGTGCTGTGGCCAGGGGATGGGCTCCTCTGCATCCAGCAACCCTAATAAAGGCCCTGCCTCCCTGAGTGTGGCTGCTCTGTGCTCCCCGGGCAAGTAACGGCACGCGCATGGAGAGGGGACATTTGCCCAGTGCCCAGCGCCGTCTGCCTCTCCCTCCTGAGCAGTGGTCAGGACTCTTGGTGCAGTTCCCCTGTGGAAGAGGCAGGGCTGCCCACAGTGGCACATCCTCCCCATGCTCCGCTATAGTCTCCCAGAGACAGGATGTGTGGAGAGAGCTGGGCCCTAGGAGACGGGTGCCATTTCCCTGGGACGAGGCCGGGCGGATCAGCATTGTCCAGGCCCGCAGAGAGCAGGAAAGAGTGGTGCAGGGGTGGGAGGTGCTCAGTGGGTGTCACCAGGCTCCGATGGGGCGGGGCAGCCTGCAGCATGTGAGAACCTCCACCCCTGTGCTGCTGGGTGTGGAAGCGCGCCATAATCCAGCCCTCATGAGGCTGAGGGAGGATCGCTGGAGTTGAGACCAGCTTGGGCTACAAAGTGAGCTCAAGGCCAGCCTAAAGCGGTACAGCAAAAACTCAAAAAAAGAGCAAGTGTAGAAAGTCAGTTTTATTTTTTCTTAAAATATATAATTTAAGTCCACTTGAAAGGGGGCAGTCAAGGATGCCAGGGTGAGGGTGGGGAGAGGCCTCGGGTGTGCGCTTCCCCACCCCAGCTGGGCGAGGGCGAGGGGTGCCTACGCAGCCAGGCCGAGTGACCAAGACTTGAACGCTGGAAGATCCAGCCTGAGACCCACGTGGCATTCTGTATGAGCGCTGCATGCCACCTCCCAGCCCGTCTACTGCCACCATGGACGGCAGAGCCCTCAGCTCTGTAGGTGGCCAGCCAGCCACATGGGATCCTGACAAGTGGGGCGGGGACGCCCCAAATTCAAGGTCAGCACAGCCAACTCCATGAAGCTCTCTCAAAGAGGGCTTGGGTGCAGCTCCCTGGGTTCTACCCACAGCGGTCTCCTTAGGCTGTGGGCTGGGCTCGGGCAGCCTGGCATGGGCAGCCTGGCATGGGAGACCAGGCAGGGAGAGGCCTTCGGGGCTGCACTCCACAGCCCCGGAGCTGTGTCTGGTGGTCTTTCCTGCTGCGCGCTGACAGCCAGCCTCGGCCTCCTTGGGCATTAGCCTCCCCAGAGACAGTGCTGCAGGACCTACTGATGGGCATATGGGCCCATCCCGTGTCCCCCTGGGCATGGCCTTGGCTTTTTAGGGGCGGCAATGGCTATTGCTCAACAAGCCAAGGAGAAAACCCCAGCGACCAAGTCGCAGTGCAGGTGTGAGGGCTTTCTGCTGGAGGCAGGGTCCCTGGGCCGCAAACACCCTTGCTAACACCTAGAGCTGCGCCGTCCCTCGGGTGAGGAGCGCTCAGCAGTGCCATCCCACATGGTCACGGTGACTCCTGGGCCCAAATGGCAGCACCAGGACTCAGAACAGGAAGGCTTCGGGATTCCCCACCACACACCACTGGGCAGGGCCACGAGCCAGGCCCTCGGGCGTGTGAGCCCAGGATTACAGCCTTCTGCTAAAGACAGGCACAGGAAGCCATGCTCATTTCCTTAAGAAAATAAATATTTCCAGGTGACATGGGAGGCAGGGAGGGGCGGGGCAGAGGCGTGGGGGATGCCCCCCAAGGCCACACAGGGCTCCTGGTCCTGCACAGGTGGGGGCCGCAGTCCAGCCATGCCAGGCTCCACCCCCGGGGGAAGCCAGAGGAGCAGGGCCTCCACGCAAGGGTGGGGTGTGGGCCTAGCCCTCAGCGCCGCCGGAAGGCCCTCGAGATCCTCCAGGCGTTGGGCTCCTCATAGCGATTGTACAGGGGCTCCAGGCGCTGCTGCTTCTTCTGCTTGCTGAGTTTGGTGGGGTCGGAGACCTTGAAGAAGGCGGGTGCGAATTCCACCAGCCAGCGCGGGTCGATGGTGGTGACTTCACGCATGTACTCCTTTGTGGTCAGCACCAGCTCATGGTACACCACCCTGCTCAGCAACAGGACAGCACTCAGCCCTGACCAGCCTGCCCTGACCCCAGACACTGGTCTGGGGACAACAGCCTCACCTGCCCGCAGCCTGTACCCCTCCTACAGGGGTACCGGGTTCTCTTGGGGTAAGCCCAGCGAGGTGGCCCTGAGCCCACCACGCCTATTCTCTGACCCTAGTCTTTTAATCAGAGTTCTTGGATCCTGAACAAGGACCCCCAAGTGCTAGGGAAGGACAGGCAAGGCCCCAACCTTCCACAACAGTGGCACGGAAATTTTGTTAGCTTTACACTGGAGCTCTGAGGAGAGCCTGACTTTTTGTTTTGTTCTTGAGCCAGACTATCCCTGTGTGGTCCAAGCTGGCCTCCAACCTGCCTCTGCCTCCTAGCCACTGGGATGATGGGCATGCCACCGCAGCAGGCTGGGTGAGCAACTGTTTATTTTTTTATTTTTTTCTGGCTGAACTGGGGATTGAACTCAGACCCTTGTGCTTGCCAGGGAAGCACTTAAGTCTACTGAGCCATCTCCCCGGCCCTTCAGCTGCTTTTTAAATGTTGTCCTGCAAAGTCCAGAACAGCCTCACCAGGTGCCCTCAGAGGCCCCGCACTCCAGCCAGGCTTCCCTCCCTGCCTCCCACTGCACCGCAGGACCCTGCGTGGCCTTGCAGGGGAGCCCCCATGCCTCTGCCCTGCCCCTCCCTGCCCTCCACTGGACCCAATCCCTACTTCTATTGGGATCAGTGACACCAGGACAGGGGTGGGGGCGATGAAGACGGGGACAGGGCAGGGAGCCCTGGCCCTGGGGCCACACTTACCACTCAGGCTGCCGGTTGAAGAGGGCGCTGGAGGGGTGGATATAGACCACCTGCTGGTCGATGAGCGTGCGGTAGCCCTCCTGCGGGTCTTTCTTGGCCGCGTTGCGGAAGAAGCCGCTACAGATGGCCTTCTGCACACGCACTGTGGACTTGCCGCAGGACACCACGTCCAGCTTGTGCCTGGCAGGGAGAGCCGGCAGAGCTGTGAGCCCCTCCTGGGCGCAGGGCCCCGCCCGCCGCCCAGCACCAGCAAAGCACACCCCTGCCGCACCTGTCCATGATACCCAGCATCTGCTTGCGGATGTCCTGCGCCCGGCGCAGGGAGCGCGCCTGGATGAAGTTCTCGTAGCACCAGGGGTTGGAGAATTTGTTGTTCTTCCAAGAGTTGTACACAGCCAGCAGCGTGAGGTGGTCACCCTCGGTCTGGTGGAACTTGGCCTTCTTCTGGTCAGCAAGGGCTTGCTTGTCCTGTGAGCGGGCGGGGCAGTCACCTTCCGCCCCCTCCCCCCGCGCCCGGCCCCCAGCGCCCAGCTGCCCCTGCCCCTGTCACCTTGGGCCGGTAGAAGACGTTCTGCACGGACAGCATGGACACGATGGTCAGCATCTCCTCGCTGCAGCCCAGGTGCACCGACATGATGAGCATCTTGCACAGCATCGGCTCCAGTGGGAACTCCGCCATCTGGGGAGGGCGAGGCGCTCAGAGCACGGCCGCCAGGGGCACGGTGCCTGCACCTCCCCAGAGAGACTGACGGAACTCGGAGCCGAGACAGGCCCCACCGAAGGGGGAACTGGAAGGGTTCAAGGGGGGGCCCACGGCCCTGACCAGTGGCCGAGTCTCCCTATGAAGAAGAAATGATGTGGAACAGCCCACTTTTCGGACCCCCCATCTGTCCTTCCCAGAGAGAAGCTTGCTTCCTCTCAGTACTGCATCTCACACTCAAAACCACAGAGCCATGATGGGAAAAAGCAGTTCCGCGAGGCACCAATGCGCCCCACTCCATGCCCCCAGCGCCTGGCCAGCCCCACCAGGTGGGCGCCACGCCCTCACCCTGCGGCCCAGGCGGGTGAGCAGGCCCTCGTCGTCCAGGGCCCCCAGCGTGTAGAGCTGCTCCATGGCTGTGATGAGGGTCTCCATCGGTGGGGCGTCCATGAAGTCGAAGGACAGCAGGTCATTGATGCCCATGGCCTGGGAGGGGACAAAGTGCGTCAGGGGGAGAGGACACGCAGGGGTCATGTGCGCCGCTCCTTCCCTCTCCTCATTTGCAGTCAGGAAGCTGCCAGCGAGGGTAGAAGGCTCTCCAGACCAAGCTGCTCGAAACTCAGGCACAGGACCGCAGGTCCTTCTGGCGTGTCATCCCAGCACTGGGGAGGCTGAGGAAGGAAGACTGCAGCGAGTTTGAAGCCTATCGCGGGCTATGTAGAAAGCATGTATTTTCTCAGGAAACTTGAAACCAGAACCTCAAAATGACAACACACAACCCCCAAACAAAGACGGCAATCGGGTTTACAAATGGGCTAGGACTGAAGGACACATGTCTGCAGAAGGTGGACAAACGCCCCGTGGGCGGGCATGCGGGTAAACGCGGACTGGAGCCACAGTGAACAGTGCATCGGCTGGGGCCAGCAGGGTCCCCCCACGCCGCCCAGGGCACGGGATGCACACACAGGCCACCTCCCACCTACAGGGCGGCCTGAACGGTGGCACAGCGTCCACACAGCGGCAAGGAGTCTGCGCAGCCACACACCGCGGCCAGCAGGCGGCGCTGCCCGGCCCGCCAGCGGGGGCAGGAAGCGCCCGCGCCCTGAGGGTTCGCCTCCACCTCGCTAACTCGTGCGCGGGCGGGCGCTGACCGAGCCCCTGTGCTCTGCAGCAGGGCGGCCGCGGATAGCCCCGCCACGCACGCAGGTGATCGTCTCCCCATTCCGGAGCAGCGTGGCGCTGCCTGCGTGGACGGGGCTGCTCCGGGCACCGTCCGGCAACCGCCGCCTCTTCCGAGAGCAGTCAGACGGCTGGGCTGAGCCGGCCCACTGCGGCACTGGTTCTGTCCTCCTAGCTGCGTTTTCACAGATGCTCCTGCCAGTCGCAGTCGGGGGCTAGCGTTGCATGGTGTCACCTTGGGGACAGGCAGGTGTGGGGCAGGCAGCATGCCCAGGCCGGGGACAGGATGGCAGCAACTGCCAGGCAGCTGGCCTACAGGGGCTGGCACGGAAAATCCGGTTCCTGACGAGCCTAACCCTCACCCACCTGTCTCCACATTACCACCTCCTCTCCCCAGCTGCCTGCAGCCGGAAGAGGGGCAACCGCGGGGAAGACCAGGCCAGTCCCCCAAGGACAAGCACCTCCTGGTCCCCCCGTACTCGCAAATGGCATTTTTGGGTACCGTGACTGGAACTCAGGGCCTTGCACCTGCCTGGCAGACACTTGTGAGTTTCCCCAGCCCTGTCTCTATTCCCCGTTGTCCCCTCTTGCAGTTATCCAAGGGCCCCAGCACCCCTCAGTAGGACATGCTGATGTACCCCAAGAGGAGCACCACAAGTTCAAGGCCAGCTTAAGCTACATAGTGAAACCCTGTCTCAAAAAGATGAACATGGGGGCTGGGGAGATGGCTCAGTAGAATAAGTGCTTGCCTAGCAAGGGCAAGGGCCTGAGTTCAATCCCCAGTCCCGCAAAAAAAAAAAGATAAACAAACAATAAATTCTTAAAGATGCGCCTAATGGATGCCTGCTACCACCAGACCTCCTGCTGGTCATGGCGAGTTGCCCAGACCTGCTGCGTGGGTTTGGCAGCCATGGGGACCCGCAGGATGGCGCCCACTAGCTACCTTGAGCGACAGCACAGTGCTGGCCAGGTTGGTCCTCTGGATCTCAGGCACGTTGGTGGTCAGCATCTCGTCGCGGTAGGCACGTTCCGTGTACAGCCGGTAGCACTTCCCGGGGCCCGTGCGGCCAGCCCTGCCTGCACGCTGCTTTGCCTGGGCCTGAGGATGGGGACAAGGCTGTCAGGAGCATGGTCCGCAGCGTCCGCCCCTTCCTTGGGAGCTGTTTCTGAGGGGACTGGTGCCGCAGGCCCCTGCTTCTGCCCAGCACTTGATGAAGCATGAGTGAGTTCACAGACAGAGGTCACCGTGGCTAAGGCAGCAAGGAAAGCGAGCTGAACAAATCCTATTCCAGCTGAAGAGGGTGCCGCAGCCATGTGCCATCAGGGCTGTGGCGCTCGGTGACAGACAGGGTCCTGGGGACTGCGGCTGGGCGCACCGCTTCCTCCCAGGACTGAGGCCTCCCAGCAGGGCTGCAGAAGCCCTCTGCCCTCACGCTGCTGGCCATGGCTGGCCCGAGGGCAGCACACGTGCTGTTTATAGTCAGGAAACTTCACTGCGTAGAGGCAGCAGCACTCTGGTCCGCCAGACGCACACCGAAGCACGCACCGCATCGCAGCAGGGCTGCGCGTGTTTTAGGGAGCGGGAGGAAGGCAGAGCGCCGCAGTGTGGTGTGCAGACAACCGCCAGCTGCTGCCAAGGGCTGGGGCGGGGGTGGGGGGCAGCGGGGACCTGCAGCAGTCCCACGGGCCACAGCTCTACAAGGCACTGGGCGGGCACACGGGCTCAGGCTTGGTCCTCGAGTCCACACGACACCCCGAGAAGCAGGACAGCACGTGCACGGGCACGAGCTGCGCCGGGCCCTGCACACGTGGGGCTGGTGTGAGCTGCTCCCTCAGCGCTCAGGCACGCAGCGCCCTGCCCGCACCCCCCACTACCTGCTCTTGCTATCTGAGCCAGAGCAAAGACGGCTGTGCAGTTTTACCGAGTGCCAATGTGAAGTGGGCCTGGGGTGCATGTCTGTCATCCCAGCACTCAGGAGGCCAAGGCCGGAGGATTCCTGAGAGTTTGAGGCCATCCTGTGCTACAAAGTAAGTTTAAGGCCAGCCTGAACTACACAGAGACCCTGTCTCAAAAAACTGGAAAAAAAAAACAAAAAACCTAAATAAATAGTTCAGCTCTATCCCCAGTACCAGCATGAGGTTTAAAAAAAAAAAAAAAAAAGGCCTATTGCAAAAAATTGAAACAACACATAGAAATACAAGTAAGCCAGGCACTCACTGTAGTCCCGGCACTCAGGAGGCTGAAGCAGGATGCTGTGGGTTCAAGGGCAGCCTGAATTTTACAAGACCTGACTTCAAAACAATAAAACGAACAGTAGAAAGAAAACAAGGCCCATCAAGCTAGGCACGCTGACCCACAACAGTCCCTAGCAGGCTGGGACAGGACTGCAAGTTGGAGGACAGCCTACAGGACTTAGTGAGACTTGCTTAAAAGGAAAAAGAGCTGGGGGTGCAGCTCAGGGGTGTCCCTGTGTTCAAGTCCCAGCAGCGCAAACCCGCAGCATGGCCAGAGAGCTCAGTGACCACAGCTCCGAGGTCTGGGCCTGATTCACCGCAGCTCTGCTAAAGGGCAGCCGCTTGTCACTCTGCATTCAGTAATGGGGATGGAACTCAGCGCCTCGGTGGGGTCTCCCCAAGTCACTAAGCTGCCCCCCACATAGGGCTTGGACCTGCCACCCTCCTGCCTCTGCTGCCTAGGGCAGCACCTCACCCAGTTTGTGTTTGATTTAAACAAAATCTGGATTACACCAACTACATTTTTTCCATACTGGGAATTGAGCTCTTGACCCTAAGCTTGCCGGGCATGCCCTGAGCAGATCCCCGGCAGGCCCACTGTGCTGCAGATCACTTTTCCCAGCACTTCATCACAGCTCCACAGTGCTGTGAAGTGCACACCAGCGTGAAGGCCACGGACCCGGGTCAGGCGCTGTGGTAGGTACCACACCACTGCGCTGAGCACCTCCCAGGCGCCCTTCCCAGTCCTCAGGGCCAGGCCTGCCCTGGGACGGGGCAGCCGGGTTAGGGACCAACTTCTACACCCCCAATACAAGGCTGTCAAACTGCCCTCCGAAAGGGTGATCATGGCCTTCTTTTTTTAAATATAATTTAAGCCAGAAACTACTCCATAATCACCAAGGGTCACTTGTCCATCTCATGAGCTACTGCTAACGCAGGTATGAGCAAGCAGAGCTCCGTAAAAACCTTGTTCTAGCCGGGCCAGGTGTGGCGGTGCACGCCTATAATCACAGCACTAGAGGCTGAAGCAGGAGGATCTGAGTGAGTTCCAGGCCGGTGAGCTACAGAGCAAGACCCTGTCTCAAAAAACACAGGGCCAGCGTGACAGTTCAGTGGACTGAGCGCCTGCGTAGGGAAGCACGGGATCGGGGCTGCTGGCCACTGAGACTGGGCTGATGGCGCATGCCTGTAATCCCAGCGCCGGGGAGGAGGCTCGCTGTCCACAATGCGTAGGGGAGACTCTGTCCCAAATGCATAAAAGGAAAGAAAGAAAGGGAGGGTGGGCGGAAGGGCGGGCTAGGGAGACAGCTCAGCAGCATGCGCATCTGCCCGGCAAGCACAAGGTCCTGAGTTCCATCCCTGGTACCAACAAAGTAATAGTAAGTAAGTTCTTTTCCCCTAAACCAGGTAACCCGGATTTAGGACCCAGCATTCTTCAGCGTTCAAGGGCTGCAGAACCTGGCGATGCTAGCGCTGCTCGAAGCCTGCAAAGGATGGTGCAGCCTCTGCTCCCATCCAGCGGGCCCTGGCACAGCAGGGCCTGGCGTGCGGGCGGGACGCACCTGGGAGATGGGCGTCACCACAAGCTGGTCGATGCCCGTCTTGGAGTTGTAGACCTTCTGCTTCACGAACCCCGGGTCCACCACGTAGTAGATGCCGTCGATGGTCAGGGAGGTCTCTGCGATGTTGGTGGCAATCACGACCTGCAGGCAAGACCGGGACGGAGCAGGTATGGGAGACATCTGCCCAAGGGGTCCCCGCTGTGCCTGCGGGAACCTGTGCCCTCAAGAGGGTCATGATGTGCCCAGCCCTGCTTGGCACCTTCCTCTGAGGGTCAGGCTGGGCATGGGACTCCTCCAGCGGCAGAACAGGCAACAGCTGATCCGAGCCACTTCCAGCCTGGTCTGGCCCCAGCGCCCTAGGAAAGCAGGGTCTAGCAGCAGCATGTGGCAGAGTAGGTGAGCTCTGGGGCACGCGTGGGCTGTGGTGTGTGGGCACAAGAGTGACAGCTATTTGTCCTGGTCATAGAATGAACTACAATGTGGCAAGGAATTTGATGGTTACGTGCGCAGCGACAGCTGTCTTGTCCCAGAGGTGGATGCACTCGGCCTGGCGCTGCTACACCTCTGCCCAGAGGCTCGGGAGCCACATCCCTGGAAAGCAGTGCAGGAGGCACTCGTGCCGCGGGAGGCCAAAGGACCAGGCGCCCGCCTGCCTCCCCAACCCCACTCTCCCCGCAGCGACCCGACCCTCCCTGCTGCGTCGGGTTCCTTGGTTATCCAAGCCCAACTGTCCACTCCTAGGAAAACACCCAGATGGCATGGAAATGCGTGTGCACCAAAACCTGGAAACCAAGCCAGGTGAAGCAGCACGTGCCAGTCATCTCTACAAGCCAGGCGAAGCAGCTGGATCCCAAGGTGAACCCAGCATGAACAACTTAGCAAGACTTTGTCCAAAATAAAACAAGAAAATGGACCAAGACTATAGCTCAGTGTGGTGGTCCTGGGTTCTATCAGAACACACAATGTCACAGTGCTGTCACTCATGCTAAGCCCAGAAGGGAAACTACCCTGCAGCTACAGACAGAGCAGTGGGCGTGTGGACAACAGAACCACCTTTGGCGTGAACAGGAACAGATGGGCCAGGTGTGGGGATGCACAGCTGTGGCCCCAGCACTCGGGGAGGCAGGAAGAGCGCCTTGCGTCCAAGACCACCTGAACTACACAGCAAGACTCGGCCTCAAAAGGACAATAAAAAATTTTAAAAACAAACACTGAAGACCATGCACAGAACAAACTGAGGCAGACACCGGCACCAGGCCGTGAGCCGCACCACGCCATCACGCTGCAGGGCCTTAAGCTCCCGGCAGTGACACCCTCCAGGCCCAGGCAGCCACCGGTCACTGACCTCACCTGCAGGTACCACATGTGTACCACGACTCAGCATCAGGGCAGCAGCGAGGAGGCGCAGGCGCCTAGGCCAGACAAAGGCAAGGGGTCTTGAAGCAGTGGACAGAACCTCCTCAAACCACCTGCCACGAGCACTCCTGCTTGGTCTTTCCAGGGTGCTGAAACTAGGTCCAGCCCTCTTCCTTTGTGTATGCTACCCAGGCTGCAACCTGTTGCCTCAGCCTGCATCCTCCTGCCTCAGCCTCCTACCTCACAGGCCTCACCTCAGGTTTCCTGTTAGTGTAGCGTTAAGCAACAGAGACTCAGGCCTGAGCCCGTATCTTACCAGATGCCCCTATGTTCCTTAAATCCCCCACCCCGCCCACGGTCACACACACTCAGCTCTGGCCAGGCCACGAAGTCGCATGAACCGGCCCCACCACTGCCACACTCCTGCAGGACAGCTGTGACCCTTCCTACATCTGCCAGGTCACTGGGTCACTGTCACAGGATGCAGGGACATGGCCCATGGGGGCACCTGTCCTATGCCCCTGCCTCTGTGTCATACCAGGAAAGCCTGGCACAGCCAGTGCCTACCTGTCACCCCAGCATCTGGGAGGCTGAGGCAGGAGGGTGGCTGCACACTCGAGAACAGCCTGCACTACACAGTGACCCTGACAGCCCAGCAGCGCCCACAGGACAGTGCGAGGAGGTGGACATGCTGGCTGGCCTTAGTCATCCCATCTACGCGTCCATCCCAGCAGCACCCTGTGCCCCGTGAACCTGAGAAATTAAGCGTTATTCTGAAAAGCATGAAACAGGCAGGGAGGGAGAGAAAGCAAAGGCACAGCCAAACCCACCCCTGCAGCAGCCGTGCAGGCCTCACGAACACCGGAGCACGCAGTGCAGCCTCACCTTCCTGCTGCCCGGCGGGGCTGGGTCAAAGATGCGGGTTTGCATCTCGCTCGGCAGGGCGGAGTACACAGGCAGGATGATCAGCTCGGGCACGTCAGGGCCCAGCGACTTCATCCTCTCGTACAGGATCTCACAGGCTGTGTCGATCTCCTCCTGCCCAGTCAAGAAGACCAGGATGTCGCCTGGAGAGCAGAGCAGGGCGTGTGTGCGGGGTGCTGGGCTCGAACTCGCCCCCCCCCCCGCGTGCAGGGAGAGCGAGACACCGCCCCCCCCCCCGCGTGCAGGGAGAGCGAGACACCCCCGCACCACGCCCCCCATTTCTTCTTAAGTTTTCCTGCTGGCTCCAAGTCTCTAAGCTCAAGTGAGCCTCTCACTCCAGCCTCCCACGGTGCCAGGACTGACACACTGCTGTGGAGGTTTAACACCGGGTCTGCGGCAACATTCACAGACTTGGGAGGAGCAGGCAGTGCTTCTTCCTGCCCTTCTGGCCTCTGCGCAGGCCAGGATGTCGTCTGCCTATGTTTGAGACACTGCATTCAAACCCGCACCCCGCAGTTCAGAGATGCAGCTGGAGCCTCGACTGGACCCAGAAGGTGGAGCGGTTTCCAGCTGGTGGTGGTGGTGGCGGCGGTGGCGGCAGCGCACGTCCTTAAGGCCAGGGTGCAGGAGGCTGCGAGCCCAGCCGGGCGGCAAGGTGACTCAGTGGGCCCAAAGTCCTCACAAAGGAAGGAGTGTCGCTCACACGGAGCCCCAGCCCAATCCCCAGTAACACCCACGTGCACAGACGCGCATGCACGCATGCACACGCACACACAGAAAAAGGCAGCTCTGACAGGATCTGCCCCACCTGGTGGCTCGGTGAGGTGGATCTGCATGACGGTGATGAGGCTGGCGTCCAGGTAGTCGGTCTCGGGCTCCTTGGTGTACAGGATCTCCACGGGGTATGTGCGGCCCGGGATGGTGAAGATGGGCGCTTCATAGAAGTACTGGGAGAACTTCACTGCATCCAAGGTGGCCGAGGTGACGATCAGCTTCATGTCCTGCCGCTTCTGCACGGTCTGGGGGTGCAGGGGGTCATGTGCAAGATGACCTCGAGGGCAGATGGGCGCAGGAGCCCCAGGTCAGCAGCCCGGTTCCCTGAGTGACCCCAGGCCCTACACAGCCGGCAAGGGGCACCAGCGCCCAGAGCAGCCGCCCATACCTTCTTCAGCAGCCCGAAGAGCACGTCGGTGTGGATGGTCCTCTCGTGGGCCTCATCCAGCATGATGATGGCGTACTGCGTCAGGTCCGGGTCGATGAGGCACTCCCGCAGCAGCATGCCGTCCGTCATGTACTTGATGACCGTCTCGGGGCTGGTGCAGTCCTCGAAGCGGATGGTGTAGCCCACCTGCAGCGGAACGGCGCGGGACTCAGGGGCTGCGCGGCGCGGGCAGGTGAGGCTTCCACCACACTCGATTTTCTGGACTTTTATGACGCTATATCTGTAGGGTCCAGCCTGGCCTCAAACTCAAGGCAATCTCCGTGCCACAGCCTCCCAAGTGACGGGACGGCAGGTGCGCGCCACCACACCCAGCCTTGAACCATAACCGCTTTTGTCGGTTTTAATTGGTACACTTGAAACATATGTCATGATTACGTTCATCACGGCGGACTTGAGCCTGCACGTGACATATACAGCTGCTTTTATTCCTCCCCTCAACCCCTCTTCCCCTGCTTGTTTACACAGCCTCTTTCCTTCTCCCCTATTTTTTCTTGTCCCCTTTTGCCCTTCCCTCTCACCCTCCTGCTCCCCTTCCCATATGAACGCTTTCTTCCCATTTCCCAGTTCAGGCCTTGAGCTCACTTCGTGGCTAGACTCACCTTGTGATCATCCTCCTGCCTCAGCCTCCCAGTGCTGGGATGACAGGCACACAGGCTTGTAGATTTTTTTATTTTTTTGAGACAATGTCTCACTAGGTAGCCCAGGCTGGCCTTGAACTCATAGCGATACTCCTGCCTCAGCCTCCCGAGTGCTGGGATGACAGGTGTGCGCCATCATGACCAGCCATAATCTTAATAGAGAAGAACTTCACCACGATGCTTAGAATTTTTCTAAGCTGAGATGTGACCCACGTGAATCTCCTGCACAAGCTGAGTCGCTCCTGTCGGAAGCCAGGCACAGCCCCTGGCAAGCCCCTACCTCCTGGCCCAAGCAGCAGCCGAACTCCTCCGACACCCTCTTGGCTACGGACATGGCAGCCACGCGCCTCGGCTGTGTGCAGCCGATCTTGCCCCGGGCCGTGTAGCCGGCCTCAGCCAGGTACTGGGTGATCTGTGTGGTCTTCCCGGACCCAGTCTCTCCGATGACAATGAGGATCTGATTGTCGTGCACAGCCTGAAGGCAGGAGTGGGGGTGGGGGGCAGGGTTACACTCAGCCCCTGCTCTACTACTCCCCCCCAGCACATGTACGACGGACAGAAAGCTCAATGGGAACCACAAAGCTACGGACAGTTCCTCCTGCCAGCACCCCGGCCCCCCCACCTCTCCCCCAAGTTGTTGGCCCACTGCTCCAAGCCGCTGGCTCCCAAGGGCACCCACCTGCACCAGCTGCCCCTTCAGCCTGTAGATGGGCAGCCCCTCCCGCTGCTCCACAATGGACAGCTGTGTCTTCTTGCCATACGATGCCTTGTTGCCGCCGAATGCATGCTTCTTCCACTCAGGAATGTCGCTGGGCATCACCCCGATTCCCCGCATGTTGGCCGCAATCTGCCGGCCTTCGGCTGCAAAGAGACAGCTGCTGGCTAAGTCCTGCTGGGCCCAACAGGTGGCCCTCAGCGCACCCTGGCTCCACTCTGCGGCTCTTGCACTGATGGGGAGAGCTGCAAGGAGGCCCAGCCCAACCCCAGCTTCCTAAGGCCAGCTGAGGTCCCTCGGCACAGCCCACACTTGGGGCCCACGCAAGTCACTGAGCCCTCTTCACCACACTGAGCAGCCACCACCATTACTACTGTCAAAACACTGTTATCTCCCCCAGAAAGGAAGCAGCTCTGCCCCTCCCTTCCCCTGGTGACCTCCAGGCTAACAGTTTCATGACTGACCCCACAGCGTGGCCCGCAGTGCATGCACGTGAGCGCTGAGGGACGCTGAGGCAGGAGGTTTGCAAAATTCTGGTCCTGCCAGGACAACTTAGCAAGACCCTGTCTCTAAACAAAAAGTAAAAAAATAACGGGGGTGTAGTGTGGTGCCTGAGCACCCCTGAGTTCCGACCCCAGTTAACCCTGGAACTTGTGAGAAAGAAAAAAAAAATTGCAGGCATCTGAGGCAGGAAGACCTGTGAGTTCAAGACCAGCCTGGCTACAAAGTGATACTTTGTCTCAAAAAATTTAAACAAAATAAAGCAAAACAGCACTTTAGTGGTGCCTGGAATACACCCCCACCCCCAGGGGTGAGGGTCCGGGCAGCCAGGGAGCTGGCCCCAGGGGTGAGGAGTGCGGTGGGGCGGCCCGGTGGGGGGCCCCTAGCGTGTTTCTGGCCCGAGGCTGACAGTGCCCCACCCACCTCCATCCTCTCCGTGCAGGTTCACCCACACCGCACTGCAGCCCGCGCTGCGCGCAGGACCGGCCATCGGGCTCTGCCACACACCGCACCACCGCCAGCGCCGTGCTACTTCCTCGGGCCTCAGACTCCCACAGCCCCTCAGGAACCCCTCACCTCCCCAGGCGGGGACACAGCCAAGGAGCTGGGGGGTGTCATCGCCTCTGAGCTCGGAGGCTGAGGAGGGCGCGCACCGCAACGTCTCCCTCGCAGCTGAGCCCCCAGCCGCCCGCACAAAGCAGCACACGAGGTCCGGGGCCTGGAATCAGCGGAGGCCTGCTGCGCAAGGAGCCCCACGCAACGCAGGACTTGAGGCTACTGCACTTGTTTCTTTTCTGTTTTGTTTTTGTGGTATTATACTAGGACTATATCCCAGCCTTTCATTTTTTATTTTGGGACAGGGTCCTGTTTAGTTGCCCAGGCTGAGCCTGAACTCATGCTTCTCCTGTCTCGGCCTCTAGAGAGCAGAGGTTACAAGCAGCCACCACCATGCCTTCGTGTTACCTTTAGAATAAAATAATAATAAAAATAATGGGGGAAGTTTAGACGAGGTCTCACTGCGCAGCCCGGGTGGCCCTGAACTTACAGTAACCCACCTGCCTCAGAGTCCTAAGTGCTGGGACTGCAGTGTGTGCCACCACACCTGGCTTGAGAGTAACTCTTTTTTTTTTGTCTTTTTGAGACAGGGTTTTGATACATGATTCAATCTTTTTTTTTGGCGGAACCAGGGATTGAACTCAGAGTTTTGTGCTTGCCAGGGGAGCGCTTGTTCTACTGAGCCATCTCCCCAGCCCCTTGATACGCAATTCAAGCTGGCCTTGAACTCACAAAGATCCTTCTGCCCCAGCCTCCTGAGACCTGGGATTGCAGGTGTGCATCACCATCCCCAGCTAGAGTAACAGTTTTCAAACGTTATTTAGAAAAACAAAATTCAGCCAACTTAGAAGGTGACCAGGATTAACGTAGACGCGTTTTGTTCAGTTTCCAACTGCTGTGTAAAAAGTGAAAGAAGGCAGCCCGCTCTAGCGGGAAGGGCGCCTGAGGCCGCTGTCCCCACGCCCTGCTCCCCGCGCAGTGGGTCCTACCGTCTGGCAGGGGGTCCACCCAATGCTTGTGCAGCCCCATGGGGATCGAGTCCATCTCCGCCTCGCGCTGCGCCTGCTTGAGCTCACGCCGCTCCTTGGCCAGAGCGCTCTGCATCATGGCCGCCTGCGACAGGGAGCCGTCGGGGTTCTGCAGGTGAAAGGCAGGCGTCACCCAGGCCGTGGCCGAGCAATGCCCCCCTGGACACAGGCCACGTGGAGCAGAAAGGAGTGGGGACAGGTACAAGGGAGCTGGGCGCAGAGGTGAGGACCCAGGCCAGGGCAGTGCCGCCTCACGGTGTGAAGGTGCTGGGGCTTCCATCCAGCCCTGCAGCCGCGGGGGCAGTGCAGGGAGGCGCCTCCACCTGGACCGGCTCCCTGCTGCCCCAGCCCTGCAGCCCCGCAGCTCCAGGACGGGACACGGCGCTAGGCCCAGGACTCGGGGGCTGCTGGCCTGTGCCCCACAGCCTCACCTTCACGATCTTGATGGGGCTCATATCCATGCTCTGCTTGGTGTGGCCCCGCAAGAACGGGGGCTCCTCCTCCACCAACTCGATCTCCAGGTCCTCATCTGGGTCCGGATGGAAGAGGGGGCCACACGTGGAAGAGAGGGACAGTCACTCGCTCTGCTTGGAGCCCCAACTACTTCCCCAGAGGTTCCAGGCAAGGGCAAAGCAAGGGCCTTGCACCAGTGTCACCCTCCTCCTGGCACCTCGCCGAGGCCCAAGAACAAAGCAAGCAAGAGAACGCTCTGGAGAGGAAGCTCCGCCTGCAGGGAAACACTGCTCCGCACCCACAGACTCTGCTGTCGTCAGGCACTGTCCCCTACTTCATGACGAAGAAATTCTTAACCCACAGCTCAGGAGCTAAAAACCTCTTCAAAATTAGTTGGAAAGCCAGGCATAGTGGGCATACCTATCATCCCACATGCAGGAGGCAGAGGCAGGACAACTGCTGTGACACGGAGCCAGCCTGGGTTGCACGGCCAGCCAGACCCTGTCTCAAAGCACCGTTTACCCCTAAAGGTTACTTGGGAACAGGACCACTGGGGCACCGATCCCAGCGCTGGGAGGCTGAGGCAGGAGACCCTCAGGCTTCCACCCTGCCCAGGCCCCTAAGCAGGCCGTCTTTAACAGGAAAGAACGACTGAGGACACAGCTCAATGCAAAGCAGCTCCCAGCACAGGAAAAAAGGAGAAGAGGCCAGTTGGTGCCTGCTCCCAAGAAAGGGACCGCTCAGCAGGCCCTGGGGCACCCCTACCAGCCGCCCCCACTTCCTGGTGCTATGCACACTGAGGTACGCTCTGGTCTCGGCCTCAGCTCACAACTAAAGTCATGGGCAGATGTTCTGAGAGCAGGGACTCGGACTCGCTCAGACAGACCCGGGGTCTGCAGAGAGGACACACTTACTCCCACTAACACAAGCACTGTGACCATCCACACCCTGAAATGCAGGCAACAGTGTGACAAACAACGGTCACGCCCACCAGCCTTCTGCTTCTGCCCAGAGGGACCCAGAGGGAGCCAGGTGGCGGCGCAGGCAGGCTGCCAGGCTCAGCGGGCTAGGAGCTACCTTCCTCATCGTCCACCTTCGGGAGGATACCGGTCTCTTCATCGAAGTCTGGAAACTCCTCTTTGGAAAGGACGTTGGCCGCAATCATCTAAGCCACAGAAAAGAGGTGACACTGTCACTCACTGGACTGGACTGCAATCCCAGGCGGCAGCTACAGACCTGCAGGAACCGGGGAATCCGCCTCCTCCAACCTGGACACCACACGGCCCCTCCCGCGGCCGGCCCGCAGTGGCGGCCAGAGTTCCCCAGGGCCTCCGCTCCTGCCCACTACGCTGCCCGCACAGCACCTGCGCCGGTGCCAGCCCTGACCTGCTTGATCTCCCACTTCTCGGGGTCCGAGATGCGTGTGAGACGCTTGCGCTCCAGTGAGTCATCCTCCACCTCAGGAGCGCTCACAAGTGACAGGTGACTGGGTCTGTCCGGGTTCCGCATCGAGGTCTCCTCATTGGTCTCCCCGACCAGGTTCCTCCGGCGATTGGGGTTCAGATCCTCCCCACTCTCCTGGTCCACATCCTAGGCAGAGCACAGGGCACTGGTCCCCTCTGCCCTCCTGTCCCCGCCACGCCAGCCCCCGCCATGCCTGCCTGTGGCCATGCACACCCACCTTCATGCTCAGGCTAGTCTTGGTCCCGGTGAAGGACAGCACTTTGACCTTGACCCGCTGACCTTTGCTCACCACGTCCGCCACGTTGGCCACACGGCCCTCCCGCCGCAGCTCCGAGATGTGCACCAGGCCTTCCCAACGCTTCCTGAGGAGAGGGACATGGCTGGGCACCCTGGTCCCCGTCCCACTAGGGCTACCCCACCAGGCACTACAGAGCACCACAGTCTTGCCAAGAGCCATGGGCAGCTGGAGCAGGTCGGGCTCAGTCCTGGGCACTGAAGGCAGCCAGGGAGGGAGGAAAAAGCAAAAGAAAACACAAACGGAAAGAAAAGTCTTACTCTCACAACAGAGAAGTCAAACAATCCCAAAGGAGGGGCTCTCTCTGCCACCCATGCAAGGGAGAGGCCCTGGCGGCAGAGGGACATCCTCTCCCACCTGGGAAGGGAAGGTGGGAGCCTGAAGGCTTCTCGGAAGGAAGGAGGCGTGCTCTGGGACACCAGAAAAAAGATGCTGAGGGTGGCACAGGCTTGTGCCCCAGGAGGTCGAGGCAGGGAGATCATGAGTTTGAGTCCCACCTCAGGGACTCAGTGAGAGCCTGTCTCCAATTAAAATATAAGGAGGACTGGGGATGCATCTCAGCACCAAGGCTGTGGGTTCGATCCCCTGCATGGGAAAAGCAAGCGTCAGCTTCTGAGTACCTCACAGCACTGGTGACAAGATCAGCACCTACCTCAGCCCTTCCAGCTGCACGAAGCAACCGAACTGCATGATGCTCGTGACCTTGCCGTTGTAGATGTCCCCGATGGCTGGCTCCTCGGGTGGCGGGCGGTCCACATGCTTATCCCGCCACCTGTCCACGCTCCTCTCCCCATACTTGTCCCGGGGCTCCTTGCGCTCCTTGGGGGGGCTCTGGCTCCTGCTTCTGGACCGGTACCTGGACTTCCCTTTATTCCGCTCCCGGGTCCGGGAACGCGAGCGGGACCGGTGCCTGCGCCTGTGGTCTCTGTCTCTGTCTCGCTCCCGGTCCCGGTCCCGGCTCCGGCTCCGCTTCTTCTTCTTGGTCTTGTCCCTGGTAAGTCAACAAGGGTCTATTTGGAAAAGAAATACCCCAGACCTCATGGCTACACCCCAGGCCCTAGCACAGTGCACACACAGCATATAGGAGGCCAGGGCTGAGCTGGGGTCAGCCCATGACCCCCGAGCGCCCCTTCTGAGCCATTGGCCCTGCTGCAGACACACCCCAGCACAGTGCCCCGCTGGCCCAGCTCCTACTGCCTCCCGCATTCTGTCTGACTCGCCCACAAAATGAGCCGGCGCAGCACACCCCAGCTTCCAAGGACAGGGACCCAGTGACAGACCGGTGCTCCGTGTCCCTCGGCTTCTCCTGGCCTGCGGCGCTGGGCATCAAGGCCTCCAGCTCTTTCAGGACATCCACAGCCACCTTCACGTCCTCTTCGTCCAGCATGGTCTTCAGGGGCAAGGATACCGCGAGAATCAGCACTCTGGGGACAGCTGCTGCCAGCAGCCCCGCGTCACTGCCACTTACGTGACGGATGGGAATCCCCCCACTTGGCGGAGACCTGAGTGACTGCTTCCCCAGGCCAGGGCCCCTGCCCCCACAGTCCTCTGGGGGCACCAGCTGCGTAGGGCGAGCACACCCTGGCTTATGATTCCCACAGCACCACCCTGCGCCACTGCCCCACAGTCCTGCAGTCTGCAGATCACAGGCTCTGGGAGGACAAACTGTGACTGTGCAGACTCTGTACGACAGGATACCCTACAGCACCGTATAACAACTCACAACTGGCTACACTGCATAGCTACACAGTGGCTACGCTGCACTGGCTACTACAACCCACGGAGACGGCAGGAGGCACAGAGATGAGTGTGCGTTAGGTCAGGGGCAAAAACCACACCACTTTCTTCTCCATTTTTGTTTGCTGTTTTGAGATAGGGTCTGGTTAGGTAAGCCAGGCTAGCCTCAGACATGCAAGGATCTCATGTCTCAGCCTCCCCCTCCTGCTTCTGGGAAGACAGGTGCCCGGCGTGCTGGCTGCCATACCATTTTATGTAGGGGACTTGAGCATACACCGGCTTGGGTCTGAGGAAGCCCTGGAACCCAGCTCTAGGATCTGGGGCTTCTGTGCTGTTGTCTCCACACCGCCTGTCTCTGTCCCACTGGGCCACTTCTGTGTCCCAGCCCATGTGTCATTCCACCACTAGGACAGCTGGGCAGTGCTTGGCAACAGGAGGTACTCAAATACTTAACAAAGTCAAAGCGAAAAACAAAACACCTCAAAACTTAGACCTCCTAGTGCCTGACAGCCAAACTCTTCCACATCACACTCGGCACAGCACTTAGTGCCCAGGTCGCAGCGGCCTCGCTCCCGAGCCCCGTGGGGCCTGTGTGTCACCCCACGCGCAGCTGTGCTCAGAAGGAGCCCCGCTTTCACTTGGAAGAACACCATAAGCTTCAAATGAATGAGTCACACCTGGCGAGGTGGCACACACTTGTCATCCCAGCACTCGGGAGGCCAAGACGAGAATCCCACAAATTGCAAGCCGGCCTGGGCTACAGAGTGAATTCAAGGCCGGCCTGGACTGTATAGCAAGGTCAAGTCTCAAAAAACAACAACCATAAGCAAAATTAAAAATTAAAACTTCAGGGGCTGGAGAGATGGCTCAGTGGTCTAAAGCACCTACTTGAAACAAGCTTGGCAAAGCACAGGGACCGCGGTTCGATCCCCAGCACCACATGCCAGCCAGCCCCGCCCCCTGGTGGACTGAGCTGGCCACACACACACACACACACACAATAAATGTAATAAATAAAAATAAATATTAAAAAAAAAAAGGCAAAAAAAAAAAAAATTAAAAAAAAAAACTTCACAAATCACAAAGGCCACCCACGCAGAGCTCCGTACCCGCACGGCAGGGTTGTCGGGCTGGCAGAGCCCTGGGAACAGCTCCTTCAGCTTGTCCTTCTCGGTCTTGGGCTTTACAACTGGATCTAATTCCATCCAGGAGCAGGAAGGGGAAGATAACAGGAAAGAGTTAAAAGGGACATACCTAACGGGATTGGCTATCGCAATGACTTCAACACAAGCCTGCGTTGCGCTGTGTGCTCAGTACACAATTACTACGAGCGTAACTTAAATTTTCTAAACACACTGACTCCACCACCCTCGGCAAGTCTCCCAGTTCTCTCCAGGGAGGGGATATATCCGTACATCTTAACTCTGTAATCCCAGCACTCTGGGAGGCTGAGGCAAGAGATGTAAGTTTGAGCCCAGCCTGGGTGACTCAGCAATTGGGTGAGACCCTGTCTCAGAATAACAAAGGGCTGGGGATGTCACTCAGTGCAAAGGCCCTGGGTTCAATCCTCAGTGCCACCAGAAAAAAATTCAGTGTTGTCTAAAGTCCCTTGGAAATGTTCCGCAAACCTGTCTCTGCTCAGCGAGCCTGGGCGACGGGGAAACGAGGTGCCACTCACCCTTACTCGTGGACGGCTTCGCCGGTGGCCGCATGGTCTGGATGAGGCGCAGCAGGTTGCTGACCAGAGAATCCTGTGGGAAGAAAGACAGCAAAGGGGCTCCAGAGAACAGCGCGCCCGAGTTGGGCCGCGGGGGTCGATGCAGAGCTGCGCTGAGGGCAGGGGCAGAGGTCACTTAGGTCCTTCCGCTACTTGGCGCCCACTGCTCAGAGCTGCTCCAAAGCCTACACCCCAACTTCAGACTCCCTCATTCACAGAACAAGAAAATAAACACCTGCAGGGGCTGGAGAGATGGCTCAGTGGTCTAAAGCACCTACTTGAAACAAGCTTGGCAAAGCACAGGGACCTCGGTTCGATCCTCCAGCACCACATGCCAGCCAGCCCCGACCCCTGGTGGACTGAGCTGGCCACACACACACACACACACACACACGCACAATAAATAAATGTAATAAATAAAAATAAATTAAAAAAAAATAAAATAATAAAATAAAATAAAGACCTGTGTAGACTTCGAGGAGACCGTCACGCTTCCCTAGAAAGGGGACACAGGAAATCGAGTTCTCCCAATCCTGCTTCACAGTACAAAACTCACACCCAGGGCCCAGTTAATTAGTTAAGTAGCACACAGAGGGCCAAGAGAGGAAACAGCTCAGCAGCACAGCGCCGGCCTGGCATACACAAGGTCCTGAGTTCAAATCCCAACAGCAAAAAAATAAAAAGCACAGAGATCATGCCTTCCTTTGTCTAAATCCCATTAAGTCCTAGCAATTAAATTCAAGTGACATTAAAAAAAAAAAAGGAAGCCAAGATACACTTCTCCTTTCCAAAGAAGAAAGGAACAAAATAGAAGTGAGTTTCCAGATAAACGTACCGTGAATTCTGCACCATTTTTGACCAGCGAAGCCTTAAAAGTATCAAAGGTGGTATTTTTCTCAGCTAGACTGATCACAAATTCAGCTGCAAATGAAGAAGAGGAATTAAGCATTGAGGCTTGAGTAAGAAATGACTTCCAAGTACGCTGAAGACAAACTGATCGTGCTAGCCACGCCAGAGCCGCTGTCCCGGAGGGTACAGCCCCGGACGCAGCAGTCCTGCAGGCGATCAGGCCGCAGACCTCCCCACGATGCATCCAGAGCAGGAGTGAAAAGAAGGCCCTGGAGCGCAGCGCTTGGCCAGGCCGCAGGGCTCACGCCAGACGGCCCACGACCTCAGACGCCTGCACCCCAAGACCTGAGAGGAGGCGCAGGACCAAGCTGCGGGCCTGCACGGGCTCTCGGGCCAGCAGATGCACACAGCACGGAGGCAGTGGCTGATGCGGGAAGGCAATCACACACACGGGGCTGAGATGAAGCCCACCGAGTGCCCCTGGAGCTGTGCAAACCACCTGCCCCAGCTTGCAGGCGTGAGGGGCACAGAGGCTGAAGCTGATGTCAACCTCGCGAGGGCAGGAGTCAAGGCTCTCCAGCTCTCGGGCAGGCCTTCCCCCCAGGTCTGGTCTCCTGTCCTTATTTCTTACCATTAACTTTTTTTTTTTTTTTTAGCAGAACTGGGGATTGAACTCAGGCCCTTGCACTGGCCAGGGAAGTGCTTATTCCACTGAGCCATCTCCCCGGCCCCGTGTCCTTATTTCTTTACCTCCTTGGCCTTTCTCCCGGGAACATAGAGAGCTGCAGGGGACACAGCACAGCAGGACTGTCCTGCATTCACTGGAAGCTCGCTAAAATTTTCAATGATTTCACCTGGATTTTTTATTTTTTGTACCAGGAATTGATCTCAGAACCTCATACTTGCCAGGCAACTGCTTATGCCACTGAGCTTTCTCCTCAGCCCCTCACTTTGGTTCTAACGCTACACAAATAATACAGAGGCTCTGGACGACTGGTATTTCCTCCCCTGTCCGGGCTGAAACTTGCCTTTACTTTCTTTTCCAGGGCTGGGGCCCGAAGCCAGGGCCCGGACCCCGCTGGGCAGGAGGCACTCAGCACCCCCAGCCCCGCTTTCTCTCTCTGCTCCAGGGCGGCAGCTGCCCCGGGGACCCTCCCACACCGAGCTCTCCGCAGCAATCGTCAGCAGGAACCGATGCTGTTCTGCTCTCAGCCTTCCACGCCGTCCTCCCCAGTAACCACCGAGGCAGGAGTGCAGCCCAAGCGACCACACTTGGGCCACATTTTTTGGAGAAAGGCGGAGGGGAGGCTGAGTGACAGCATCCGCTCGCGCTGCGGGGCTCACGACTTGGGAGTCAGGGACGTCCCGCCCTCAGGAGACAGGCCCATCTGGACCACAACAAGGCAAGGGAAAAGCGAACGATAAAAGACGCTGGCTGCGGGGCGTTTCGTGAGGCGCGGGATGGTCACTGAGGGGAGAAGACACCCCATTTCACGGACTGAGAAAAACAGCTTCAAAGAAAGGAGGCCCCTTCCCGGAGACGACGACAAATCCAGCTTCCCCAAGTGGATGCGGTGCTCGGTGACCCCCGAAGCCCGCGACTGAGGTGGCACCGGGGCTCACCTAGGTCCTTGTCGTTGATCCCCAGGTGGTTGTCGAGCTCGGTGCAAACCTTGGACACCAAGGACAGATACTCGAGCTTGGCGAGCTCCTCCGCGGGGCCCGGCTCCGGGACGCCCGGCGCGCCCACCGGGGCCAGCGCCACCGCCATGGCTGCGCCCCCGGGCCACCGCGGCCGGCCCGGCCCGGCCTCGACTTCCGGGTGGGTGAGCGTCCCTCCCGTTCGCCGCACGGCGGGAACTTCCGCCGCCTCTCTCGCCGCGAACCGACGAACCATAGAGCTCGGCCCGGAAGTGCGTGCAGAAGGGATAGACCGGAGCGGGTTGCTCTACGTGTTGGCTGGCGCCCTCTAGGGGTGAAAGAAACATTCCGCCCGCGAGCCCGGCCACGCTTCCTCTCGGCGCGTTCGGCGCTGCGTCGGCAGGGGGCGCCCGCGGGCCGCGCAAGGAGCGGGGGCTGGCGTGGGTGCGGGGCGGACACGCGGACCTTCCGCGCAGAAACTCTGGGCTTGGAGGTTCCAGGCGCAAGCTGGCTCTGACTCTGTCCCCAGGTCTGATTGCTGGAGACGCCGAGGCCGGCCGGGGAGCCCAGGGCTGCCGCTCACCTCGCCTGGGTGGTTCAGGCTCCTAAATCGCCGGGGCAATGGTGCACTCTTGCTGTCCAGCACTCAGGGTGGCTGAGGCAGGAGGCTCGACTCCGACCAGCCAGGCCAGCTTGGCAAAACGTTTGTCTCGAAAACCGGGTGCAGGGGGCCGGGGAGGTGGCTCAGTGGAATAAGCGCTTGCCTGGCACGTGCAAGGGCCTGAGCTCAATCCCCGGTTCCGAAAAAAACAAAGAAAAGAAAAGGGGGTGCAGATAAGGAGCTTGTTCGTTTCCAAAGCTCTGTCCGAGAGGTGCCGTAGCATCATGAACTCAGAGCAGCAAATACGGTCAGCGCTCGCGGATTGTTGGGGAATTAGTGAACGTCCGTCTCAGCCGTGTAAATGCACGGCAGAGTTCACTGCACCTTCTTCATGTGTCCCTCAACTGCACATTTTCAGAAGTGACAGTTTTGGGCGGGCGAGGTAGCCCAAGCGACTGAGTGCACAGGACCGGATAAGATCCCGGCACCACAGGCCGCGCCAGCCCCGCCCTCGAGCGCACCGAGGGACCCGGCGTGGTGGCGCTCGCCTGTAATCCCAGACTGGGGGGCTGGAAACAGGAGGGTCACTACGAGTCCAGGCTCCATGACGACACTCGATACCAAATACATTTTTTTAAAAAGGAGTGACAGTTTTATTTGATGCCACAGATTTCATGCAACGCCAATGAATTTGCTTAACCAAAGGAAAACAAATACATGTATGGATACAGGCAAGCCAGAGCCGACTGGGCGCACAGGGCTCCTCCCACGTCCTCCCTTCAAGGCCACAGAGCCAGACCTGGCACAGAGCCACCGCCCTGTGACAGCGTGGGCACATCAGTGCCAAGGCCCTGGGCTCTGTCCCCAGCTTGGGGGGGCTGTCTTTGGGTAGAATGTGTACTTTAATATAGTATTAGTTATAATGAATTACTCCTTATTATCGTGTCACCTTCCTTGGGTGGCCACCATGTGACCCTTTAGTATGGCTATTAATACTTCCCAGTAGGGCTGGGGAGATGGCTCAGTAGAGTAATCACTAGCCTAGCAAGCGCAAGGGCCTGAGTTCAATCCCCGGTTCTGAAAAAAAAGTACTTCCCAGCAAATAAATTTCTTCCACACAAAGCTAAGATAAGTAACAAAAGCTCACTCACTACCCTAACTACTGCTCACGAGCCATAAGAAACTGTTGCCCAAGCCACATATGATGGCACTCGCCTGTCATCCCAACACTCCGGAGGCTGAGGCAGGAAGATAGCCAAGAGTTCGAGTTCAGCCTGGACTACATAGTGAGTGTAAGGCCAGGCTGGCCTACACAGCAAGACCCTGTCTTAACACCCCCCCAAAAAAAAAAATAATCATGTTCTATTCTAAACCCTGCAGCAGCAACGGGGGTGCTGCGTGTGTGTGTGTGTGTGTGTGTGTGTGTGTGTGTCTCCAGGGCTCTGTGTGTGCGTGTGTGTGCCCATCGGCTGCACGTGCCCCGGCCTGTGCTCCCTCGCACCCCAGCTCCAGCACTGCTTTCTCAGGCCATTTCTGCTCCATCTCAGGATGGGTCCCAGCGAGGGAACCAAGAAGAAAGCTTGGAGGCTCTGAGTCAGGACGGCCCGGAGCAGCAGGAAGAGCGGAGCCTGTGTCGCTGAGGGCCACAGTCCAGGAAGGGAGTGAGCAAAGCCACAGGGCTTCCCGTGCCCAAAGCAACCCAGCTGCTGCCCTGAGGAGCCAGCCCGGGCTTCGCCTGTGGGTGCCGCTGGGGTCCCCAGGGAGACACAGAGCTGCGTGACCACAGCCAACACTGTCGCAAAGGAACAGACTTCCTTCCAAGAAATAGCCTGGACCAGCGGGGGAGTCTGGGGGGGACCCTACTGACAAGATGACAACGTCTAGCGCTCCACCGCCGCTGCCAGACAGGACTCCAGAGAGGTCAGGGCGCCCCTTGCGCTCTGTTCTTTGGCTTGGCCCCTGAGTTATTCTCCTAGTTTGAACCCATTCATCACCTTTGTATTGAATATTCCCTTTGTTTTGGGGTTGGGTTTAGAGCAGATTCTCCCATGTAGCCCAGGCTGGCCTGGATTGACAGGGATCCTCCTGCCTCCACCTCCTGAGGGCTGGATGACACGCATGCGCCACCACGCCTGGTGCGCATCTGCTGTGAGCCTGGCGCCATGGTGTGCCCGTGAAACGCCTCATCTCAAGGGCTCCAGGACAGCGCCGGAAGCATCCCGGAAAACCTGCCAGGCTCTCACAGCTGTGGCTGTAAATCCAGCCTCTCGGCTGTGGGATTCATGGCGGGGGGAAGTGGGAACGAGAGCAGCGGCTCGGCCGTCCTCCGGGGCAGCTGGAGCGGGGACACCAGGGCTCTGGGTCCCCGCAGGCCTGGGCTCTCGGTGCCAGCGTCCTCCCCACAGGCTCCTTGCCTCCCAGTCCTGCTTCCTCTCTGTCATTCAAGGCTTCTACAGAATCCAGGCCAAACCCAGCCGCACTGCTGAGCCGGAGCTAGGAAGTCTGCGCCTCTCGCTCCCCGCCTCCCAGGGAGTGGAGAGTGACCTTTGCGGGTTCACCTCGAGGTTCCATCTTTGCGTTTTCTTTTTGTGCTCAGTGCTTGCGGTTGGATCCGGGCTGGAGCACCAGGCCACACTCCACACAACCCTGAGTCTGCATCCTCTCTGTCTCCCTGGGTCAGGATCTGTTGGTATTTCTGAGAGTCCCTTAAGGTCAGCAGGACGTGGTGGCACACGTCTGTGGTCCCAGCACCCAGAGGCTGGGGCAGGAGGATGAAGAGTTTGAGGACTGCCTGGACTACAGAGTAAGGCGTCTGTCTCAAGGAGGGAAAGGAAGGAAAGACAGGACTTAGTTAACATAGATTTTTCTTTAAAAAATGTCTGTGTGTACTTCTAACCAACATGGTGAGGAGTTGCTTCGGGCTGCCACCCCTCAGCTGCAGCTCTGGGTCTCCCTGAGGTCATTCCTGCTGTCACCAGGGCTTTGCTCACTGGGGAACAAACCCAGCTGCTGAGGCATGAGCTCACACGAAGGAAGGGGCAGAAAAGAGCCCCCGAGCTCCGCGACCTTTGTGCAGTGTGTGCAGAGTTGTGTGTGCACGTGTGTGCGAACGTGTGCTGAGCATGTGCCCGCCCGGTGAGCTGCAGCCCCAGCCCCACAAGCTTTCTTTGCTTTGCTTTTTGAGATGGGATCTCGCTGCGGGTCTCCCGGGAGGCCCTGACCTTCCCGAGGTCCTCCGGTCTCAGCCTCCCAGTCCAAGGCCTGCGCGCTCAGGTGTGCGCCCCAAGGGCTTTCTTGGACAGTAGCACCCACGCGTAAGCCTGATCTGCTTTGGCGGTGGCAAAAACTGCCGACCCACAGAGTCACTGTGTCACCTAAGGCCACCGTGGCTACTGTGGCTGATGCAGAGGACACGCCCTGCTGGGCCTGTCCCAATGGATCCGTCCTGCACCAGCTGCGCAGGAGCCAGATCCCAGGACACGTTCAGACGCAGAGGCTGTTTGCAGCTCTGTTGTGCTGAGGACAGTGGGGCACAGGCTCTGGCGGGGGGTGGTGATGTGGGAATCCGACACCATACTGCAGTCCATTCTTCCGCCACTCGAGCCTCTGGCCCCGTGCGCCTGTGTCATGAGCGGAACGCCGAAGCGTCTCCTGTGAGTGTGAATTTCCATCTGTGGCAGCTGCCTGGCTCCTTGTGGGCAGGAAATCTGGGACACAATGACTTTTTTTTTTTTTTTTTTTTTTTACTTTGAGACAAGATCTCACTGTGTAGTTCAAGCTGGTTTTGAACCCACTATGTAACCCAGGCTGGCCTCAAACTCATAGAGATCCTCTTGCCTCAGCCTCCAGAGTGCTGGGATTTCAGGTATGTGCCACTACACCTGGCAAGACACTTAGTTCTAAGCTAGGCCAGAGAAGAGTCACTGTGAACCCTTGGAGTCACACAAATCAGAGGGTCCCAGGGAGCAGTGGGGCCACGTGACCTGGTTTTAACCAGTGATTTTTTTTTTTTTAAGAGAGAGACAGAGGTGGATCTCATCACATTGCCCAGACTGGGTTCAAAACTTAGGTTTCAGGGGTCTGGGGAGATGGCTCAGAGGAATAAGCGCTTCCCTGGCTAGCGCAAGGGCCTGAGTTCAATCCCCAGTTTCTCAAGAAAAAAAAAATTAGGCTTCAGGCTGGATGAGGAGGCACAGGCCTGTCGCCACAGCTGTCAGGAGGCTGAGGCAGGAGAATTGCAAGTTTGAGCGCAGCCCAGGCAACTCTGTGGCTTCGTGAGACCCTGAGACCCCATCTCCAAACAAGAAAGGGCAGTGGACACGGCTCCGTGTGAGGGCGCTGGCTTCCTCCCCAGTGCCACCAAAGAACAAAAACAGAACCCGGGTAGCTGTGTCCACGCCCTGCCTCGTGGCTGTGGGCCCCGCCTGTCCCAATCCCTTCCTCTGAAGCATAGTCCCCAGACTGCCTTGGGGCGGTCAGTCCCCGTAGGAGCTGAGCCCACAGCCTCCCACCTGCTGGGGGCATCAGCCATGGCTGGTCCATCATGGCAGTGCCAGGCCCCCACAGAGATGCGCAGAACTCGCAGTCTCTGGCAGGGACACCAGGCACCCAGGGCTCAGGGTCTCCTGGCTTGAACCTGTCTCAGCTCCTGGTTCACCACAGCTGATTGCTCCAGATCCACTTGCCTCAGCCTCCTAAGAGCTGGGATGACAGGCGAGCTGCACTACACTCCACTGTTAGGTTTTTTTTTTTTTTTTTAATCACTGATGGAATTTTTGTTTTGCTTCAATAGACTAAATGGCCTTCATGTTTGTTTGTTTGTTTGTTTTTGTGGAACCGGGGATTGAACTCAGGGCCTTGCGCTTGCCAGGGAAACGCTTATTCCACTGAGCCATCTCCGTGGCCCCTTCCACTGCTAGTTTTTATGTTCAGTAGTCCACGCTTGCGCTGTACGGTGGTCACGCTCACGGCAATGCGTCATGCTGTTTCTCCATCCCAGCAGGCGGCTTTCGCGTTGCAAAACGCTCCTCACCCGGCACCCAGGAGCTCTTCCTGCCACAGCGTGGGGTCACACCACCACCCAGAGCTGCTCTCGGACCACCCGAGGCTGAGCCCCGGAAGGAGCCAAACCTGGGCACCTGTGTCACCCACAGCTCAGCGCCCCCTGTGAAGGAAGCCACTGGGCCTTGGGGTGGACACGGTGAGGATAGGCTCTGCGGTGTCTGACCCAGGCTGGGTCCCTTGTGTGGATGGACGCACGCTCACCCGGCTCCTGCCACTGCGGGGCCGAGCCCCTGTGGCTCAGTTGCCCCGCTGGTGCACTAGGGGGGGCAGCAAGGGGGGCAGGAGAAGATGGGGGCTCCTGTCTGCGGCCCGCGGGACCCACTGTGCAGGGTGTCACAATGTCCCCTACGCCAGGTCGCCACACTGTCCCTTGATTCAGCTCTGCCTCTGCGGCCCAGCTGGACTCCAGCCTGACCCAATCCTGAAAAACGATCTGCAGCACCAGGAAGGGGCAGCTCTGTGTGCGCCCCAGCTGGCCAGGACGCTAGCAACAATCAGAACTCAAACCTGCCCTGTCCCAGGACCCTAGGGACTCAGGGCAAAGCCCCCGAATCTGCAGGGGCCCAAGTGCTCGGAAGGTCTGACAGGTCAGGAGCCACCTGCGTGGAGACAGTGCCACCCACAGGTGAGAGGAATCAAGCTCAGCATCCATTCGGTAAGCAGGTACGCTTGCAACCTACTTATTTTTGAGCCAGACAGGGTCACCACAGGTAGCCCAGGTTGGCCTTGAGCTCTCAGCGGTCCTCCTGCCTCAGCCTCCTGAGTGCCGGGATCTCAGGGCTGTATCACCATGCTAGGCTTCTCTTCATATTGTCAAAAGAAGTGATTTCATAAACTAGCAGTTAGGGAACCTTTTTAACTCTTGCAAAAAGACCTGGACAAATGAAGTGGATCGCAAGCCCTCCAGCCGCCGCTGCCTTGAGAAAAGTCGGCAGCGAGGCAGGCGGGCCTGGAGTGCTTTGTCCTGACTCAGCTCAGCTGTGGGTGCCCACCGAGCCCAGCGAGGCATCTGCCCTCGGGGACTCTGGGAAAGCCACATGTAGGAAACATTTCAGAGCCATGAACAGGCTGGAGTGTACATTCCTCTCCCTGGAGCCTCTAATACCTCCTCAAGGGCCATGGCTGTGTGCTTCATGAAACCAGGACTCCAGCTCTGTTTCTGCAACCGGAGGGTGAGCCCAGGGCCTCCACACCGGGCTCCCTTCTCCCCCTTTCTTTTTTTTTTAATTTTATTTATTTATTTATTTGTGTGTGTGTGTGTGTGTGTGTGTGTGTGTGTGTGTGGCCAGCTCAGCCCACCAGGGGGCGGGGCTGGCTGGCATGTGGTGCTGGGGGATTGAACCGCAGTCCCTGTGCTTTGCTAAGCTTGTTCTAAGTAGTTGCTTTAGACCACCAAGCCATCTCACCAGCCCCTCTCCCCCCTTTCTTATTTTTTATTTGGAGACAGCTTGACCTTGAACTGGCCACCCTCCTGCCTCAGCCTCCCAGAGTGCTGGGATGACAGACATGGCCGTTTGTTTGCCACGACTCCCCTTTCCCTCCAGGATGCTGAGTGGCAGAGGCTCGGGCTTTGGGCCCTGATGGCTCTGGAGGGGGATTTTCAGAGTCTGTTCCAGGAGTGGCCAGGACACGCTGGTCACCATGGGTAGCGTCCAGGGGTGTGTTTGTGCATGGGGCGCTGGGCGGGGAACCCCAGTGCCTGGAGACCCCTGGGTGAGCACCTCAGCCTGCCCAGGCCTCGATTCTCCTGCCCCGCCCGCCCCACTGTGTGATGTGAGGGCCACTTGGCCTCTCTGGGCAGTTGCCCCATCTGTAAAATAGAGACAGGAAGAGCGCTGTCCCTGGGCCGACACTTGTGGCAGAACACAAACGCGGTTCTGGGCTCAATCCCCAGCCGCAGGGAAAGCGACTTTTTAAAAGTACTTACACAAGGGCAGGGAAGGTGGATCCGCAGTCTAGGCGCCTGCCTGGTAAGCATAAGGAGTCCAATCCGTGGTACTGCGTGCCGTGCCAGCCACGGAAACCAGGCGTGGTGCTGCACACCTATAATCCCAGCACTGGGGAGGCTGAGACAGGAGAATCACTACAAGTCTGAACTGTGTATCAAAACCCTGTACCAAATTAAAAAAAAAAAAAAAAAAGATTTGTGTGTGTGTATTTTAGTAAGGGTCTAGAGAGTCTACAGGGGTTCACTACTAGATTGGACTCATAATGATCCGCCCGTGTTCAGCCTCCCAAAGAGCTGGGATCACAGGCACATGCCACCAAGCCCAGTCTCAATTGCCAACTCAGCGCACCTGGGGACGGGGCCAGCGCAGCATGTCGGGATCGAACCCTAGACGCTGCGTCTGCCTAAGCAAGTGCTTTAATCAAAAACAAAAAAAACAAAAAACAGATTTTTAGGGGGCTGGGGAGATGGCTCAGTGGAATAAGTGCTTCCCTGGTAAGCGCAAGGTCCTGAGTTCAATCCCCAGTACCGCAAAGAAAAAAAAGGACTTACACAGAGTTGGGAGGGGGACCACAAGGGTTAACAGTGGTGTCCGTGGCCCCCTACTGCTACAATTACAGCTGGAGACTCACTATGGACCGGACTGGCCTTGAAGACATGGTGACCCTCCTGAGGCTGGGATGACAGGCATGCCCCGCGGCACCCGCTTCCTGACACGGTTCCAGGGTCACAGACCAGGCTGAAGCAGAGCTTCTCAGCAGACAGCCACGTGACAGACGCGGCTTCCCGTTGCCGTGAGCCAGGAGCGCGCACATCCGGTGCCTGCCCACCCAGACGGCGCTCCCGGTGCCCCTGTGCGCAGCAGATGGCTGGGGGCGCCTCGGGCCACGAGTGGAGAAAGTCAGTGCGCGTGCGTGCCCTGTGCCCCACCGAGGCCGTGGTGTGACCCACAGGCCGCGAGGTCTTTGCCAGCCACCAAGCGACAGTCAGTGACAGTCACCGGGGAGCCTGTGGCTGGTGACTCTGCAGCAGGAGCTTGCATGGTGTGGCGCTCAGCAGCAGGACCCGAGCCCTGCCCTGTCCCAAGGAGAAGCGCTCAGGCCTGAGCTGCGGGACGTCCCGGTGCAGGCGGAGGCTTCCTGCAGGAGGTGCCCTCTCAAGAAGGAAGGCAGGGGTGCCGCGGAGATGGCTCAGTGGAATAAGTGCTTGCCCCACAAACGCAAGGGCCTGAGTTCAATCCCCAAGGCAGAAGGCGCAAGTCCTATGCAGATGAGAAAGGAGCGACCCGACCCGGGATGGAAAAGCAGGGAGCTTCTCTAGAGGAACGAAGAGCGGCAGCCACAGGAAATGGGGATGTCCAGGCTCTGCAGGCCTGAAGGGGAGGGACCCGGCATACAGGCATAAAAGCGGAGGAGCTGAAGGTGGGAGTGGCCTGTCGGGATTAGAGGGATTTTAGAGAGGGTGTGGCCCGAGAGTGGGCGTGCCCGGATATGGGCGTGGTCTGCGTGGAGGGGGCCGTCGGTGGGTGTGGTCTGAGGATGGGCGGGGCCGCACGCGGGCTGGGCCTGAGGGCCAGGTGACCAGACTGGGACGCTGCGCAAACCAGTGAGGCAAGCGGGACAGAGCCCCGCTTCTGCAGCCTAAATAATATGTTTAAATTATTATGTTTAGGGGCTGGAGAGATAGCGCAGTAGAAGAAGCGCTTGCCTGGCAAGCGCAAGGGCCTGAGTTCAATCTCCTGTTCTGCTATGTTTTATTTGTGCTTTCTTTCATCTTAAGGATGCAGAAGTTAGGTGGGTGTATTAACACACCCATTGTCATCTCAGCACTCTGGGAGGCTGAGGCAGGAGGGTCCGAAGTTCTACCCTAATCTGGGCAATTTAGTAATTTAGCGAGATCCTGTTTCAAAAAAATAAAACAGGCCGGAGATGTAGTTCAGGGTGAATCCCCCCAGCACTGAAAGAACTCTGCAAACATTCTATGTCCCGATCCCTCGGGCTGAACCCGCTGGGGGCTTTGGCGGGCGGACACAGGCTGACCCTTCTGGCGCTGATGATCCTCCGCAGACTGGGTCAGGGTACACAGCGAGTTCTGCCCAGCATCATTCTGTCAGACATCAGCGCCATTCCTGTGACCGGGTGACACATTCAGACCCTGTCCCTAGAGGGGTGCAGTGGACAATCAGAGTGCCCTCAGCCTGCAGAGGGACTGGCTCACTGTCCTCAGCTGCAGCCCAAGGTGGGGACGGGGCTGGGATTAGCAGGGCCCCCTGTGTTCTCCATGGAGCCAGGGCCTGGGCCAGCCCGTGCCTGCTGCAGCTCCTGTCACACAGCTTCCGCCAGGTGGGCAGAGCCTGCGGGTCTCTGGCTCCCAGGCCATCCTGGAGGCATCCGGCGCTCGCTCCCTCTCGCCTGCGGAGCACTCTGCTGAGTGCACACACTCCCTTGCAAGTCAGGATTCGCAGCCTTTCTGTTTACCGCAGAAGAAAAGGGGAAGTTTATAGCCGCATCCCAAAGTCCAGCGCACAGGGACGGTGGGCCAGGCTGCACACTGCTCCCTCGGGACTCACAGCCGCTTCCCTGGGCAGAGGAGCTGCGCTGCCTCTGGGCCTCAGCTCTGACCAGGAAAGCTCTGGAGGAGAATGAGGGAGGGCTGGGATGGAGTCACCTGTTAGTCTCCTAGGACAGCTGGGCCCTTCAAGAGGCTTTGTGTAGGGAGCCGGGGTGCTGGGCCCCAACTCTGGGTACTGGGACACACAGTGTAGTCCGCAACAGCTGGCTGGCAGTGACACCTTGGTCACCGTTCCCTAGCACTACCAGCTGTGTCCTGCCCCTTGGTAAAGGCCATCCCCACCCCACCTCCCTGCTGATGCCCCTTAACTCTCTGGGGTGGAGATCTTGAGGGTTCACAATCTGCTCACCCAGGGGTCTCTGAGACACTGGCAGGCTGGGGTGTGGCAGGAGATCTTCCACCACTCTACATGTGCCAGCCTCACACATCTGTCATGTGGTACACCTGAAGTGCCCAAGTATGAGCCATCTAAATCTTAGGACAGCCCCTGAGCTTCCAGGTAAGGGTTCTTGCAACCCTCTGCCTCAGCCTCCTGGGTAACTGGGATTGCAGGTGTGTGCCCAGGCACAGTGCTTAACCCCTTTTTCCTTGAGCAGGAAACTGATATTCAGAGAGATTGTACAGCTGAGGTTGCCCAGCTAAGCCCAGGATAGAGGACGGAAGTGGCCCTGACGCCACATTCTGACCCTAGCTCGGAAGTCCTGGGCTGTGCACATGTGCGTGTGCGCATGTGTGCGTGCGTGTGTGTGTGTGTGTGTGTGTGTGTGTGTGTGTCCAGTGCTCCTTGGGGCTTGGCAGGTAGGGGCCGGGAGCTGGGTTTCCCGAAGGGACCCAAGGGACCATTTGCTGGGTGACAGCCTTGTTAGGATGGCCCAGCCGCCCTGGGCAGAGACAGATGGGAAGCAGAGAGGTACTGGGCTAACCGGATCACAGCCACCCAGCGCCAGGGCCGGGCCTTGGAAACAAGATGGTGCCCAGGGCCCTTGAGGCCGGCTTGGTGTCTGCATCTAAAATCCCAGAGGTGGGGACTGATGGGGTAGCACCCTCAGGTCCTTTCTGCCCCAAGGACAATGTCCCCAAGGGTAAATGTCAGCTGGTGACAGAGGAAGTGTCAGTCCTGGCCCAGATGGGGCCCTGGGAGCAGCGTGGCGGAGCAGCGTAATCCGAGGGGCAGAATCGCTGCACCTCTCCCTGCTCTCTGCGGGCAGCACCAGCCGTGACCAAGCACCAGGAGCAGATCGGGAGCCCCACCCGCGCCCTGCGTCCTCGTACAGGCGGGGAGTATCAGTCATTCGCTCAGCAATCTTCAGGCTTGTTTTGGAGAGTGTGGCCAGGTAAAATTCAGATGCTCAAGCCTGGCGTGGTAGAGCATGCCAGTGCCCCTGGCACTTGGGAGGCCAAAGCAGGAGGATCAGAGTGAGCTCAAGGCCAGCCTGCGCTCCATGGCCCCCTGGGAGCTGGGAACGGGCAGACGTTGGCTCCGGCCTGCTGGCTCCGAAGCCCCAAAAAGGGCAGGGCTGCGGCCGCAGCTGTGGCTCTGGGAGCGGAGAGCTGGCTTCCAGAACCCGGGGAAGCAGCCCGCCCAGTGCGTGGTCGCAGCCACAGCCCAGGAAGGTGTCCCGGTGCCGTGCAGTCCCTGGGCTACATGGGGAGTAACCTGGGTGATGCTGTCCCTAGCCGGGCCGCTCCGGATGGCCGGGGTGGGGCCATGTGCCAGTGGCTTCCCAGGCGACTCTGGCACACACTTCTCAGAAGCAGGATGGTTGAGTCAGCGGGTGTAGCCTGCCCTGAAGTCTCACTCTTTCCAAGAAGCAGAGACAATGCTGGGCTTCCAGCTGAGCTCTAGTCCTCGGCCTTTTTTTTTTTTTTTTTTTTTTTTTAATGTATTTGGTGCAGGGTCTCACTACACAGCTTGGACTCCTAGTGATCCTCCTGTTTTCAGCCTCCCCAGCACTGGGATTACTGGCATGCGCCACCACGCCAGGTCTCGGTGGCTGGCTCAGCACACCACACTCGGGGCTGGGGGTCGGGGTGGGGCGAGTGAGGCCTGCCCTACCAGGAATCAGACCCTGGTCCCTGTGCTTGCTTGAACAGGTGCTTAGTCCACTGAGCTAGCTCACTGGCCCTCCCAACCTGTCTTTATTTTCTTTCTTTCTTTTTCTTTTTCTTTTTTTTTTTTTGTGGAACCAGGGATTGAACTCAGGCCCTTGCGCTTGCCAGGGAAGTGCTTATTCGCTTATTCTACTGAGCCATTTCCGAGGCCCTTATTTTCTCTTTTGAGACAGGACCTTCAACCCAGAGCACTGGGCTCACAGCTGGGGGCCACCCTGCCTGCACCTCACAGAAGTCCCCTGCAGAGTGGGTCAGGCCAGCTTGGCCACTGTCCTTCCTGCCCCACGGGGACCCCGTGGGACTTGATGGGGCAATGGCCCAGGGATCCAGCCCCACTGCCCCCAGAAGCTCCTCCTCCCCTGCTCTCTGAGGACTCCCAGGCAGCTGCCCTGTCCCTGGGGACAGGCCCTCTCCACACTCAGCCCCCAGGGACACAGCCAGCGGCTCCAGTTCCCTCTAAGAAGCCAGGGCTCCCCTGGAGTTGGGACTGCTGCCTCCAGGTCATGAGATGCTCAGGGGCCAGGCAGGACCACTGAGGGGAGGCAGAGCTCTGACCATCCTCTGCACAGACCGGGGTCCCTGCCAGCCCAGCCCTCAGCAGGCAGCGCTGCCCCAACCTCGCGCTGCTGCGCATCTGTCCTCGGCTGCATCACAGTGAGTCATGCGGTATGGCTACTTGTCATTTACTTTATTTTGTTCTTTTGAGACAGGGTTTGATTATGTAGCCCAGGCTTGTCTTGAACTCACAGGGATCCTCCTGCCTCAGCCTCCCCCGTGGGCCACCATGCCTGACAGTGCCATTAATTTTAACTGGAAGCACTATGGGACTAATATGGCAGTAAAAGTCCCCTTTAAAACCTACCAAAATGACAGAGAATAAAAGTAGAATCCCCAGGGTTAGCACAGGCTTGGGTGGCCGTCTCTGTCACCACCCCTCTTTCCTTGAGGACAGTTGGGCATTTCATTTCACAAACTGAGCTGAGCCTGTGAGCTAGCAATTTCAAGGCCAGGAACTTAGGGTAAGGGGAAAATAATGTGGCTACCACAGTGTCTGTCTGTCTGTCTGTCTTAAATGTATTTAGTACAAGGTCTCACTACACAGCTCAGACTCCTAGTGATCCTCCTATTTTCAGCCTCCCCAGGGCTGGGATTACAGCCAAGAGCCACCACCGTGCCCGGACTTGGTCGTCAGCTCAGCGTACCCCCTTGCTGGCCCCACAGCGAGTGTTCCCGATACTAAAAAGCAGAGTGGAGTATGATACAGCCTACGATTGGGGTGCTGCCCACGGGACGAAGAACAAGAAGGAGAGGAACGAGGGAGGCAGGCTGAGTCAGGAGGATCTCAAGTTCCAACCCAGCCTGGGAAGCTTAGCAACTTAGTGAGACTCTGTCTCAAATAAAGGCTGGGGATATCGCTCAGTGTGAAGGCCTTGGGTTCAACTGCAGTACTGCAAAAAAAGAAAAAGAAAAAAGAAAAATAAAAAAGAAAGAAAGAAAAACAAGCAATTTGTAATTGGCCTACATCTGCCTAGGAAAAAACTAGGAAGGCTGCCAGTGCAGGAGCCAGCAAGCACATCTGAGGTGTGCCCCAATTTCGGCTCCTGGGTGCAGAATTAAGCCAAATCCCTGGGAGTTTACAGTCCAGTAGGGGAGAAAGACAGTAGGCAAACAGTGACATGGAGGAGCCTGGCTGTAATTCCATCCACTTCAGAGGCGGAGACAGGAGGATCCCAAGTTCATGGCTAGTCTGGACAACTTAGAAAAACCTCACCTCACAAATTGAAAAATAAAAAGCCAATGCCACACACCTGTAATCCCAGCACTCGGGAGGCTGAGGCAGAATTGCTGAGAGTTCAAGGTCTGCCTGGGCTACAGAGCAAGACTGTCTCAAAAGGCAAAGAAAAAAGAAGTTTTGGGCAGTGACAGTGTTGCTCAGCTGATTCCTGCCCAGGTTCTGTCCCTAGTATCACAGGGAAGGGGCCACAAACCCAGGGGCAGCCGCTGCCTAAACTGTCCAGACGTGACCTTCGGCAGCTTCTGGTCTAACTTGGGGACAGCAATGAGCAGGGCCTAAGTCCCCAACCATCCGTGTTTAATGCGGTGCTGCTGTCTTTTATTTTCTTGTAATTTTACTTATTTCACCACTGGAGGGGTTTGTCACTTTTGACTAAATAATTACACATTTATTTTATTTATACTGGGGACTGAACCCAAGGCTTTGATACTGAGCTACATCCCCAGACCCTTTCTTCTTCTTCTTTTTTTTTTTTTTTTTTTTGTGCGGAACCGGGGATTGAACTCAGGACCTTGTGCTTGCCAGGGAAGTGCTTATTCCACTGAGCCATCTCCTCGCCCCCCCCTTCTTCATTTTTAGAGACAGGGTCTCACTAAACTGTTAAGCTGTCCAGCTGGCCTTGAACTTGCCACCTTCCTGCCTCAGCCTTTCCAGGGCTGAGATTCCAGGCGAGCATCAGGCGTGGCCATGGCCTCAGCAAGGAGCTCTTCCCGCCTTCCCTGCAGGTCCTGAGATGCAGGGCTGGCAGTGACGCCAATGGCAACTGTCATGCGTCCTGTAGGGTAGAGAGGGTGTCCGCCACCTGCTGGGCGAGGGCTGGGCCAGACCAGAGTCCCTGCCCGTGACAGATGGAGACTGCTCCTGTCATACCCACAAGTGCCAGACAACACTGCCCAGGAGCCTCTGAGACTCGGAGGCTGAGGCAGGAGCGTCCCTCATGGCTCCTGGTTGAGTCAGGGTGGAGGGAGGAGGTGAGCAGGCACAGCAAGATCCTCCCCTAGAGCAGCGAGGTCCGGGAGGATGCAGGAACTCGGAGAACGGCCGCCAGGATCTAGCCTTCCCAGCCACCTGGGGCACTGAGTGGGTGTGCGGCAGCCACAGGGCCTGAAACCTCTCAGCATTCGGTCTGCTTGCTCGGGTTTCAGAAGGAACCTCATTTCAGTTGGCCTGGCTGGGCTCACGTTCACCACTCTCCTGCCGCCCGTCACAGTGTACCCAGCTGCTCCAGGCTCAGTCCTGGGGGTCAAACCTGGGGGTGCTCTACCACTGGGCTTCACTCCCAGCCCTTCATTAGTCTTATTTTTTATACTGAGATAGGGTCTGGCTAAACTGCCCAGGCTGGCCTCAAACTGATGATCCTCCTGCCTCAGCCTCCCAAGGGCTGGGATGACAGAGGTGTGTCACCATGCGGACCACCTGTCTGCAGGGCACCGTGGCCCTTCCTGGTGGGGAGGGGTGTGTGGGTGGATGGCAGCGTCAGCCTCGCTGTTGCCTCCCCTCCCCTCGCCCGTCTCTCTGTTGCTGGACCACTGTGGCCGTGCACCTCCGCCCTTGGCTTTGGCCTCACCCACTGAGTGAGTGAATGCATGCCTTGAATGGATGGAAGAATGGATGAACAGCTGTGTAAGTGAGCAGATGACTGAATGGCTGAATAAATTAACAATGACTTGAATGAACGGGTGAATGAGTGAGTGGATGGGTGGATGACCAGATGAATGAGTGAGTGGATGGGTGGATGACCAGATGAATGAGTG
>NW_004524632.1:11491260-11503533 GCF_000260255.1 Octodon degus | reverse complement strand
TGAATGAGTGAGTGGATGGGTGGATGACCAGATGAATGAGTGAGTGGATGGGTGGATGACCAGATGAATGAGTGGATGGGTGGTCCTGGATGGGTTGAGGCACGTACTCAGCCTCTTTCCCCGCATTCTCCAAAACCAGGACATGTGAGCACCTGGCCGCACGTTCCGTCGGCGTTCTGGCGTCAGGGCTGGATCTCAAGCCCACAGTCTCGGTGCCCCCGCCCCAAGGACACCAAGGCCTTGGAGGAGGCTAAGCACCAGTAGAGCAATCACTGAGTGTGCTGGCGCATGTCCGTGATGCCAGCACTCAGGAGGCTGAGGCGGGAGGGTCACTGTGAGTTCAAGGCCATCCTGGGCTGCACAGTGAGACCCTATGTCAAAAATAGATGAGTGTATGAATAAACAAGCAAATAAATGTCACCTGGGCGGCCCTGTCCCAGAGAGGGAAGGGGACAAAGCCCACCCAGCTGCTCAGTCCTGTGTCTCCAGAGAGAGCACCCTTGTCGTGCCCCACCTCCCTCCAGCCAGCAGCCACCGCCCTCTGCTGGCAGATCTCTGTCGCCCAAAAAAGAAAACAAGACTTGGGCTGCTATGCTGCACGCGGCCTGCGGGAAGGCGGAGGCTCTGCCGCCCCAGCTGACACCCCTGCAGTTGGTGACTCCCGTGCCAAGGGCTCTGCTGTGGCTCCACAAGAGGGAGAGAAGCGAGGGGCACTGGTGCTCTCAGAGTGCGCCGGCTGAGAGGGGGAGAGGCTGTGGGGACGGGCCACAGGACATTGCCTGCCCTGGGAAGAGTCCCCCTGCGTGGGACAGACAGATGCCCAGCGTCGGTGCCACTGCCCGAGATGCGACAGGGCCAGGAGGGCGGGTTGCACGGCCGCGCGGGCTGGGTGTCCCGGCAGCACCTGCAGCCCCAGCCCTGCGGGAGGCCGAGTCGGGAGGACTGCCAGAGCAATTTCTGTGCTACTTCCTTCACTCCCCGGCTCAGGCCAGGGCCTTGCGCGTGTAGACAAGGGCTTCAGGGCTGAGTGTGCCCTCACCCCCTTCTGGTCTTTTCTGGGAGGCCAGGGCAAGGGCAGGCTCTCACTGAACTGCCCAGGCTGGCCTTAACCTTCCATCCTCCCGCGTCAGCCTCCCCGGTAGCTAGCGTCACAGGCATGCACCACCACACACAGCTGCCACTGCCTTTCTTCTTCAAGGACTTTCTTGGTCCTGGCTGCTGGAAGCCCCTCTAGGGTGCTTCCGACTCCTCGCCACCCATCCCACCGCCTGCCGCCCGCCCGCCCGCAAGCTCTTGCCTGGCGTCTCTGAGCTGTGCTGTTCTCAGAGCTTCTGTCACTGGTCAGCTGCTGCTTCGAGGCGTTTTCCTCAAATGCTGTATCTGTGTAGTTTGACAGAGATCCTCCGTGCAGCCTAGATGATCCCCAAACAGTCGCTTCTAATTGGCTTGGGACGTTGCTCTGCTCCTTGCATCTAAATGTGGCCGTGCGCGACTTTCCAGGAAGCAGGTTCACACAGCATGACTATAACGGGAGAATCGATGCTGAGGGGGACAGGACAGGAAACCGCCCAAGTAGAGGACTACTGCCCTCCATCAACCCCCCTCCACCTACCCGGGCAAGCATCCCCACCTGCCCCTCCCTTCCTCCCTCCCTCCTTCCACTGGTCCATCCATCCGCCTGTCCACCCTCCGTCTGAAACACACTGCGTGTCTGTCCCCCACCAGACACTGCCTAGATCCCAAGGAAAGGCAATCAGGAAACTCAGCGACAAAAGTCTCCCCTGCACGCGGGGACAGGCCCACGCTGAGGTCTCTAGGGGGCGCTGTGCACAGAGACAAAGACCCCCTTTGTCCCAGGCAAGTGAGGGCTGCCAGGAGTTGCAGAGGGAGAGAGCTCCACCTCACAGACACAGGGCAGGGCTTCTTCCCCGGAAGGCCACCCTGGACTCTGGCAACCAGAACCTGGCTGTCACCCCACCTACACCCCACAGCTTTGGAGTCTGCATTTGAAGGTGTTGTGTGCACGGCTTTCTTCCGTTCAGTTTGTTTTGTTTGATTTGGTTTTTGTATTTGGGGCTTGGGGATATTTTGAGTATTTTGTGGCAACAGGGTTTCTTTTTTCTGGAATTGAACTCAGGCACTTGACCTTGCCAGACAGGATTTCGATCTCCAAGTGAACCTCCTGCCTCAGCCTCCTAAGAGCTGGGATTACGTGTGTCCCACAAACCTGGGTTCCAGTGGGGGTTTTTTTGGGCGGAACCGGGGATTGAACTCAGATCCTTGTGTTTGCCAGTCAAGTGCTTATCCTACTGAGCCATCTCGCCAGCCCCCCCTTTTTTTTCCAGTGGTTTTTAAGAAGGAATTTGTGGCCAGGGAGATAGCTCAGTAGAATAAGCGCTTGCCTGGCAAATGCAAGGGCCTGAATTCAATCTCACGTTCCGGAAAAAAAAGAAAAAAAGAAAAGAAAAGAAAGAAAGAAAGAACTTGAAACTGGGTGTGCTGGTGTACTTGTGTAATTACCCAGGAGCCTGAGACAGGAGAATTGCACGTTTGAGACCAGCCTGGGCAACTTAACAAAACTGAGTCCAAAAATTAAAAATTAAAAAAAAAGCCGTGCATGATGGTGCACACCTGTCATTGTAGCTCTCTGGAAGGCTGAGGCAAGAGGACTGCAAGTCCGGCTTAGCCTGGGCAGTGCAGTGACCTAGTGGCAGCTGGCCTCAAACAATAATCCAAGAGGAAAAGGCTGTGGCTGTAGCTCAGGGCAAGGCCTCAGCTTCAATGCCAGGACTGCAAAAAAGTAAGGGAAGGGTGAGCAGCGAGAGTGTGAGCGCCCCGGGCCGAGGCCCTCCCATGTCCTCCTGTGTGCCGCAGTGCTGGCCAATGGGCTCGAGTCTGCTCCGGTGGAGGCCGGTTTATCTCAGCTTTCCACCTTTCCGGTTTCTATTTTCCTTGTCTGGTAAGAGGGGCAGGGAGCTGAGAGACGGCAAGACATAGTTTGGCTCTGAAGCCTTCCTGCCTACAGGACCGGAAGAAGCCCCACAGTCAACGAGAACCTCAGGCTGGAGGCCCGGCACTCAGGAGGCTGAGGCACAAGGGTCGCGAAAGGTCCTAAATGTCCCAGGCTAGAGTGCGTCCAGGGCCAGCCTGAGCTACATAGCAAGAGCCCCTCTCAGAAAAACAGAACGAAGGGCCAGTAAGATAGCTCCGCAGCGCTGCGCCCGCTGGGCGAGTGCAAGGCTCTGAGTTCTATTCCAGGATTTTTTTTTTTTTCAATCTCAGCACTCTGGAAGCTGAGGCAGGAGGATCCTGATGAGTTTGAGACCAGCATGGGCCACAGAGTGAGCTCAAGGCCAGCCTGCGCTGCATAGCAAGACAGTGAGACCCTATCTCAAAAAGACAAAAAAAAAAAAAAAAAAAAAAAAAAAAAAAAAAAAAAAGGAAATGAAACAAGGATGAGGTGCTAAATCCACATCCCAGAGAACAGAAAAAAGGAGGCCCTCCCTGCTTCCCTCCTCTCTCATGCTCCCTCCAGCGCTGGCTGTTCTGAATTCCAGATGAACAGGGTCCCTACAGCAGACCTAGGATCCCTCCTGACCTGGGGTGCACCCTGTAATCCCAGCCACTCAGGAGGCTGAGGCAGGAGGCCTGCAAGTTCCAGGCCAGCAAATCTGTCTCAAGATAGAAAATGAAAGGGCTGAGTATCTCCTTAAAACAAAATTAAAGGGCCAGCAAGACAGCTCAGTGGACTAAGTGCCTGCTTAGGCAAGTGTAGGGGCCACGGTTCAGTCTCCAGGATGCTCCCACGCTGGCTGTACCCCTGGGTATGCCACGTCCAGGCGTGGTAGCGCATGCCTGTAATCCCAGCGCTGGGGAGGCTGAAAGCAGGAGGATCGCTATGAGTCCGAGCTGCGTAGTGAGCCCCTGTACCAAATACATTTAAAAAGAAATTATAATTCTTTTTTTTAAAAAAAAAGAAGACGAAAAGGGCTGGGAGGGGCTGGGGAGATGGCTCGGCGGAATAAGTGCTTCCCTGGCAAGCACAAGGGCCTGAGTTCAATCCCCAGTTCCGCCAAAAAAAAAAAAAAAAAAAAAAAAAAAGAAAGAAACTTTCGATTTGATTTGAAACTGTCTCATTGCTATATGTTTATCAATAAAACTTTGAAAAGAAAAAAAAAATAAATAAATAAATAAAAGAAAGAAAGAAAGAAAAGGGCTGGGTATGCAGCCAGGGAAGAGAGCTTGCTGCCTCCTGTCAAGCCCTGGCTCCCTCCTCCCCGGGATTACAAGGAAAAACACAGCAAAGGAAGACCTGCTCCCTGGCCTGCCTCTCCTCACCACACTGGGCAGCCCTAACCGATGGCTGTCACAGGAGCTGAACCTGCCGCCAACTACCATCACCGACTTACAGCAATTACAGCCCAGCTGCTTCACAGGGGACACCACCTGGCTGCCCCCGCGCCTGTTTCCGACAGCCCAGGGTTCCAGGTGCCAGGACCCAAGTCCCCAGCCAGACCTTCACTGTGCTCCACGCTGCGCTGCACCTCCAGAAAATAAGGCGTCCCCGACCTCAGGGGGCCTCGGGGTCCTTCCCTCTGCAGTGGTAAACTGAGTCACCCACATGTGCCCAGGTAGGGGCCAATTTCCCTTCCCTGTTGGCATAGGGCCAGCACAGCTGCCCCAGCCTCCTACTCACCTGGCGATACCAGGCCCGCCCGGGGCGAGGCTCACGTGAAACCCACGGAGGTGTGATTGGCCTATGATACCTCCAGGGACAGGGCTGCAGCCACCCACACCGGCCCACCCTGGAGCCAACAGCGTGGGCGCAACTCCTTGAGAGTGTGTGTGTGTGCGTGCGTGCGTGCACGCACATACACATTCGTGTGCTAATGAGAGTGGTGGGAGAGTGTTAGGCACAGGCAGGCTCTATTAAGGACAAAACGCAGAGGAGAGCGTGGTGCTGGTTTTCTCTGAGTTTGAGTACTTAAAACATAAGCACAAGACACCCTCCTCTCCTCTCTTCCCCACTTTCTCTCTCAGTGGCCACAGAAAAAAGGGAGAGCTGAGGGTGGGCTCGGCCCAGGAACAATCTTCTCTTCCTGTCTTCTGCTCGCCCAGCCCTGTGACCCAAAGTGAGGACAGGAGGCCTCTTTTCTGACCCTAGGTTTCCTGGAAGCAGCTGGGCACTGCCCTTCTGCTGGGGACACCTGAGGCGACAGAGGAGTGACCTGGGGTGGCAACTGCCAGGACAGGAAGCAGGGCTGGGGCTGCCCAGGAAGGGAGAGCTGGGGATAAAGGACAAGGTGTTGATGCCAGGTGTCCCCGGGACACTGAAGCAGGGATGACCCTATAAGCCCAGCTCCTGGGGGTGCCCGGGACTGTTGGGCTCCACCCTGGTTGCAGAGCAGCTGGGCAGACACTGGAAGAGAGGCCGGGCAGGCAGAACAGAAGGCACCAGATGCCAGGCGGGGCCTCGGATTTTCCCCAACACTGGTGGGGGCGCCCCTGCTCTGGATCCCTGTTCCAGTCAGAGGACTCCAGGGTAACAGCCAGCTGCCCAGCTGTTGATATAATCTGTGACATGGGGGGATCCCCCTGTACCCCAGAGCTTTCTGCCTGAGTTACTGTGTGCCTGTGACTGCAGCACTCAGGAAGCTGAAGCAGGAGGATCCTTTTGAGTTGGAGGCTGGCCTGGGCCACGCAGGGAGTTCAAGGCCAGGCCAGCCTGAAGTAGTGAGACCCTGGCTCAGTAAAGAGAGAGACTGCAAGCTCAGCTGGGAGCAGAGCCGGAGGAGACGCCCATGGCACCCACGCACCTGAGTGTGTTCACAGAGCCCCACGATCATCCTGCGCATCCCAAACACACGTGGCTGCCCGACCAGTGTGTGCGCAGCCTGGGCCCCACGTGTTGGCACATAGCAGGGCTGTCCTCGGTGACAGTGGGTGGGCGGTGACAGCAGGTGGGTGGGACCCAGGCCAGGTGGTTATGCCTTCCCTCCCAAGCTGCAGGTGGGACCCAGACCCACCTGAGCCCGGGGCCCCACATTGATCAAGATGTCCCTCTTGGGCTTCAGGCTCTCTGGCCCCACCCCCTCCAGGAAGCCCTCTCAGACTCACCAGGCCCATCCGGTGGTTCCTTTTCCCAACCGAGCTTTTTTTTTTTTTTTTTTTTTCCCTGTACCAGAGATTGAACTCAGGGCCTCACGCTTGCCAGGCAAGCGCTTGGCCCCCTACCTCCTTCAGGTGGTGCGCATCTCACCACTTGGGAGGCTGAGGGAGGCAGATCAACATAAGTTCAAGGCCAGCCTGCCCTACATTGCAAGACCGAATTAAAAACAAAAACAGAAAAGCAAACCAAAGAAACAAGCATTTAAAATTCAGCTGCTGGCCAGGGAGATAGCTAAGGTCCTGAGTTCGATCCCTGATACTGCAAAAAAACAACTGCTGCCGGTCCCCTCCAGCCCTGGACTAAGAGGAGGGGGGCTGAGGCCTCTGCAGTCCCCACTGTCCCCACTGCGGGGGCCCACCCGGAGGCCGAGGGTGCAGGGGCCACGTCCTTGGGACTCTGCAGCGTGCAGGTGGGTTCAGGCCCGGTGGAGAGGGCGGCGCCCCAGGCGCCCCCCCCCCCCCCCCCCGTCTCCTCCCCACCTTCGCGGCCTCATCCCTGTCGTGCCTGGCTCTCCCCCGAGGGAGGGCCCGGTTTATTCCAGGCTACATTCACCCACTCAGCTGACGTCTGCGCCCAGTGTGTTCCGGGGAGCCGTGGCTGTCTGCCCAGCGCCGCCCCCGGGAGCCGCCACGGAGCTCAGCCCCAAGGAAGCCTCGCTCCAGCCAGGCAGCCTGCACAGGGGCGGCAGGTGGGCGGGGACTTCGCTGCTGTCCCGGAGCTTCTCTAGAGGCGCAGAAGCTGGCACGGAGCCTCACAAGGCTGGGCTGGGTCCTCTCAGCCTGTCTGCAAGAGCGTGAGCTTCAGCGCCAGGCATGAGAGCCGCAGGTGCGCGCGGCCTGGGCACAGCCATTGGGCGAGGAGAAGTGTGTGTGCGTGCGTGCGTGGGTGGTGCTGGGGCAGAATCCAGAGTCTTTGCAAAGAGCTGCACCCTGCCATCCCGCCCCCCACTGTCCAGTGCCCCTCAGAGAAGTCCCTGGCCAGGGACAAGATGTGCCTGAGCCCCTAGGAGCTCGGTGGGCGTAGCAGAGGGCGGGAGGGCTGTGGCAGAGATGAAACTTCCTCTGCCCAGGAAGGGAGCAAGGAGCGGAAGGCTGGGTCTTAATCTAATCAGGAGGGGGGCGGGAGGCCAAGCAGGGCGTGGGACTGCGGGGCACCATGCCACCCTCAGCCTCCTGAGGAGGCTGCAGGGAGGGACAGAGGCCTTGCTCAGGGTTTGGGGTGGCCTGGGGGAACTGTCTCTTCCAGCTCCCCAAAGAAAGAAAGTGGCCCTGCCCACAGGCCCTCCTGCCGGTGACTAGGCCTTCCAAGGCCGAGGCAAGAGAGCAATTCCAAGTCCCAAGCTGCTCCTCACCCTGCTGCTGTCATCTGCCACCAGCTGACAGCCAGGACGCAGAGGATACATCCCACCCTCCTTGGATCCTGAGCCCTGCTGCCCTGGCTGCTGGAGGCAGAAGCCTAAGGTTCTCCAGGGTGGGAGTGGTGGAGCCAGACCCAGGAGCTGTTCCTGGCCTGCAGGGCTCTGCCCCAGAACACCGGGCTGAGTCACAGGTGTGCCCCTGGGGGAGGCTGAGGTCGCGTGTGTCCCCTGCTGAGCCAGCCCCTCAGCTCCAGGGGCAGGGGCAGGCAGACACAGGCCTGGGCAGCCCTGGGAGTCACAGGGGCAGGCCCATTGGGCCAGGGAGGCGGAGGGCGGTGCAGCTACGGGAAGGGAAAGAGCTCCTGGAGGCCTCAGGCCAGGGCAGTGCCAGCCCTTTCTCCCCTGCCCTTTTTTCTCAGCCTGGAGCACCCACACCCACCCGGGTTGCTGGGTTCACACAGGGCATGCATGGGGCTGGAGGGGGCTGCGCAGGGCACGGATAGCGCCTACCCAGAGTCCATGAGGGAGCTCTGGTCATTCTCCGCCATCAGATGGGGGCCCAGCTTTCTCTTCTAGCACCAACGTGCAGCCTGCTTGCCTCTCCTATCCCTGAGGGGTGACAGCCCCTTCTGAGAACCTCAGAGCTGGAGAACTCAGGCTTAGTCACCGGCTGCCTGCATGCCTGCCGTGGAGCTCAGTCAGCAGTTGCGGGCTGTCCATGGCCCGGGGCCAAGACAGGCACTTTCCATCCGTACTCTTCCAGACCAACTGGCAGGGGTGGGGACGGGGACCCCAAGAACTGAGTGGCCACTGACGCCAGCAGCGGCACCCAGGGCAAACCCAGGGGCAGCTGGGTGGGGGGAAGACAGCAAAGTCAGGAAGGGGGTGACCCCAAGGCAGATGGCAGGCAGCAGCCAAAGGGGCTGCACAACCCCTCTGAGTTTCGTAGCTATCCCAGAAGGACACAGCCCACTTTTTTTCCCTGTGGATTGAATCCAGGCGCTTTGCAGTGAGCTACATGCACAGCCCTTTTTTATTTTCATTTTTTATTTCAGAGGCAGTGTCTTGCCAAGTTGTGCTAGGCTGGGCTCCAACTTGTGGTCCTCCTGCCTCAGCTTCCCTGAGTGCCAAGGTCAGTGTGTGCCACCCCGACTCGCTGACAGTGCAGTTGTTGGGAGCTCATTCTGCAAACTCAGCTTCCAGATGAGACTCCTCCCAGGGCTGGCCAAGGAGCCAGGAGCACGCCAGCCCCGCCAAGCAGCGAGCGTGAGGTGTACAGTCATCTTTAATAACGTACAGGCAAATGGTAAAAAGTATAATCATGTAGCAAGCACACACGGCTCATAAAGAGGGCTGTGGATCCACCAATACGGATGAGAGTCCTCGGCCCTGTCACAGACACTGCGAAATAGCATCTGAGGAGACCCCCAGTTGGGGGGCCTGGTCTTCCTCACTCCTAGTTCATTCTCCTCCAACTCCCATGCCCAGCACACAACCAATGACAGAGCTTGAGAAGGAATGAGAAACCAGGTGGAGGTAGTGTGGCGGCCACACTTCAGGCTCCTGTCTGGCAGCCCCAGCTTCTCAGATATGATAGGGAGGGTGTGGGAGACCCCCTTGTCCCATCTGTCCCCCAGGCAGCACCGGACTGGGGCCCGTGCTCCTGGCACAGGCCCGGGCTGGCTGTGGAGTGTGCAGACCCCCATGGCGGGCGGGAGCAGGGGGTCACCGTTGCTTCCTGCCGGCCCGGGGCGCTTTCTTCCTCCTGAGGATCAGCTCATAGAGGCGCTCCAGGCCCGGCTGCAACCCCAGCCCATCCACAGCGCTGCAGCCCTGCACATGGGTGAGGGTGGCAGCTGCCAGCTCGCGCACTGCCAGCCGCTTCTCCACCTCAGCCGCGCTCAGTGCACCAGGCTGGTCCTGTTTGTTGGCCAGCACCAGCACTGGCACGCCCTGGTTGTCCGAGGCCCGGCTGATGCGATGCAGCTCCATTCTGGCCTCCTCCAGCCGCTCGGTCTCTGCGGAATCCACCACGAACACTAGCCCGTCGGTGCAGCGGGTGTAGGAGCGCCACAGTGGCCGCAGCTTCTCCTGACCCCCGACGTCCCACACCTGGAGAGTGATGCCGCGGGAGCCGCCCAGGGGCACCCGGATCTTCTCGGTGTTGAAGCCCTTGGTGGGTGCGCTCCGGACAAACTCCTGGAACTTAAGGCGGTAGAGGAGGGAGGTCTTGCCGGCTGCGTCCAACCCGACAACCACCACGTGCAGGGCCTGGAGGTGCGGCAGGAAGGGGGCGGCGGGCGCCAAGTGGTTCCCCATGTGGAGGCGAGGTGCAGGCCGCCCCTCCGGAGCTGGGCTCAGGCCGCCGCAGGCAGGGACCTTGGCTTTGGGCTCTGCGGCCCGGTCATCAGTTACCTGGAGGAGAGGTCATGGGAGGAAAAGCGGACGTTTAGTAATGAACACCAAATGTACATCGGGATCCTTTCTGAAGTCAGCTGCCCGTCCTTAAACATTTACGTCTTTTGGCAGTTGCAGGTGTAAAGCAGGTGTCCCCCTCCCCGGGGAGGCTCAGGTGAGGGGCAGAACCTGAGGACGGCCAGCTTCCAGTGCCTCCTGCCTCCTCGCCCAGGCGCTGGAGCCTACGAGTTGGGGTGCGGATCCTGGGGCTGGGGCCCAGGGTCCCGTTCCCGGGGCCTTCTGCCTCCCGGCCCTCGGCACTAGGACCCCCGGCTCCTCGCTACGCGACTCTCCCTGCGTTGCTCCCTACGTTCGCGGACCCGGCTTCCCGGTGCACTGCTGTGCCGGGCCCCCTACCTCCGTGCGGCCGCTTCCCTGGGACTCCTCGCAGCCCACACCGCCACCCCGGCGCATCCAGGCGCCCAGCCTTCTGCGGAGCGAGCCGGCAACCAGGCTTTAAAAAGCCCTCGTGACGTCACGAGCCTGGAGCCAATCGGCGGCGGGGGTGGGGGTGGGGCCGCGCGCGCGTCCTGGGAGGCGGGGCACGGCGGGAGCGCGATCGCGGTCCGCAGTAGCTTTCGTTACTCGTCCTGGCCCCAGAGGAACCTGCGAAGGCTGCGGCGCCGGAGAACCATGGGGCGTCCGTCCGTCCGTCCGTCCTTCCATACTGGCGGCCCGGCCCCTCCTCTGCGCCAAACCTGCCTTCGGGCTCCCCGCCGAGACGCAGAAAGTGAGTTGTTACACCGCGAGTAGGGTGACAGATTACTGCTGCGGGCGGGGCGCAGAGGTGGAGGTGACGGCGGTGGGAGTGGGGGTGGGGAACACCCCGCAGGGCGGCCGCTCTGGGAATTTTACATATTTTTCTCTTTATTTGTTCTCGAGACGGGCTGGCGGTATAGTCCAGGATGATTTTTGAACTCACGCTGCACTCACTTTGTGAGCAGGCCTCGAATTTGCGGCGGTCAGTGACCTAGTGTTGGGATTACCAGCAGGAACCATCACACCTGGCTATTTTTCCTCTTTAAATACACAACTCAAGTCCATGACGTGAATATAGTTAGCGTAAAGAAAAGAAACAGAGCCAAGCTGGGCGTCCTGACGCATGCCTGTAATGCCGGTATTCTGGAGGCCGAGGCAGGAGGATCTTTGCAACATCGAGACCAGCCTGGGTACAAAGTGAATTCAAATCCAGCCTGAGCTGCATAGTGAGACCCTGTCTCAGAAAGACAAAAGGGGACAGGGACATAGCTTAGTGGCATAAGTGCCTGTCAGGCAAACACAAGGTCCTGAGTTTGATTCCTGATACCAAAAAAAAAAAAAAAAAAAAAAAAAAGGAGGAGGAGGAAGAGGTGGAGGAAGGAGAAACTGGGCCATCGGAGTGGTGTACACGTGGAATCCCAGAACTCTGGGAGGCTGAGGCAGGAGGATCGAAAGTTCAAGCCCAGCGTAGGCAATTTAGTGAGACCTTGTCTCAAAATAAAAAATTAGAATGGACTGGTGATGTCGCTCAGCGCAGAGGCCCTGGGTTCAATTCCCAGTATAAATTACAAATACATAATAAAAAGAAACAGAAGCACAGAGAGGTTAGGTAATAGTCCAAAGCTGCCCAGCTAGAATGAACCAATTTGGCTTTGAACCAAGAGACTGTGCAACCAAAAGCACACGGGCTGATTTCTTCACAGTTGCTGAAGCTGTCTCCTTGAGACCTCTCCCCTGGGGTCACGACCCACATGGAAACTATCTTATCTGATGAAGGAACCCCACCTCTAGCTTTCTGTTGCGCTGGAGGGGCTGAACAGATGGGTGGATGGGCGGCCCTGACCGCAAGGCGCGCCTCCCTGACCGCAAGGCCCCGCCTCCCTGACCGCAAGACCCGCCTCCCTGACCGCAAGGCCCCGCCTCCCTGACCGCAAGACCCCGCCTCCCTGACCGCAAGACCCCGCCTCCCTGGCCCACAGCCCCGCCCCGCCCCGCCCCGCCCCTGCTGCACGCTGCTGTCCACCGTACGGACAGTCCTAGCTGTACTCCTGCCAAGTCCAGGTCATGGCAGGGGACTCCCCGCAGAATGGCCAACCGTTGCTGCGGCCGCTGCGGTTCTAAGAGGGATCTGAGCTCCGCGCAAGAAGGAATCCAGGCAGGAGAGGAAAGAGGGTGCTGTGCGGAGGCCTCCCGGAAACGGCATGGGACGGATGCCTGTCATCCTGGGACTCAAGAGGCTGAGGTAGGAAGTTCCACACGCACATTTGGGGCCAGTGTGCTACACAGAGAGACCAATCTCCAAAAAAAAAGT
>NW_004524632.1:11446420-11490776 GCF_000260255.1 Octodon degus | reverse complement strand
AGACCAGGGGGAGCCTCCTGCTTCCACTGCGGGTTCATCCCCTCGGAAGTGTGGCTGGCTGGCTGGACGCTGTGGATCACACGGCCCCTGAGCTCCCAGCGTGCTGTCCCTGAGCTGGGGTCCACGGCGTGGTGCCCAACGCTTAGGCAGAGATCTCAGCTGCTGCGGTGACCGTGAGACGGCATGTCAGGTGGACATTGTGGTGTGGAGCCTGGAGCCCTGACATGGGCCGTGCGTGGCCTCCATCATGGGCTGAGAGCTGGGGTGAGCCCTGTCCCCCAGGACCCAGGCTTGGAAAGGCCACGTCTCCAGGGCACACAGCATCCTGAGCAGGTGACAGGGTTCAGACAGCTCAGCTTCTCCCTGAGTGCAGGCTCTTGGGTAAGGCGGCCAGAGGACCTGTCCCCACCCCGCGTCCTCTCACCCAGCTTCATGGCCAAGCCAGGGGTGGGAGAGCGAGGTGGCCACAGGAGGTGAGGACGGGTGAAGCAGCTGCTGGCTGGGAAGTCTCAGCCAGGCCCAGGGCTCAAATCCCAGGTTATTTTTTGGGGGGTGGGGGGGGTGCGGTGTGAGACCAGGTCTTCATATGTAGTTCAGGCTGGCCTTGAAACTCACTTTGTAGCCCAGGGTGCCCTCCATCTCAATCTTCCTGCCTCAGCCTCTCAAGTGCTGGGATTGCAGGCATGGGCTACCAGGTCTAGTTCAAATCCTAGCTCTGTTCCCTCTTTTTTTTCCTGTTCCCTCTTGAACCAAAGACAAACCCGCCTCTCAGAACTAACGCTGAATGGGTCGGAGGCGCCACAGCTGCCCCCACCAGACAGAGCGAGCCTGAGCTTGTGCTGCCCCCTGGTGGTGAGCCTGGCACGGCCGGATTCTGGGTGCCGCCGGGCGTTTGGGCGACTTTAGACTATACCCGGGTTCCTTGGCCCTCTTCCTTACTATAGGCCCCGCCACAGTCTGAGGCTGAGGATGCAAAGTTCCCCCTCGGGTTTGTATGAGCATGAGATCAGACTGAAATTACTCAAAGCGAGGCATGGTGGCACACTGGGAAGGCTGAGGTGGGAGGATCGCTGCAAGGTCAAGGCCAACCTGGGCTACATAGTGAGATTCTGTCTCTACACAACAGATAACACCAATCAATAACCAGTAAGTTACAGGGCACAGGAGGAAAGGAAAGAGAGCTGGAGGAAGGGAAGGGTGGCCCTTGTCAAGCGCCAGGGGTTAAGGGGCTGGAAGGTGAGCACGCTTCTCTCCTGCAAGCAGGTCCTGGTGTGGCCTGCAGCATGCAGAACCCTCCCAGGGCACAGGGCGAGGACAATGTCCCTGCTCTGCTTGAGACAGTGCCCACCCCTGGGGTCAGGTGTGCCGCGTTCCTGTCCCCCGCATGACGACAGCGCGGCGAGGACTAGGAAACATTAACGGAGAGGACACTCCGGCAAGACGCGAGGGTTCTGTGTGGGCGGCTGCCCGGGCTCTCTGCCAGTGTGACCCACACCATGGCCATGGTGTGGGTGCGGGGGGCGGACCCCAGTCACTGTGCTGGACACGAGGACAGCGCCAAGAGGTAGTGACCTCGGAGCATGGGCCGGGCGAGGCTCGTGGGCAGGGGACCAGCTGTATTCTCACCCCCTGTGGCCTGTGCCCACAGGGTGCTGCCACAGGGCAACCCCAAGTCGCTGACAACCCTGGAGCCGTGCATCGGCTCTGTGCTGCCCTGGTTCTGCTCCCCGCGTTCCAGCTACAGCTCTGGAGTCCCCCTTGACAGCCCCCCCATTCAAGCTGACCACGAGCCATCCCAGCCAGCTGTGCCCACGCACACCCCGGCTCACAACCGCACAGCTCACAGCAGCTCATTCTTGGCATAGCCTACATGAATGGCTAAAGTGATTATGGAGTACTACTGTGCCCTAAAGAAGGATAAGCAAGTCCTGTGTGGAAAATGGATGCGCCTGGAGATCACAATGTTAAGTAAAATAAGCCAAACACAAAATGCTTGGGGGGGGGGTGGAGAGATAGCACAGTAGAATAAGCACTTGCCTGGCAAGTGCAAGGTCTTGAGTTCAATCCTGGTACTGGAAAAAAAAAAAAAAAAACACCAAAACTTAAATATACATGGTTTCTTTTATACAATAAACCCAAAGTATAAATAAATGAATGGGCAAAATAAAAGATATGAAACAGGGAGACATTTTGCAAATGAGAAAGGGGCTAAGAAATGTAAGAAGGGCCTTTTGGGTCCTCCTCTCCAAGATGACGAAAAAAAGAAGGAACAACGGTCGTGCCAACAAAGGCCGCGGTCATGTGGAGCCTAGTCGCTGCACGAACTGCGCCCGGTGCGTACCCAGGGATAAGGCCATTAAGAAGTTTGTCATTCGGGCTGGAGAGATGGCTCAGTGGTCTAAAGCACCTACTTGAAACAAGCTTGGCAAAGCACAGGGACCGCGGTTCGATCCCCAGCACCACATGCCAGCCAGACCCGCCCCCCTGGTGGGCTGAGCTGGCCACACACACACAATAAATAAATGTAATAAATAAAAATAAATATTTAAGAAGTTTGTCATTCGGAACATAGTGGAGGCCACCGCCATCAGGGACGTTTCTGAAGCGAGCGTCTTCGACGGTTATGTGCTTCCCAAGCTGTATGTGGAGCTGCACGACTGTGTGAGTGTGCCAGTCACAGCAAGGTGGTCAGAAATCGATCTCATGAAATCTGCAAGGACCGAACTCCTCCACCGCGACTTAGACCTGCTGCCTTAGACCTGCTGCTGCTGCCCCTCGACCTCCACCAAAGCCCGGGAAGGGGAGCTGGGTCTTAATGGACTGCAGGAGACTCTTGAGTAAGAAATAATAAGTTGAATGTTATACTTTATACAGCATGTTGAGTGTACCTGCCAGAGGTGGGTTTGGTTAATTTAGCCTATCCAAGTTTCAGTTTGTACTCTGAAAATGAACAAAGAGGAACACACTGGGGAGAAAAAAAAAATGTAAGAAGGAAGGGATGGAGAAAGAATAGGTCCAGGCCGTAACACCTGGGAAGAGATTTGGGGCGCCGCAGCGGGGCTTGTTACGCAGACTACACTCACCCCACCACCACAGCCATCATCTAACGGACCATTTACAGAAAAAAACACCACGTAACCGGCTCAACACAGCTTAATCAAAGCAAGCCTAGCGAGCAGCCGCGCCGCTCGGCTCTCACCACCCGCTTTCAGCTCAGGGTTCCCAGCCCGCCTGTATCCCCTCCTGCCCGGGTCGCGATCCTCGCCCCTGTGCGCCTCCCTCGGCTCCTGTGAGGACTTCTCCTTCTCCCTGAATCCCACGAGGAATTCCACGAGCGTGCGGGATCGCGGCATCCCGGGAGGACACGCTTTTACCTGCGTGCCTAGCCCCGCCCCTAGAGGTGTAACCGCCCGCCCACCGCGCCCGCTGCGCAAGCGCGCGGCGCCCCGCCGCGCGGGGACTGACTTCCGCTCTCTGAGCCCACCCGGGCAATGACTGGCGTGGGTGGGCAAGGGCGCGCGCGTCCCGGCGGCCAGAGGCTCTGCGCGCGGAAGCTGTGGGCGAGTAGCTCCACAAGCTAAATAAAGAAATCGATATTGCGAAGAGCCTGTGTGCTGGGCCAAGACTAATTCCTGCGCTCTGGGAGGCTGAGGCAGGAGGATACAGTCCATACTGGACCCTTTTATTTTTATTTTGAGATAGTCTAAATTTGCGCAAGCTGGCCTTGGACTTTCGAGCCTCCTTCCTCAGCCTCCCACCTCACTGTGTTGACACATTTGTACTACCGTGGTGGGCACTAACCCGGCTTTTACCGAGGGAGGATGGGCCCCGGCAGAACTCAGCACCCTGCCAGCCCCGCCGCAGAGCGGGAAGGTCGGATGGATCCAGAGACCACGGCGGGGCGCCCTGTGCATCAGGCGCTCCCCAGGCTCAGCTGGAGTCTTCCGACAACTTCTCAGGGAAGACTATACTGGGTGGCCTGCCTAGGTCCCCAGGCAGTGGGTGGCCCCCCAGGACCCATCCCTCCGGTGTCTGACAGCAAAGCTCAAAAACGAGCAAAAAGGAAGAGGAGTTGCGGGGAAACAGGTACCGCTGCCGACGCCTTCTGCGGTGAGCAGAGGGAAAGGTGCTGGGGCGCACTGCGACTCCGCGTGAGCCGGATGCCCCTCCCGCCGCCACTCAGGGCCCCGGGAGCCGCGGGCCCCGTCCCGCTCCGCCAGCTGGCGGGGCTGCATTGTGAGGTGGCCATGCTGACTTCAGGGCCTGGCCCGGAGGGCAAGAGGTGGGGCGGGTGGGTCCGGCTGCCCCTCGCCCCCGCCCGGGCCTCCCCCATCATGGGCAGCGCCTACCACTGGGAGGCCCGGCGCCGGCAGATGGCTCTGGACCGGAGGCAGAGGCTGCTGGCCCAGCAACAGCAGCAGGAGGATAAGCAAGAACGGCAGCAGGTGCAGAAGGTAGCCAGGCGGGAGCGCGGCGGCAGGGAGGGAAGGGGGGAGGGGGGAGGGGACAAGGGGGAGGGGGAGGGGAATGGGGGAGGGGCGGGGGCGCTGCCGGGAGGCTGGCCCCTGGTTCTCCCCGAGAGGCTGAACCTATTTGTTCCCCCTGCTGGGGCGGGGACCCCCGGCCTCACGCAGCAGGCAGCGGGCAGCGGGCAGCCCCGCACACCCACGGGCCTGGCTAGCCCTCCCTCACCGCGCGCGGCTGCCAGCTCCCTGCGAGGAGCCCGTCCTGGCGGCTGCCAAGAGGGAGGGGCTTTTATTTTTATGTATATTTAAATATAAAATAAGAGCCAATACTCAGTTGACACATTTAAGACACTTGAAGTGCCTTTGCCACAATTTGGGGACAGGAACCTACTTTGTCAGCTGTAAACTGTATAAAATTGGCAGATACGTTACTGTTGGTGTCCCTGCCGCTGTGCTGTGCGCCTCTGACCTTAGCTGTTGAGGAGGCTGAGGCAGGAGGAGGCCGGGGGCGGCCAGCGTGGGCACCTGCGCGAGGTGCCTCTTGAAACAAAAAGGAAGCAGGGCTGGGGTTCCCTCAGGGGCTCAGCTCTGCCGGGCTCATTCCGAGTAATGAAAAAGAAAATAAATTGTGGGATGTGGGGCCCCAGAAGTGCTGCTCCTTGGCAGGAGCTCTGGGGTGCAGAGATAGCCCCAGCAGGCCTGGCCACCACCCCATCATGTGCCTGCTGCCTGGAGTTTTTTAATCTGAGTTGACACTTGCGGTGGGGGCTTCTTGCTAGGAAATGCAGAAAAACCAACAGGAGGAGGACCGTCACCCTGAGCAGAGACCTCCACCACCGCCAGAGCCCAGAGAGCAGCCCCAGCCACCACCGGCCCAGCCGCTACCTCCAGGGGCACAGGGTGCCCTGCCTCAGTGCTCCCTTGGGCCCGGACAGCTCCCTGGTGTGGACTGCAGACCCCAAGCCTGGCCGCCCATCCTGCCCGGACCTGGTCAGTGGGGTGTGGGATGGAGGGGTGAGGACAGCACCCTGCTCGCTGCCTCGACCTGGCTCCTGTATCCCTGTGGCACCGCCCTGCCCCGCCTGTGCCCTCTGCATGGGTGAAGGGCTGTGAAGGCCCCCGGGAGAGGTGGCAGGCGACATCGGCCATGGGACTCATCTGTCCTCACCAGGGGCTGCACCTCCTCCCACCCAGTAGCTCCCCCTGTGCTCTCTGGCACTCCAGCCACCAGTGTTGTTTCTGTCCTCAGGCCTCACCAACCCGTGCCAGCCTAGCCCTGCCAAAAAGACTGGGTATAGGAGACTCACGGTGAGTGGAGCTGTGGCCGGGTATGCGCCTTGCCTTGGCCCCGTGGCCTTGAACTTGTGCCACTCTGGCCTCCCACAGAGTAAGGGCCCACCACAGCTGGTGGCATAGTAACTATTTTTCACAGTACTGGGGCTTGAACTCAGGTTCTTGGCACTGAGCTACGCCCCCCCCCCCCACTACCCTTCTTTAAAATTTTGAAGCAGGGTCACACTGAGTCACTGAATTATTACCCAGGCTGGGCTTGAACTTGAGGCCCTCCTGCCTCAGCCTCCCAGAGGCCCAGCTAGGATCGTAACTTGATGAGACTCTAAGGTGAGGCAGGCTCTGGGGAGGTCCAGGTCTAGGGCTCCGTGTCTCACAGGCACTTCTCGTGTGCAGGACTTGGAGTAAGGCACAGGACAGGGTCTCACTGCTCTCTGGTCCCCCACCTCAGAGGGTTCAGCAGGCCCAGAAGGTAGGCATGGAGATGCTGACCCTGGCTTCTGTCCCTCCCTTTTCTCAGTCAACTGATTACATCCAGCAGTGGTGACCCAGGCCCCGACTGCAGGACCCCAAGGACTACTGACAGGAGCAGATGAGCAGCCATGCCTCCAACCGCTGCCAGTGGGCACCGGGGATGCGCCCTAGTGCTGGGAACCCTGGCGGCAGTAAAGCGCAGCTCCTGGAGTCGAGCCTCAGCAGCTCTGTGGGGACGGGGAGCCAGGGAGGGATGGCAATTCCGTGCTGCTGCTGCTTTTTTTGAGACTAAGTCTCACCATATAGCCCAGGCTGGTCTCGAACCTGCTGCGACCCTCCTGCCTCAGCCTCCCTAGTCCTGGGATCACAGGTGTGTGCCACTAAGCCCAGCAACTCTGTGCTTTTGTGGCTAAGCTGAGGGTGCAGGTCGGCCCTGCCTGCTGCTGCCACTGCCCTGCTCAGCAGCTGAAGCATCTGGCGTCCTGCCAGTCCCCGGGGCGTCACCCTTTCCCCAAGCCTGTGTTTCCCACCAAGGTTCTGTGGGAAGGGGCTGTGTCACATTGCAGCAGGGAGAGGTGGGCTACTCGCGCATCACCTGGGGGCCCCGCTGAAGCCTGGGCTCTACCTTCCCGGCTCCCAGCCCTTCCACCCAGCAGTTACTCTAAGGTTTCTCAGCCCCAGATGGAGGGGAGAGGGCTGCAGATTCAGGTTATTTATTTATTTAGCTCCGAATGCCTTCAGGGCATGCTTGCCTGGCTGGAGTGTTGTGGGGATCAACTCCAGCAACCTGAGGCTGACAGCTTTGTGGAAGCAGCCACTTAAAGGCCTGAGCTAGGGCCAGGCCCCCCTTTATTTTGTTTCTGAGAATCAGATTCAGAGCCTTGTGTTTGCCGGGCAGGTGCTGTGCGGCTGAGCTGCACCCCCAAGCCCCGGGTCCTCTCTTCCCCATCCTGAGGATGGCTGTGGTCACTGCGGTCAGCACCCAGGTCCCGGGCACCACAGGGGCCTCCCGAGGGGCGCTGGGCACCAGGGAGGGCAGCACCATGCACCTGGAAGCTGCTGCTCAGCAGCAGGGGAGTTACAGGCAGCACCCCGGGAGGCTGAGGCGGGAGGGCCAGTTCAGGCTAGCAACCTAGTGATTTAGTGGGACGCTCTCATCTCTAGCAATGGGCTGGGGACGGCGCTCAGGACGAAGGCCTGGGGTTGCGCCGTTCGTTCAGGGGGACTTGGGGGCTCTCAGCCTCAGTGCCTACCCAACAGCAGGCTCCCTCCAGGTGGCCGCACTGCACGTGCCGCTGGTGTGCTTTAGTGACTATGAGTACTTGACAGCCCCCAGCCTCAACTCCTCCTCCCCTCACAGGCCCGGCGGTCACCCCAGTCCCACCACCCGCGAGTGACGTGGGTCGTGGGGCCTTCAGGAGCGATTCTTATCCCTGCTGGGCAGAGGTCCCTGGGGGCTGGGGTTCTCAGGGTGTGGCTGAGGGACAGCAAGAGCCGGGTCTGGCAAAGGAAGCACTGCGGAGGGCTCTGGGAGCAGGGCTGAGCCCCGGCTTGTGTGCACGTGGGCCCCTGCGGCTGGCCTTGCGCCGCTGACCCAAGCTCCTCCCTCTAACTGGGATCCTGCCCGGGAAGGGGATGATCAGGTGCACACAGTGGCCCCGAGGGTCCGGGGACAGTCGCTGGCTGGGAAGGAGGACAGAAGGCCAGGGCCCCAAGGTTCTTCTGTGTGGTGGCCCACCCCCACTGCCTCGCTGCGCAGCCAGGGTGGAGCAGCTGCAGGGGCCACATCTGTGGCTGTGGTCCCAAGAGTCCACAAGGACATCCCCAGGTCACTTATCACTCAGCACAGACCTTGAACGGGATCCAGGTTTTAAAAGGACGGATACTATGGCCACCACCTTCGGAGAGGAAGGAAAGTGGCCCTGGCGGACTGGAGGAGACGGACGGGACAAAGAGGATGGAGGGGACGGGGCCAAACAGCCTCTGCCTGAGGCCTCCAAGTTAGGGACCTGGTGCCTGCCGGCCTGAAAGAACCAGAAAGGACAGGAGGACGGGACAGTGCACAGGAAGCGAGTCCCCTCCTCCTCACGTGGGTGCCATGGCGCTTCGGGTCTCCAGGACAAGCTGGCGCGGCACCGTCTTGCCCCGGCAGTCTGCATACTCGAAGCTCTCAAAGACCCGCTCCTCCACGTGGCCCAAGTAGGAGTAGGTCACCGTGCCCCTGTAGAGCGCGAGGGCAGCTGGGAAGCAGGCGGCACATGCCTCCCAACAACCCCAGAGACTAGGGCCGAGGTGAGGGCCGTCCTCCTGCCACAGGACAGCCGAGGCGAGGCTGAGGCAGGAGGATTGCCCAGAGTTCCAGGCTGGCCTGGGCTAGCCAGGCAGATTGTCTCAAAACGCCCAAGCTCCAACCTAAAGCCGTGTGTGGGGGCCACTTACTGGATGTGGAGCACCACGTGGTGGACCTTGATTTCCAGCCAGGTACAGATTTTGCTGTGACAGAAAGAGGGTGTCACAAAGAGCCTCTGGGGTCACACGTGCAGCCCTACCCTGCCCGCCTCTGTCCTTCTGAGGCCAGCATGGTCACTTAATGGGACACTGCGCCTGTGCAGCCTGGCGTGAAGCCCCAAAGTCACCCATGGTGAAGCTCACCCGGCCTGGGCCAACTTCTGCTTCCACCCGGCCCCACGGCACAGGCTGAGGCGCCGAACCCCCAGCGTGGTGCTGGCTGGTCGTGGCAAGCCCGCCACACACCTGAGGCGGGAGGAGCTTGGGCGCAGTACTCACTACGTGTTCTCATCTTCAATCCTGCTGGCCACAGCATAAAACATCTGCCGGGCGAGGGGCACGAGCTCAGCCGGCGGCGGCCCCTCTCCCGCCGCCGCACCCTGCGGACCGCCTCCCCGGGATGGGACGGCGCACCTGTTCGCTGGTCAGAGGGCCGACGTGCAGCAGGAGGCCTTTGGAGAGCTGGCCCACCACGAGGGACAGGTGCAGGACCTGGACGGTCAGCTGGCTCACGGTGATGGGCCAGTAGTTGGGGTTGGAGATGTTCAAGATGCCCTGGGAGGAAGACAAGGACCGGGCGCGGTGACCCACCTTGGGAAGGGAGTGGCCCAGTGGTGGTGGAAGTCTCCATGGGGGCCTCAGGCACATGGACCCCTCAGGGGGCCACCTTAGAATACTGCCGTGTTGGGCTCAGGAGATAGCTCAGTAGAATAAGTGCTTGCCTGGCAAGCAATGCCTGGTACCGCAACAAAACAAAACCTTCACCATGTGTGAAAGGATGCGTGCAATCCTGGCGCGAGAAGGCTGGCAGGGAAACTGCTCGGGCTGGAGCCCAGCCTAGCTATGTAGAGCTGTCAAGGCCTGCCTGCACCCCACAGGGAGACCCTGTCTCAAAACGCAAACAGTTACACTGAGCTGCACATGGTGGCTCACGCTTACAGTTCCAATACTCTGGGAGGCTGAGGCAGAAATATCAAAAGTTCAAGCCTAGCCTGTGTCACTTAGTGACATCCTGGACCCTGTGTGAAAATTAAAAAAGGTTTGGGGGTGAAGGCCCTGGTACTGAAGAAAAAAAAGTTATGCTGAGCTGCCCACATGATGCCTGCAGTCCCAGGAGGCTGAGGCAGGAGGATCACTTGAGCCCAGGACTGAGAGACCAGCCTGGGCAGCATGGGGAGATCCAGTCTCTAAATCAAACACTGGGGGTCCTGATTCGTCTGCACATCTCTGGCAGGCCTCCCCTACGCCGGCATTTATCTGGCCCAGGCCTGCCCTTACCCCATGAGGAGGCCCAGCCCGACACCATCTGTCCCATGGCTTATGCGGTCCCTGCTTCTCCCTTAGCGCCCAGGACCCTCCAGGAGGCACAGCCCTGGGAAGTGTGGCTGGGGGTGGGGAGAGCCAGGATACCCACCGTGGCATTGAGCAGGACATCAGCCTTATCGAAGGCCACCGTGGAGGAGTTGAGGCCTGCGGGGTGCACAGTGATGCCCCGGGGTAACAGGAAGAAGATGATCAAGGAGGTGGTGACCAGGCACATGAGCACCGCGAGGGACACAAAGAGCTTCCTGAGGAGGCAGCGCCAGCCAGGAGAAGCCTGAGCCTGGGAAAGCTGAGGGGCAGCAGTCTCCCACTACACCACCCTACAATGGGCGTCTGGCTGCTGCCTGGCTCCTGGGCCAGCTCTGTGCCACCGACCCCAGCCCTGAGGGACCACCTGGGCCTCTCGATGCCTGCTGCTCCATGCACAGCCTCATGCTCAGGCGCAGGTACCATCGTACATTCAATTCCGGACAGATAGGAGTTCAGGGGCAGGACTCTGGATGTGAGGGGCAGGGCCAGCGGCGAACCCCACTGTGGTGTGGGCAGGCGGGACTGGGGTACCAAAGCCAAGCCTGAGGACCTAGTGGCACCTGCATCTAGACCAGGAACAGCTCCAGGACGGCTTCTGAGGTTCTGAACAGTCCCAGGTTAGGACATACCTCTAGCAGGTGGAGAACAGGTGGGTCTAAGCTGCACCACCACCAGGAGGGGTGCACTAGGCACTCCAGCCCCAGACTACAGCCAGGGTCCCTGGCTCCCTGCTAGGAGGAGCCGAAGCCAGACAGTGCCCGCTGGGATGAACCACAGCAGTCCCAGGCATTTTCTGCTGTGCACCCGCTGTGAAGAGGGCACTCAGCAAAGCACATCCATGATCTTGGGGGGGGGGTGCTGTGGGGACCAAACCCTGGGTGCACTGAGCCATACCCTTAGCCCTTTCTTAGTTTTGAGGCAGGGTCTCAGTAAGCTGCCCAGGCTGCCCTAGACCTTGCTGTCCTGACTCAGCCTTCTGAGGAGCTGCAGTCACAAGTGTGCACTGCCACACCTGGCTCTTCTTTTTTTACTGATGCTGGGGATCAAACCCACGGCCTCACGCACCCCAAGCCAATGCTGTGCACGGCTACACCCCAGCCCCAACACTTCGTAACCATAAAGCAGGAAAGTCCTTGGAAACAAGCAGCTCCTATGTTTGAGTCCAATGAGCTCCGATTCCAACCCATGGGGGAGGTAGGGGGCTTCAACACTAGAGACAAAGGTGACACCATCCCCAAGCGTGACGCCCACAGACTGGGGCACTGATGCTTACGTGCGCCTGGGCTTCAGCCTCTGGTCCCCAAAGGGGATGAGGGCCACCAGCTGCTTCTCCAGCTCTGTGGAGCAGAACACTGTGAGAGGGCGCGGAGGGAGGATACAGGTGACCTTCACACCCATGCCGGCAGGGGGCGCCGCCTCTGAACCCCATGGGCAGCTCAGCTCTGAGCTACCGCGGGAGGGGAATCCCCAGCACAGGTGTGGAGCCTGCGAAATGCACTAGCAAATCAGAGACACCCAGCGTCTTCAGAAAGGTGACTTGTGACCTTGGACCCCGAGTGCTGGATGGTCGGGGAGCAGAGCGGCTAGAGCCCGCGGCGGGGGGTGGGGGGCAGGTTGTGCTGTGGGCAGGGAGTCTGCAAGGAGCCGGCCAGCCGCACCTCCGCCCGCCTGGGGCCGAAGGGCAGGCGGCCGGGAGCCGACCCGGCCTTCCTGCGGGACCAGGGCGCGGCCACTCACCTTGGGGGATCCTCCCCCTGCCCCGGCAGGTAGGACAAGTCACATGGCTGCCACCAGAGGCCCCGCGGCCAGGCACACAGGAGCTGGTCGACTGCTTCGGGCGGGGGAACAGGAGCCATGTGCGCTCGCCAACCTCCGGGGTGCTCATCGCTTCTCCTCGCTAGTGAGAAAAGAACCCAGTGCAGGTGAGGCCCGGACGCACTGCGGGCCGGCGGCGGCGCCGGGTTCTGAGTGCTCCCTGGGCCGGGAGCTGACCACAATCTAGGGGCCGTGCCCGTCCATGCAGATGGGCGTGAGCGTTCGCTCGGGACTCCGAAGTGGGAAGTCTGAAGGCAGCGCCACTCTCAGTACGGGCCTAAAAACTGAAAAAAAGCGGAAGTCAGCGCACTTGAAGGGCCTTCCCTAAGTGACCCATAGGGGGCCCCGCCCGCCCCAGCCGTCCTCCCTTTCTGCGGGAGGAAATTGGATAGGGCTGGCCGGGGACACGGCCCTCTAGGAAGTGGTGGGATGACCACTTGGGATGCGTGTAAATCGATTCACACGCAGACTTTAGGGGCTTTGAGACGATCTCGTTACTGAGGTTTGGACTGCCTTGAATGCATATGCACCCCAGGCAGGCCTCAACTCGCTGCAACCTCCTGCCTCAGCCTCTGGAATGCTGAGATTACAGGCGTGTGCCACTACGCCCGGCGCGCACACACAGATCTTTGTGGCTGAAGAGGCAGCCTCACCTTGGCTCTGGACTGGGGTCTTGCTCCTCGCCGCCGCCACAGCCAGGAGCTCGGGGACTGCGGCCGGCAGGGACTGCGGAGCCGCGGGCGAACGGGAGGATGGCGGGCGCAAAGGTGGGATTAGATTAGCCCGAGGATCACGCCCCACGCCTCGAGGCCGCGGTGGAGGCTCCAAGGGTTCCTGGGCCTGGCCTCCAGAAAGACAGAAGAGGGTCCGGGGGCACCCCCCTCGAGTGGCGAAGAACGAAACAGCAGCCGCGGAAGCGAAAGCGGGGGAGGAGGCGCTCTGCCAGGCGCCCGCCTGGGAGGAAGCCAGGGCCCAAGCCCCGCCCACGCGGCCCGGCCCCGCCCTCCCCAGGCCCCGCCCTCCCCGGCCCCACCCCCACGAGGTCCCGCCCTCCTAAGAATCAAAGTCCAGGCAGGCGGTTCAAAGAACATTTATTTCACCTTCCTTTACATGGTGACGGGCAGGTGCCGCCCGGGGGGTGACCTGGCCCATGGCCTGCCCGAAATCAACCCCATAACCAAAACCTGGCAGCAGCGTTTTAAATGAGGACAGGCTTGGTTGGCTTACAGTCTGAATTCTGGCTAAGTAGCACTGGAGATTTATACTGTAAATAAACCCATTACAACTAGTAACTAAAATTGCCATTTGTTATGCACACCAACCAGGTTAAATACTACCACTTTACCCACCCCTGCCCTGGTGGGCGGGGGCCAGAGTTCACGGTTTCTTAAGTTTTTTTTCCTTTTGGAGAATGTGCCTGCCCCACGGGTGCTCCTGCCCTCCTCCCAGGTTGGCTGACCGCTCAGCCCTGCAGGAGGCACTTCCGCTCTGCCTCTGGGGGGGCTCTCCAGGCCAGTCGCAGGGCCCGCTTTGGAGCCCACCACCACCGGTCCCACTGATTCACTTAGATCCACGCCACCTGCTGTCCACTCTACTGGAAACCAAGGCCGTCCCAGTATTAAGAAAAAAGGTAACTATTAAATTTAGTTTTCCCTTTAAGTAACAGGTGGGCTTTTTTCCTTCTCTACAGGACTAGCAAAATATTTCACACTAAGCTTCTCTTCTTAAATAAAACAACAGTATATGCAGGTTACAACATGGCCCCACTTGGCAGGTCCTGGCAGGGAAGCCAGCACCCCCCACCTCTTCACTTGAGATTTCTGCTAGGTGGCCACCCGGCTGTGCTGCCGGCGTCTCTGGAAGGTGGCGGTGCCCCAGGGGCTTGGAGGCAACTTCCTCCACAGCAGAGCTGGACACCACCACATGGCTATGAGACTCAGGGCTGACTGCAGAAATCACGAGTATTTGTGGAAACAAACTCCAAGATTAATTGTTTTTAAAGACTGACAATTAATAGGTAGCCCCGTTAAAAACATCCACATGAACCAAAGGAAAATACTCAACTTCAGTACAAGCAGAGCGAAAAATGGTTCTAGAGGAAATTCAAGGTGCATTCCTCAATGTGATAAAACAGAAGCACTTTACCCAAATCAACTGAAAAGCTGTCTTCCAACTACTCCTCCAATTCCTAGTGAAGTACTGGTCTTTGATTCGCTTCAAAAATACTGTAACAGATACTGTCAGAAAATCCAATGAAGGGCTCTCTAGAGTTTCACCAGATAAAAAACCCCACGACGGCCTGCACCCCACAACCCCAAGGGGAGCAGGAAGCGGTGTCAGCGCGCAGCCCTCAGTGGCGCTGGCTGTACCAGTCATTGTTGCTGAGCTGGAGGAGCTCGGTCACCACCTGCAGGATGTTGTAGTTGTGTTTCTTCAGCAGCCTGAGGTTCAGCTGCCGGTCGCAGAAGCCCATTTCGAAGAGGTGAGCCATCAGGGCCGCTGTCTGGTGTTCCGAAACTACGGGCTGTGGGGAGACAGGACAAGCATGGGGAGTTTTCTCTGGTGTTTCTGGCTTGCCAATTTCCCTGGTCTCCTAAATCACACGTCATTCCAGATGTGCGCCAGAAATAGAGATGGGCTGCGGGCCGTCACCTCTGTACCCGCGGTCTGCGGATCCGAGAAGGCAGGGGCGTGCCTTCAGGGCTGGGCGGATGCTTTGGAGGGCGCCTTCCGAAGGAGGCGGTCTGCGGCCAGAGGAAGGAAGGCGAGCACCACCACTGGAGACGGCGCCTGGCGGTGTGCAGAAACAAGGCACGGGCCTCTCGGGGCCTCTCCAGGCCCCCACCTCACACGGAGCAGCCCAGCAGCAGCAGCAGCAGCAGCAGCAGCAGCAGCAGCAGCAGCAGCAGCAGCAGCAGCAGCAGCAGCAGCAGCAGCAGGACTCACTCGGGAGGGGGACGGTTTCTGCTCTGCCCTGACACCTCCAAGTCCCCATACTCTCATGTGGACACGCAGCTCCATTGTACCCGCTGTGCAGGCCGATGCGACATCACCTCTGCGCCTCGCCCACACATGCGCCTCCTCATCTCAGAGTGGGCCTGGCCCTCCTGGTCTAACCTTGCCACGTACACAGCACCTGCGTTAGCTGCTTCCTGCCGCCGAGATCTTCCAGCTGTCACCCGGCACACGCTGGCCATCCAGAGGAGGATCCTTCAGGCTCCCCCACGGCCAGCTCTCCTGGGCTTCCCGCCTGAAACTGTCCTGGTACTGCACACACCAAGTATTCTGATCCCACTCACCCTGTCCCCTCCCTTGCTCTGTCCACACCAGCGTCCCTCCACTTTGGCATCTTTTTTAGAGTCCATACACTAGGGACAACAGGAGACATGCCGTTGAGTCTTATTTAGCTCAACAGCATGATTGCCAGATCCACCCTTTTCTGCAAATGACAGGATTCCGGTTGTTGTTTTTTTTTTTTTTTTTTTTTTTTTTTTTTTTTTTTTTTTTTTTTTTTAATATTTATTTATTTGTATGCGTGGCCAGCTCAGCCCACCAGGGGCCGGGGCGGGCTGGCATGTGGTGCTGGGGGTTTGACCGTTGTTCCTTGTGCTTTGCTAAGCTTGTTCTAAGTAGGTGCTTTGGACCACTGAGCCATCTCTCCAGCCCAAGGATTCCGGTTTTTGTTGTGGCTGAACACTCAGGTTTGAGGTGGATGTGCCCGGAGCATCTGCGCACTCGCCTCTGAGGCCCTGCCGCTGTGCGGTGTGGGACGCAGGCGTGGAGGCTCTCAGCGTGCTAGCTTTCTGAGGTGTGCACCGTGCGGGCGAGTGCCACCCAACCTGCAGCCCAGACCTGCTTCTCTCCGTCAGAGTGCCAGGCTGCAGTTACCCCTGAACGCTCGCTTGGGTGTGAGGCGCCAAGGCGTGCGCGTGCAGACCCGAAGGGCTGTGTGTGCCACAGGTTCGCTGCCACTGGTCTACACCAAAGAGTGCAACAGCAGGACCACACAGGTGCTTCAGGCCTGCAGTGGTGGTGACGACTATCATGCTAGCACTTGGGAGGCTGAGACAGGAGGATCACCACGAGTTCAAAGCCAGCCTGGGCTATAGTGAGTTCAAGGCCAGACTGAATTACATCGTGAAACCCTTTTCCACAAAAGACAAATAAAAAGCAGCTTTATCTTTAGCTGTCTGTTTTACCAGGGGCTGACCTCAGGACCTTGCGCTTGCCAGGTTATGCCATGGAGCTGTCTCCCAGCCCTTATCGCTCAGTTTTTGAGGCAGCTGCCTACTTGCTTCCACACTGGCTGCGTAGACAACACTGCCCCACCAGCAGTGCAGGAGGGCCGCTCTCCGCAGCCTTGCTAACACTCAGCTAGTTAAGACCTTCGCACATTGAGGATGGAACCCAGGAGCTCGGCGCCTTTCGTGCCGAGTGCCCTGCCAGCATGCCTGGGCCGGGCTCCCACTCGCACTCCTGCTGATCCTGCAGTCCCGGGTTACACTACAGGTGTGCACCTCATGGCGGCTGCACGCGCCCCCCCCCCCCTTCCACCAACTCCTCCCGGCTACCCATGGACTTTTTTTTGTACCGGGGATCACACTCAGGACCTTCCACTCACCAAGCGGACACTTACGCTGCTGAGCTATCTACCCCGCCCTCCCATGGGCGTCTTCACCCCCTCGGTCAAGCCTTCACGCTGTGGCGGAGGGTGAGCACGAGGCCGGCACGGTCAGCTATGTCACCTCCTTTCACCTACTCCCCAGCCTGAAGGACAAGCCCAGGCCCCGCGGCTCCCACTTGTCTCTGCCCAGGTCTCTGGCCCTGGCTCATGCCACCCACGCTCCTCTCCCAGTCTTAGTGAGCCCTGCTGTGGCCTCTGGGCCCGAGGCAGGCGCAGTGCCACCTTGTCTTGCCTCATTGGTGCCTGTCCACCTGGCGGTGTCCCCCAGACTTCCTCCTCTGTGGTTCTGGCACTGAATGGGTCCCCACATCTGGAGCAGGTCTCTGCACTCAAGGGCCTCGTCCTTGCACCTAACGTAACTTGGCTGACACCAGGCTGGGAAGCAGTAAGGCTCTGTGTTAACCGAAGACCAAACCTAAGGCCTTCCACGGCACATTACTAGCACTAGGCTTCAGGAGTCAAGAGCCAGAGCGACAGCTGGTACTGACCTGGGCAGTCACTGGGGGCCCAGAAAACAGGGCCTTGTATGCAGAGGCGGCGACAGACAGTGCACCCTTGACTAGCCCTCCTGCGATGCTGCTCCCATGCGGAGGCCTGTGGGGGGAAAGCCACATGCCTTACACAACAGGTGAGGATTCCGTGAAAAAACCACCCAGGGTAAAGAGTGGGACCTCTTCCTATTAGTTCTCTGCCTGCAAATCTTGGCTGCTATTGGCTTGGCTGTGCTTAGGTGAGGAGGCTCCAGGACCTTCCACTCCCCCGCTCCCCCACAGCACTTGGGGTCACACACAGGGCCACGGACCTGGGCTCATCTCAGAGGAGGCCCCTCACAAGGTGGAAGGAGCTTCGGGGAGGGGAGCAGGGATGCGTCTGGAAAGCCTGGCTACAGCATGCTCAGCCTTGTGGGCACAGGGCAGAAGTGGAGGCGTGCCTGACTTGGGCACTGCACACTAAAACCACTGGTGCCCTTGCTACAGAGCACGGTTCAAAAGGAGCAGGCCAGCCAGGAACCAGGGCCTCGCTGCCTGCTGATGGGAGGGGAGGAGGTACACAAGCCGTTACCTAGAGTGCTCCCAGCTCTTCTGTCTGCCAACTGCCAGTCCTGGGGAGGCCCTGGGCTCTAAAAGCAGAAGAGCTGTTGGTTAGACACAGCACCCATGGCACCCAGTCTGCAGGCTCTGCTCCTCTGGAGCTCTCTGGGGTGGAGTGCTGAGGGGTCTGCATGGAGATGCACTACTCAGCAAGGCAAGACAGGAGCCTGTCACCCCACGGCACAGCTATACCAGTGCTCCAGCACTTCTGGGCTGGTGCTTGGGGCGCGGAAGTGGCTTCGAGGGTGCACATGCCCCATCCTGCCCAGTGCCCACACGCTGAAGGCTGCAGAAGCACAGGGCTCCAAAGCCTGGCTCTCCCTTCTTGCTTGGTGCCTGCCTCTGCTGGAATCGCCCCCAGATCCTCAGCTAAACCCCAGAGAAGCTGTGTGGTGAGGGGTGGCCAGGCCTAGAGCTGGACTCTGCCAGGCCGTCTCCCAGGAAAGGAGAGAGGACGCTCACAGGCGGCATTACCTGTTCGGATCTGCCCGGGGATGGCAGAGGTTTCTGGCACGGTGACCAGGACGTCCATGCCTGGGGAGGAGTGCTGTGCACACACCGAGTGCCTGCGGAGGGACAGATGGGACATGGACAGTAAGTGGATAAACTGGTGGTGATGGGGACAGTCACAGCAGCACGGCAGTGCCACACTATAGAGGTGCACAGTCTTGTGCTCACCCAGGACCCAGGCTTGAGGGGCTGCTCCTCGTTCCCCTCGTCGGCCACCATCCAGCTACAAATGTCAGCCCTGGCTGGGCAGTTTTTAACTACAGTGCTGGGGACGGAAGCCCCAGGCTTCACTGCGCTGCACCCCTTGCCCCTGGCTCATCTTGAGACAGGGTTGGATTAAATTGCTGGGCTGCCCACGCGTGGCCATCCTCCTACCTCAGCCTCCCAAAGGGCTGTGACAGGTGTACACCTCCACATGCTGCCTAGTCCCCAAGAGCTGGTGCTGGTAAAGGCAAACAGCCAGCTCCTGGGGAGGGGCTGTAGGTTCTAATCAGGGCTGCAGCACTTCCTGTGGCAGTAGCGGTGACTGGCGGGTCCCTGGGCGTACCCAACTACCTGCTCCACTCTAGCTCTGGAGTGGGCGTCTGCTGCCTTCCCCAGAAGGAATATGGGAAGGCCCAGGAAAGCTTGTGCTTAGCGACTGGCTCTCAGAAAGTCAATAAGCAGGCGGAATCTGCTCAGAAAATCAAGGTTGACTACTCCAAGTACTTCCTTAAATCCCAAATCCACAAACACTGGGAAATACAACTTTTATTCATCTAAATAAGGACTTCACTACATGCAAAGTCTCTTCCGGTGCTGAAGAACACAATTAAGACCAAGCTGGCTGCTCCCGCTCTGCTCCACCCCAGCGAAGCGGCTGTGACCAGTACCTGGGTGGTGCCAGCAGCAGCCCCATCCCCTCAGGGCCCAGGGGCAGCGCCTCCCGAGCCTGTGAGGTCTCCAGGACGTCACTGGGGCCGTGCTCCTGCGGTGGGATGTCCCCTGCAGGGAGTCGCGCCCCAGTAAGAGTTCCAGTCCCAGGGGGCTCCTGCCCAGCCTCCAGCCCCGGCTCGCCGTCAGCCCCGCGGGCCAGGCCTGGCTGTGAGAGTGCAGAGCTGTACATGGAGTCCGCAAGCGGGCGGCTAGTGTCAAAGCACTCGGGAAGGATGACGATGTAGTCCTCCGAGGAGGTGGATGACTGGCTCTGCACCTCGTCCCCGAGCTCCTCCTCCTCGTCCTCCTCGTCCTCCTCTACTCTGTCCTTGGTGAGACGAACGATGTCCTCCTTCTCGTCCCCCAGGGGATCCTCCAGAGGCGAGGTGAAGTTTACTGAAGGACACAAGGAGCCCATCTGAAAGGAGGAGCTAAGAGCTCCCCCTAGTGTTGCCCATGCCTGGGAAAGCTCCGCCCTCGGCACTGCAGACAGAAGCCATCTACTTCCCCTTAGGCACAATTTGGATTTTTACGTTTTCTTTCATTGAGACAAGGTCTTACTACGTAACTAAGGCTGGCCTGGAAACTGCAGTGATGCTCCCGCCCCGGCTTCCCCAGGGCTGGGATCCCAGCATGCCCGGCTCTAACCTTCTGAGTATACAGCTGCTACACCTACACGCAGCCTGGGGCTCCTGCCAAGAGTGTTTTTTTTTGTAACGTATTTAGTACTGGGTCTACAGCGTCTCACTACACAGATAGGACTCGTAGGGACCCTCCTGTTTTCGGCCTCTCAAGTGCTGGGATTACAGGCACACATCACCACGCCCCGTTTCAGTCAATGGCTCGAGTGCTGTGGGGGTGGGGACTGAACCCCAGTTCTTGCGCCTGCTGTTATTTCTTGAAGCGGGACTTTCCTTGGATGCCTACTTCTCCTTACTGTCTGTCCTCACAGAAGGACCCCTCCCTACAGAGCCCAGCAGCGCTAGCCACTACTCCCCGGGGGTACAGCCAAGGCCTGGGCCTGGAAGCACGTCCTGCTACGCCTGTGTCTCTTTCTAGCAAGAGCAGTCAGCTGGGGTACAGGCTGCCTGGAGACCTGACTGAGCCCCTAACAGCAATGCTAAGGCCCCCTCCATGAAGGGTGCCAGGCGCATGCAGGGCGATACTCACGCTGCGCAGCCTTTTGCCTGCAGGGTGGGTTGTGGTCTGGGGCGGCATCCAGGGTGAGGGAACGGATGACAGTCTCACACACAAACTGGGTCCCACTCAGGTCTTCCTCTGTGTCCTCCACTGTGGTGACACTCTCGGCCTTCCTCTTCCCTGGAGCTGTAGCACCTGGAGAGTGTGCGGACTAGGTACGGGGCTGGGAGCTAAGGGCCCCTCAGCTGGTACTCACAGCCAGGGAGCCAGGGAGGGGCAGCACGAGCAGGGCTCTGCGTGGCAAGGGGACGGCGATGCCGCAGACACAGCCTTACCTGCAAGTGCTCTGCACCCTGCCCCTTCACACTCTTCCCGGATCTGGCCCAAGCCCGGCTTCTCCAGGAGTGGACTGTCATGTGGCAGAGGAGACATGCAGGGAGTCATATCTGAAAATGACCCACTGCTGAGGCAGAGGCAGAGGCGCCAGGGCACCTCTCCTTCCACAGTGGCCCAAAGCAGCTGCCTCAGCTTCCTCCTCCTGCGGCTAGAGACCCAGGGTGCTCCTGCATTTCCGGTAGGTACGGACCCCAGACCCACTGCTCCCCAACAGTTCCCTGGCCTGGAAGGCTGTGGCCAAGGTCACAGGACAAAATAAAGGGCTGATGGGAGGAGGTACATAAGGTCCTTTTATGGCCACGCAGCTTCCTGCAGGCAACAGGACAAGTTCAGGTGACGCTCTTCTACAGCCCCCAGGGAGAAACCCTCAGCACCCGCGGCTGTGGGATAAAGGAGAGGCCCCAGCCCCAGCCCAGGCACAGCACTTTTACCCACTTACCCACAGGGGTGTTGTGTGGCACCCGCTCCAGCTCCTGGACGATGTTTATGTCCAACAGCTCGAAGGACAGCAGGTCCTAGGAGACACGGCCCGTGAGGCTGCAGCAGCCCGGCCCCCACAGCCTCTGCTCCGCGCAGGCGCTCAGCCACATGGGCTGGGAGCGCTCTGGTGGCCAGGAGAGGCTGCAGGGATGCACAGGCCGCATCACACCTGTCCCCAGTGCCTCGCGCTGCCGCGCATGCGGGGGCACAGCAAGGCCAGACTGCACTCCCTCCATTTGAGAGCTGTGTGGGCGTGTGCTGAAGACAGCCTGCCCTGCGCGCTGAGTGTACGCGGCTCTCTACCCCCCACCTGTGCTCACACCCCCAAATGCTGCGCCCGCACCTGCGCTGTCAGGAGGTCCACAGACGGGATGTAGAGCTCCCGCTCAGTGGCCGCACTCTGCGTCTTCTGCAGTACACAGGCCCCTGTCCCTTCTGTCCCTTTAGTTACTTCGTCCAGTGGGGTTTCTTTAGCCAGGAAAAAGGGCTCCTACAGAGATAAGCATTGGAATAAACAAAAAAGCCACTGCTAATCTCTGTTAAAAAAAAAGCCAAGCCTGGTGACATAAGCCTGTCTCCCAGCACTCTAGAAGACTAAGGGAGGAGGCTGCCAAATTTGAGTCTAGCCTGGGTAACTGAGTGAGACTCTCAAAGAGCTGGGGATGTGGCTCAGACTCGAGGCCCGAACTGCAAAGGCCCTGGGTTCAATCTCTAGTACTACAGGAAGAAAAAGAGTAAGGTGCTGGACACACTGGCAGGACGCCACAGGGCCCCTGGGCTGCGGGACCCCGGGGGGGGGGGGGCTATGGACCCCAGCCCCTTCCTCTCTCTTTGCTCCCCACTAGTGCAACCCGACGGCCCAACCACAGACCTCTGCCTCAGGTGCTGACCACGGATGGGGCCTCTCCTGAGCATTCGGCTGGCCGTGGAGCGGCACGAAGCCACAGGCGCGCTTGCCTCAAGGACCTGGGGCACTTGGTCTCTGTCTCCCGCCCACTCTGCAGGAGGCCCCTGGGCACACAGGCCACGTCCGCACGCTCACCTCCTGTGGGCAGCCGAGGCCCGCCTCACTGGAGCCACACACACCCGCGTGGGTATCGCTGGGGTGCTCCACAGGGGCAGAGGCGTCCACCACGATGCTGCACCAGACCCGAGGCCCGAACTGCTGGCCATTCTGAGCCAGGCGCCAGTGGGATGTGTAGGTCCCCTCCAGGGCTGGAGCAACGAACTCCACAGACACCACGCCCACGTGGCCAGCCTTCAGGAAGGGCACCACGACGTCCTTCCGCTCCGCAGATGCCAGCGTCAGGTTCCCCCACATGAACTTGAGCTGCAGGCGCAGGATCGAGACAGGCGTTCAGGGTGAGCGTTCCCACACCAGGGCCCCGTCTGACGGCGGGAAAATACCTTGGTGTCCGCGCTCCAGTTGACTGTTCCTGTGTTCTTCATCCTCCAGTGTTTGAGGAACCTGGTTCCTGGCTGGAGGTGAGTCCCATCTGGCAGGTTCTCATCCACAAAGGCGGCACTGAAGGTGGGCAGCAGCGGGGCACTGGGCCGCAAGGGGAGCCTGAAGGAGACGCAGAGGCTTAGCTGCCTGTGTGGCACCAGGGCCTCAGCCCCACAGCCAGAAGCTGGCTGGGCCTCGGGGATGCACTGTGTGCACGAGCCTGCAGGGCGGCTGACAGACGCCCTCCCCACCTTTGCTTTCTTCTTCCTTTTATGCTGTCAGGGCATCGTGTGCCAGGTAAGCACTGGCTGCTCCCTGCATTGCCTCAGCACAGCCCACAACCCGCCCGGTATGTTCCTTCTGAGCTGAGGCTTTGTGGCGAAGGCAACTCGCCAGCCAGCTCTGCCCACAGCAAGGGCAGCCCCAAAGCACCCGCCAGCACAGTGAGGGTCAGAAAAGGGCAAGAGCAGGTGTCAGTGTGAGCAGGCTTCCCTGAGTGGAGCAGGAGCGGCCAGGTGGGCTGGGGCTGCATCTCTGGGCCCAGCTACTGAGGAGGCCATGTCCCGAGGGCTGCTGAGCCCAGGGGTTAAACAGCAGCCTGGGCAACCGGGCACACCCTCCCAAAGGAAAAAGAGATGGGGGCCACACTGTCCTGAAGCGTCTGCTTACCGCAGGGTGCTGGGCTGCAGCAGGCTCTCGGGCCGGCCCGGAGGGGATTTAGGACTCTGAAGCCCATGGATCGAGCTCCACAGATGAATCTTTCTGTGGAGTTTAAGCTGCTTTTTAAGTTCCTTGACCTCTGCTTTCCGCTGTTTCTTCTCAGCTCGCAATCTTTGCTTTTCTGCTTTAAGAAAGTTCTTATCCACCTGTTTCTGGAGCCTGTGAGATAATAAATGAGCATCTTCAAGGAAACTGTACTCGCAGACAGACAAACTGCATGGAGCTGCCTCACCCACCACTGTCTCTCAGCCACCACTCCCGCATCAACACCTTTGGTGTGGCCTACCTCATGGCCCAGTGGCAGCAAAGAAGTGGGGACAGAGGAGACTGCATGCCCTGTGATGCCACACATCCCAGACTGCTCTTTTATCACCAGCTTTTTGTGTGAGCACACCAAGAAGCCAGTCAGAGAGAAGATACTGAGCCCTGGCTTTACCTGACTTGCTCCAGGGCGGCAGGGAGTCGAGGTACAGGAGGCTTGGGGTGGGAGAACAGCTCCGAGGTGCTCAGGACGGGTCTCCGCAGCTTCAGCAGCAAATGGTTGGCCTCGTGGGCGTAAGGGCCTGCCTCGCAGTCCTCACAGATGTTGTATGACGGGCACAGGCTGTGGGGGAGGGGCATGCCCACGGGACAGAGACACTATCTGCTCCACTTCCAGCTCAGGGCAGGCTGAGCCCACCCACCCGTGCCCATGCCAAAGCCCAATGCCCCTGATTAGGCTGATGACCCCCGACCTGTTCCTGGGACAATGGGACAGAAGTGGGAGGAAGCACGATTTGAGGGCATTTGCACAGCAAAGCTAATCCTTAGCACTCTGCTTTGGGGAGTGCAGTTTTGGTGTTGCTCTGTGACACGGAGTGGGCTGAGCAGCAGCTTCCCAGCTTTGGGAAGAGTGGCCCGCACGTCTACTCCGTAGCCACCGCGGCCTACACAGCGGATGTCCTTCCTCCCTGGGACACCACACACTCACCTGCACTGGTAGCGCACGCCCACGATCCTCCTGTGGCAGCTGCTGCAAGCAACGTGCCAGCTGAAGAGGTTTTCCGGCGAGAGCAGGGTCTCCTCCGCAGCAGGCATGGAGGCATCGGAGGCACAGGAGCCCAAGGACGGGCTCTGGAGGACAAGCTTCTCACGCAGCCTCTGTTCCAGCTTCTCCACTGTCTCCTTAACCACTTGCTCTCTGAACTAGAACACAAAGCAGGAGAACTCAGCAGCAGTACTGGAAAGAGGGGCAGACGGAGTGGAAACCTTCGCGCTTCTGGGGTAAGCCACTAACAAGCACTGAAGGAAAACGTGGAACTGGGCCAAAGGCACCAGAAAAACAGCTCAAATACGGCGCCAGGCAGGTGCGCGCCATCTTCCCAGCCCCAGAAGGAGTCCGAGAAGCTAGCATCCAACGTCTTCCTTCCAGAGCACAGATCTCTACCCCAATCCGGACTCCTTTTCTCTGCTCTCACGCATGCACGGCAGATCTGCTCAGGCTGGGCCTCCAGCTTCCTCTCCCTCCCTCCCACCACAGGCAGTGGCCGCCTGTCCTCGCCCCCACCCTGTTGCTGGAATGGGCAGAAGGGGACACTCAGGACACTCACGGTCTCCAGGTAGCTTGTGAACCAGCCCGGAGGCCTGTCTGGAGTGTGGTCCAGGTCACCCTGAGCAAGTGGCAACGGCTGCGTGGAAACACAAGGAAGATTGAGGTGGTTAGTTTTGCTGTTTGAAGTCAATTTCGCACTGTTTTGCTATGAGGTTTTTCCTGTGGGCTCTTCCCAGTATGAGGCTTCACAGCCACTCAGCAAAGTAAGAAAGGAAAACAAAGTGGGTCCCCTGCTCAGCTCCCTCCTTAGACAAGCACCAGCGCAGCAGTGGGGTCCGAGTGCCAGGCTGGCCGGCAACAAGGCTGAGTGAGGCCGCGGCTACAGGCCAGGGCTGTGTGCCAAATGCTGCCCTGGGTACCTTACGTGTCTGTGTACCTGGGCTGATGGTGTCTCTGGGCTCTTCAGCTCCGGCCCCACAACCCTCACCAGCGAGGAATAGTGAGCGAGTGGCTTCTTCCCCGGCCTAGAAGTGCGTCTCTCTGCTCCCTCCGGGGTCAGGGCTTCGGCGGCAGCAGCAGGGGGCCCTGCGTGGACCTGCATCTGCAGCTGGTGTCCCTGCTTCCGCGCCATCTGTAGAAGCATGAAAAGCCAAGCACACTGCTGAGGGCAGCCCAGCACGCGCGGCCTTTCAGGGTCTCTGACTGCACAAGGGTGGGAGGCAGGCTAGAGAACGCCAGCCTCACAGTACTGGGACTAGCACCAGCCAGGCCTTCAGAGGCGCTATGGCCTAGCCCAGCCCAGCTTTGCTTGATTGTGAAACAGGTTCTCACTAGCTGGCAGGCTGAGCATGAAGCTATGGTGACACTCCTGCCTCAGCCTCCCACAGCGTTGGGGCAGAGACGCGTACCACCATGCCTGTCACCATCTGTGAATTCTAGTATCAAGTTTCCAAAAAAGAGTCAATGCCAGACAGAATTTGACAAACCTAAAAAAAAAAAAAACCAATCTGAGAAACTTTAAGCGAGCTCCTATAATGGTTTTGGACCTGGGAGTCAAACGCGGGGCCTCTCATTTGCCAGGCAGGTGCTACGCCGCCGAGCTGCATCCCCAGCCCTAGCTCGCATAATTATGCATGTACTTTTCCATTAAAAGTACAGGCAAGCAAGTTAAAGTAGGCACATTTTTTTTGAATAAAACCTTCCTAAAAACCCTACTTTGCAAATTACTTCAAGAAACATTAGGGGTTTGGTAAGGTGCCTTTGGGTCCATGAAGGTACCTGGGGCCAGGCCAGTGGAGTACTAGCTCCCGAGTCACCACCCATAGGTACTGTTCTTCCACTTATTTTTATACACTAGACTTAAACTCCCTTCCTCCCTCTTTGGAAAGAGTTTCACTACATAGCCCAGGCTGGCCTTGAACTTGTGATCTTCCTGCCTCAGCCTCCCCAGAGCTGGGAGCACACATGAGCCGCCACGCCAGCCCACAGGACTGCATTCCCAGGTAGCTACCCAAGGCAACGGGTATGCAGCCTGGTGTGGGAACCATCTCCAACAGATGCAGTATGAGAATGGTAAGGCAGGCTGGGGACAGCCGGGGCACAGTGATGGCCTTACTGAGGCCCTGGGTGGATCACCAGCACCGAGAATCATGCAATGCCCTGTGCCTGGAGAGCTGCGTTTCTCGGAAATACTAGGAACCAAGCCCAGGGCCTCGTGCACGGCAGGCAGCTCTCTACCACTGAGCTATATCCCCGCCAGCACTTTTGATTTTAGAATTGAGACAGGGTCTTGCTAAGTTCTCAGGCTGCCCTCCAATTTGCAATCCTCCTGCCTCAGCCTCTGGAGGGGCAAGGACCACAGGTGCATACCATGACACCACTGGAAAATGACTCAGTCAGGAACAGCTGGGTGTGGAGGTATACCCTGTAACCCCAGCACTGGGGAGGCTGAGATAGGTGGATCCTGTGAGTTCCAGGCCAGCCTGAGCTACCTACAGAGCTCAATGCCAGCCTAAACTGCATTGGGAGACCCTGTCTCAAAAAGACCAAAAGAAAAAAAAAAAAGTGACAAGGAATGGACTTTGCACTGTGGCAGCCCCGCTCTGCTCCGTCCCCTGCTTGCGCTTCCCAGCACCCAGTGAGTCAAGGCACAGCCAGGGCTCTGGGCCAGCATGGCACGCGGTACCGGAGATCGAACCTGGATCCTTGCACTCGCTGAGCAGGTGCTCAGACCACCAAGCTAACTCCTTGGCCCTGCTTTGGCTTTTTTTCTTTTTTTAATGGTATTTGGTTGTTGCAGGGTCTCAATGTACTGCTTGGACTTGTGGCGAGCCACCTGCTTGCAGCCTCCCACTGCTGGGATTACAGGCGCGCACCACCATGCCCAGACTCTGCCTGGCTCGGCCTGCCCTGAGGGCAGGACTGGAGGCATGTGGTGCCGGGAATCAAACCATGGTCCCTGCAAAGCACTTCAGTCCTCTGAGCTCTCTCACTGGCCCATTGCTTTGCTTTCTGCAGCGCTACTTAGCTACACCCTTAGCCCTCAAGTTTTTCCCCAACAAACAGTTTTTTAAGTCATTTGACAAGATGAAATACCATTACCTTAAGCGCTTCTTCATATTCTCCTAAAAAGACAAAAAACAATACAGTGTCATTTCCTCACCAGCCCTTAAGATCGTATTAATAGTCTACCCTAAAAATCTAACGTGTGATACTGAAGACTGTAGTTAGTAACAAGGTATTGAGTTCAAATTTCATTTTGTTTGTAATTAGGTGCACCTGAACTTGCAGCCTCCTGCCTCAGCCTCTGAGTGCTAGGACTACAGGCAGATGCACCTGGCTGTGTTCAGAACTCCTGCTGAAGGAGATGGCAGGGGCTCTTGCCAAGGGCCACGTGGGTAGCCACGTGTTTCATTCTGGTAGCAACTTCCTTGCATGTAGCTTTCATTGTGTGCACACAGTCGTGCTGCTCTGGGGAACCCTCAGCTCACAGTCCCACGAGTGAGCAGCAGCTCCAGGTCCGGATGACTAGCTCCCTTCATCCCTCTGTGAACAGAAGCCACTGCAGACCAGTTCTCCTCCCCACACCGCTCTCTCCTTGCTCCTGGAGACGCCAGCTGGCTGCTCCTGCCCCGGCTTGCTCCCAGCAGGCTGAGTGCTGGTGAGGGCCCGAGCTCTGGGCAATGCCTTCCTTTCTGCTGACCACCTGAGATTTCTGGCCTGGAACCTGAGCTCTCACCAGAACAGGGCTCCTGGGAGAAACTGCCCTCCATGGCCCAACCCAGCAAGCGGCCGCGAGATGCCTGGGAGGCCTATGCTCATTTGCAGACAGACACAGGCGCCAGGCCAGAGTGTCTGTCTCCCGGAGGGGCCACAGCCCAAGTCAAGAGTCTTCCCTGAAAGCTGTCCCTGCGGTTCGTTTCAAGGCGCCAGTCACGTGCAAAACCACGCAGTCAGGAGTCCCCGTGCAGTGTGACATGTACACAGGTAACACGGTCACCACAGGGAATGACACCCACTCAACGACTCTGAAGTGACACTACGTGGCCGCAGGGAAATGGAGGCACCTCAGCCAGCACCCGAGGCTCCTAGTACAGGTGCAGAGGTTCTGTCTGGGCTCACCTTGGCTGTTGATGGAAATCTGTAAGAGAAGAAAGCAAAGGGGAGTCCTAGGCGGCCCACCACCAAGCACCGCCAACGTGAGGACTGCCTCCCCCAGGCCAGCTTCGCTAGTGCCCCTTGCGAGCCGTGAGCGATGACTAAAAGCTTGCACTGTTTACGCACTGTGCCCTCCTTCACTCCGGGGACGTGAAGAGGCGGCAGCTCAGCCTCCCAGTGCTGGGGTGGCAGGCGTGTGCCCCCCCGCCAGCTGACTCTCAGTCACCTTGCAGACACTCTTCAGTGTTCCTCCCTGCTTCCCAACTCTACCTCCGCGAGCTATCAGAGGCACGTTTAATTACCACACACAACATAAATAAGATTCTGAACTTTTCAAGCCCCACATCACCCGGCCAAAGTAAGAACTCTATCGTGGCCCAGCGTGATGGCACACACCATGATCCCTGCACCTGGGAGGCCGAGGCAGGAGGATCTCTGTGAGCTCCAGACCAGGGTGAACTACAGGGCAAGTTCCTGTCTCAAATCCCCCAAAACACTCTTTAATTTGAACACCTAACAATGTGGTCCTTAATGTACTTTACCTCTTCATTCTCCTCGTCCAGGTATTTTATTTGAATAGTGTTCAGATCAAAAGAAACCTTCACCTGAAAATAAAATGTACATGTTATTATTATTATTATTTTTTTTGGCGGAACCGGGGATTGAACTCAGATCCTTGCATTTGCCAGTCAAGCGCTTATCCTACTGAGCCATCTCCCCGGCCTATTATTATTTTTATTATTATCATTATTATTCTTTTGGTGATACCAGGGATCGAACTCAGGATCTTGTGCTTGCTACTGAGCGATCTCCCTGGCCCCTATTATTATTATTTATTTATTTGTATTTTTATGGAAGGGTCTACAGGGTGTTCAGGGTCTCGCTACTAGGAGGGACTGACTGGTTATGATCTGCCTGTTTATAGCCTTTTGAGAGCTGGGATTACAGGCGTGTGCCATCATGCCCAGTCTTAAAGTGCACATATTATAAGATTAAGGCCCCAAAAGGAGGCCATACATAAAGCTAGAAATCAGAAAAGGCATTCAGGGCTGGAAGTCTAGCTCAGTGTAACAGTGCTTGGCTCCACACATGCGGTCCTGGCTTCAACACCCAGCACTGCCAAAAGAAAGAGAAAGAAGAGAAAAGGGGCAGGCGTACCTGCCAACTTAAATGGTAAGCATTCTTTTTGCTGGCTTTACACTTTCAATCCTAACCCTAATGAGGCTGAGGCAGAATTTCGAATTCAAGGTCAGCTGAGCTACAAAATGAACTCAAGGTCAACTTGGCTGGCACAGCAAGATCCTGTTTCAAAAAAAAAAGCCAAGCACTATGCAGCATGTCTGTAATCACAGCACTTGGGAGGCTGAAACAGGAGTATCGCCTCAAATTTGAGGCCAGCCTGAATTATATAGCAACATCATGCCAAAAAAACGCCAAAAAACCTGCAAGAGTTGGGCATGTGGCTCAGGGGTGGAGCATTCGCCATTCACTTAGCTAGAGGAGACCCAGGATTTGATCCCCAGTACCATAAAAAAAAAACAAAAACAAAAGCACTATTAAGTCAAACACCACCACCAAGGAAAAACATCTGTAACTGCACACAGAGCTATCAAGATAACAAAGACCATTTGGGAAAGTGCTCTTGGCAAACCAGGTAAGAATGGGCAAAAATGTACAGACGATTCAGAGGAGGGAATGAGAACACTTAGCATAGGAGAAGCTCAACCTCACATGGTCAGAACAACGCAAGATAAAAAAGATCACCTCATCAGAAGAGCAACAAGTGTTTTCACTAAAGCCACACCAGCCAGGCATGGTAGCATAACCCGGTGATCCCAGCACTCGGGAGGCTGAGGCAGGAGGACTGCTGGAGTTCTGGCCTACAGAGTGAGCTCAAAGCCAGCCTGAACCACACAGAGAGACCCTCTCTCAAAAAACCTCCAAACAAACAAACGTCGTAACATCCAGTGTTGTGGAAACTGCAGGGCACTGACATAAAGGTTTTCAATTATCATAAAGGTTCTGCAAAAATCCCGGCAGCTATCTCTGAACACTTAAGACCTGTGCCCTGTGCCCTGACCTCAGTTTGCCCTACAAAGTAAGGCACAGGGACTCAATTCCTCTAACTACTTTATAGACATATAGAGAAAAAACCCTGAAAATCTTTCACTAAGGGACAGTTAACTGGGTCACGGAACCAACAAGGGCAGGAACGTTGTGGCTCCAGCTTGGAAAGGAGAGGGCTGGACCCTGACCTGCTGCCGGCCGGCACTACATGCTGCGGCAGCAGGCACGCTGGCTGCAGGGACTCTCAGCAGACCGTAAGACCCACCAGCAGGTGGCCAGGTGCACAGCTGCGAGCCGTCCTTACCCAGCATGTGTGAGGCAGAGGGGCACTAACACTACGTGTTTGGACGTTTTCACTTCCTAAGCAGGCACATCTCGCTTGCTGCTACGGGGTAGGCACCTGCAATACCAGTGTCAGGGAGGCTGAGGCAGTGAGGCCAGCGCTACAGAGCGAGCCCGACTCAGAAAAACGGAACAGCCGAGGCAGGAAGATGAAAAGTTTGAGTCCACCTGGGCACTCAGGAAGGCCCTTGTCTTGAAATACATTCTTTTTTAAATAAAAAAAAAAAAAAAAAATGAAATTTACAATGAAAGAGAAAGACAAACTATCAGCTCATTCAACTAGTAGGAAAGGAAAATTAACCGGTCTGCTCTTCAGATCATCTGATGCACGAGACTGAGCTGCTTTCATTTGGAGCCTCATTCTCACTTGAGTAGCTCAGACTGGCCTGTAGCTCCTGAGCCTCCTGTCGTAGCCTCCCGAGTGCTCAGTCTCCAGGCGTGTGCCACAGGTCCAAAGAACCAACTCTTCTCCGGACACCCATCCTTGTAGGAGTAGAGATGCTGGAAGGCAGAGAACCACACCAGCCTACGTTTGAAGGCCTTGCTGCTACTGTCTTACAGATATGGTCTCGCTGTACTGCCCTGGCTGGCCTTCAACTCAGGGGCCTTCCCAGCCCAGCCTCCCAGTTGCTGGGATTATGGGCACGCGCCACCTCGCCTGGCGGCCTCTTCCTTTTGTAGTCAGTACCACAGCAAACCAGGGCCAGCAGGCTCTGTGCGGGTGGGCGTGCTCGGGAATGAACTTGGGTCTTCTCATCTCCAGCTCTTTGCTACTTAGAGGCAGGGTCTCGCTAGATCACTATGTTGCCCAGGCTGGAGCGGAACTTTCTTTTTTCTTTCTTTTTTTTTTTTTTTTTTTTTTGCGGAACTGGGGATTGAACTCAGGCCCTGCACTTGCCAGGCAAGCACTTATTCTACTGGGCTATCTCCCCAGCCCTGGGGCTGAACTTTCGATCCACTCCTCCTGCCTCAGCCTCCTAGAGTGCTGGGATTACAGGTATGTGTCATGACCCAGGGCTGACGGCAGGTTTTTATCAAAGTTCTGTGAGATAAACAGAGACATACATGAAGTAAAACATTCACTACAGTAAGCCCAACAAAATCAGAACAGTCCAAAGGGCAAATCATGATGAGGAAGAGGAAAAGCGTTAGCAGAAGAAGGTGGGGACAGGCTGCTGTGTAAGCACCTGGCATAACAGCAAGCAGGGTGCTTGCACAACCTTCCACACGCCGCCGCGCAGGCAGCTCAGAGCAGCAGACCTGAGCTGCTCCCGGAAGGAGAGCACTCCCTGGGGCTGCCTGGGGCCTGCCTGGGGTGGGGCCCAACAGCACATTCCTCAGACTATGGTAGGCTTTCTAAATCCCAGCTCACTTAAAGAATAATTTCACCTTCTCTTTCTAAGCTCTTCAAAAGAAACATGCTCATCTGCTCGCTTGATCGGGGCACACCTATAGACCGAACCCAGAGATGGTGACTCTGACAGGCCTAACAGGTACGCGAGCTGCCAAAAGCAGATGCCTGTGGAAAAGGTTACCTGTGCTCGGACCCCAGAGACGATAACGAATACTCACCATAGCTTCAACATCAGCCCAGGTGGTGTTTTCTGGATCGGAAACCAGAAAGCTCTGCGTCTCATTTTTGAAAGTCACATTCAGAGTAACCTGGGGTTCCATGCTGCGGGACTAGAATTGAGAGCAGAGGCGGGAGAGAGGACACGGCACCTTAGAAAGTTTATGTGATAAGTTGCACAAACTTCATTCAACAAATACTTGTGAGGCCTCAACATGGAGAAGGCTTGGAACACCGCGGTAAATAAAGCAATGTCCCTACTTTCACAGACACAATCTAGCAGGAAGCCAAATCTATTATGTGGAAAATGTTCCTTCTAAGAAACATATTAGTGCTCAAATCACGCCACATACCACAAAAATGGCTCTTCTAGAAACTGTGAAGCAGAGGGTGGTTGTGTGTGCCTGCACTCCCAGCTACTTAGCAGGCTGAGGCAGGAGGATCTTAAGAGGCCAGAAATTCAAGGCCAGTCTGGGCATCACAGTGAAAATGTCTCAAAGAAAACTAAAGAAATAAAGCCTGCTGAGATTGACCACATGCACAGAAATCATCTAGCATTTGTAAAATCTCGAGGATTCTATTGCACTTCGCAGAGCTTGGTTAAATAAATACAGCAGGAAATACCAAGATGGGACTTTCATTCTCCTAAGACTCCAAAGTGATACTCTACATTTTTCCATGTCTTTTCTTAACTTGAGCAGTACAGGTCTTTTAGTAGAGCAATTTTAATGACTTAGAAGCCAAAACACTCAAACCAAGATGCCCCAAAAGGGTATCGCTCAACACTAGACGTGACTGTGCTTTTGTAGTTTACTGGTTTCCTAAGAATGAGGAATGAATGCCAAACACACACAAAATGGAGAGCAATGTACTTTTATCTTTTAGGGACAGAGTCTAGTTATCTAGTTATTCGGCCCAAACTGACCTGGGACCTACTATGTAGACAGAGGCTGTCCTTGAATTCCAAGTGACTGGCCCACCTGCTTCAGGTTCCTGAGCGTTGGAATTACAGGCATGCACCAACATGCCCTGTTCAATGCACTTCTTGTAAAAACAAAAACAAAAACCTTGGGCCACAGATGTAGCTCAGTGGTACAGCACCTGCCTGGCAAGTGTGGTCCTGGGGTCAATTCCTTATACCAAAAGAATGGTTTTTTCCTGAATCCAGGTTAGCAGTACACGTGGATCACACCCACCACAGTGTCAGTACACATCCCTAACACAGCTGAATCCTCAGTCTCCTTCTCTCTGAACTCCTAGGTGCATGGAGGCGCAACGGTGACCTCAAGGCCCTAAGCCCTCCAACACCCGTGGCCTGATGATGCAGGGACCCTTGCTGGCTAACGCTCCAGCCACTCATCTTCCGTGTGGACATGTGGTGCCGGGAATGCGCAAAGGGCCTCCCGCACGCTAGCAAAGTGCTCCAGTGCGGAGCCACATCCCTGGCCTGTTTCAGATTCGAGACAAGGTGTCTCACTAAGTTGCCCAGGCTGGTCGCCAACTTGTAATCCTTCTGCCTCTGCCTTCTGTGCCCTGGGATCAGAGGAATGCACCACCACATCCTAATAGTATATTATTCTTTAAAATATCTATGTATTACGGTAAAAATTACCCTTATACAAACATGGAAAGAGCATAATGACTCCCCACGGGCCCACCCCTGACTCCCACACCATCACCAACTCAGGACCACGTCAGAGCAACGCCTCTCACTGCCTGATGAGGGACAATCATTTCCCTGAGCTGGGACTGAGCCCAGCGCCTGCAGCAAGCTGGGAAAGACCTGACCCCGCCCCCACCCCCACCCCCACCCCCCTGTGCTGGGTTCTGTTTGGTACTGGGGACTGGACCTCTGCACTGAGCTACATCTCAGCGTTTTTATTCTTCATTTATTTTTGAGAATATGGTCTATATACTTCAGGTTGGCCTAGAACTGAACAATCCTCAGCGTTCCTCAGTGTTCTTTTTACTTCTTGAGATAGATTTTTGTTAAATTGCCCTGGTTTGGCTAAAATTTTCCCTCCTTCTGCCTTAGCATCCCAGAGCACTGGGATTACAGGCATGTGTGACCATGCCCAGCTCTTACTGGATTATAAAAAATGTTATAATCATAAAAAGTGTTAAAAAGTAGACAATTCCTAAATCAAATATCCACTCCAGTCAAAATTTATTTTTAATTGAGAATAATGTTTACTGACAAGTTGTGTCTGTCGCATTGGCTTGCTTTTATGGCTTCATGAAAAAGAAGTTGTTTTAACCCTAAACTGGACTAAAAAACATATTTTTGAAACACAGGTCTTCTACATAGTACTGGGAATGCGCAAAGGACCTCCCGCACGCTAGTAAAGTGCTCCAGTGCGGAGCCACATCCCTGGCCTGTTTTAGATTCGAGACAAGGTGTCTCATTAAGTTGCCCAGGTTGATCCTCCTGTCTCAGCCTCCCAAGTGCTGGGATTATAGGTGTGTGCCACCAGAGCCACCCAGGAGCCACCCTGCTGGCCCATCAGCACAATTTTAATTTGTGGCCATATACAGCCAAATTCTGCCTCAGGCACAGAAGACAATAGATAATCAGGATTAAGTGCGCATGTTCTAGAGCCCTCGGGGAGAGGACTGGCTTCTAGACGCAGCTTGGGGACAACAGCAGCCATGCCTGGGAAGTGAGGCAGCACATTCTGGGCATGCCCATCTCATCTGTGGGAGAGGGCTGTGCCCCTGCCTTGTGGTGCTGTTACCATATAAGAATCAAGTACAAAGAGTGCACAGGGCAAAGGTTACAGATCAGGGGAACAGGGTGTGCTGGCCTAAGACACCATGGTTTAATCCCTGGCACTAAAACAAAACGAACGTGCAAGTTCTTTGAAAATAATATTCAAATACAAAATTATTATAATAAATTGGTCTTAAAAAAAAAAAGTCTTCAGGAACTTGATAGTTTTTCACAGTGCTTTGTGACACTGTCATTTTGGGCTTTTTGAGATAGGATCTCATTATGCAGCCCAGCCTGACCTCCGAAATAACGGTGATCCTCCTGTCCCAGCTTCCTGAGTGCTGGGGTTATAGACATGCGCCACCATGCTAGGCTGACAGTCATTTTAAGGATCTTGAACTCTGGTGATCAGAGTTCATTTCAACCCCAACACTAGAATGTTTTTTCCATTCTCTGCCTTCATCTGAAGGCAGATGCACCACCAAAATAAAGCGAGTGTGCAGCCCCAACCCCGCTGACAGCCACTATCCACTCACATGGAATGCAATCCTTGGAGTCCTTACACTTTGGGGGAAACAACACAGAACGTTGGGCAAAATATTAGAAAAATGAGGGCTGTCCAGACAGCTCAGCGGACTAAAGCGCCTGCTTAGGCAAAGCGCAGGGACAGGGATTCCATCACCGGCTCCACATGCCATGCCAGCCCTGCCCCCAAGGCATGCTAAGATGGCAATTGAGACTGGGCAGCACGCCTGTAATCCCGGTGCTTGGAAGGCTAAAAAAGGAGGATCACTACAAGTCTGATCTGCGTAGTGAGACTCTGTAGACCCTGTACTAAATACATTAAAAAAAAAATTAGAAAAATGAAGTGACTCATGATGTATTCTACCCAAGGTGGAAACCTGGAAATACATTCTCACTTCCCAATTCCAAGGAGCACACTTTCACACCTGGAATGTCTGAAGGAAACTAATCTCAAGTGATACCATTAGAAATAGCTCCCATACTTTGCAGCTCATCCGGATGACCTGCCAATGGGAGGAAACAGGAAGTGGGATATTCTAGTTTAGCTCGTTTAGTCCAGATCTTCATTAAGAACTGCCTATTTCTGGGGCCGTGCGGTCCCTGTGCTGTGCTGAGCTTGTTCTAAGTAGGTGCTGTAGACCACTGAGCCATCTCCCCAGCCCCGCGCACACTGAGTTTAGATCAGTGTGATTTTAGATGGCAGGTTGTCTCACCACTATTCTGGTCACAACACTGCCGTGTGTCTTTTGATGATTTTGTTTGTTTGTTTTTTGAGAGATGGCTCAGTGGAATAAGCGTTTCACTGGCAAGCACAAGGGTCTGAGTTCAATCCCCGGTTCCGCAAAAAAAAAAAACAAAAAAAAAAAACTGCCTACTTCTCTCTGGCTTACATAGGGGAACAGTCTTCTTTTGTTGTTCTTATGTTTTTATGAGACAGGGGCTTGCTCTGTACTTAAGGCTGGTTTTGAACTCATTACAAGCCCAGGCGGGCCTCAAACTCGAAGCAAAGCCTCTCCAGGGCTGGGATTACAGATGTGTGTCACCACACCGGGCTATATGTGAAAATCTTTCAATGGGCGCATTCATTTTGAACTCGTGGAAACCCCAGCTTCACAACTAGCCCCATCTGTTCCTTTAGGTGTGAAGCAAGCACAGAGCAGTCGGGTCACAGTGGCCCAAGCCTTCAGCTTTGTTAACTGAGGCCACTGCAAACCCAAGCCACTGACTCACCTCCACTTGGCACAAGGCAGCTTTTCCGCTACGTCGATTTTCACCCTGAACAAATACCTTCCAAGCAGCCGACCTAGGAACTCGAGTTTGGATTACGGGCTACAGCAGGAGCCTGAACGGCTCTCCGGGCCTTAAAACGCGTGACCTGAAAGTTGCATCTTACAAAAAGGGACACCAAGCGACTATCAGAAGGAGGATGGGAAGCGGAAGACGTGCGGGCACTGCCATTCCTCTCCTCCAGACCTAATCCTCGGTGGCCAGGTCTCCTACTGCCCCAGGACTGTGTCACCGTCCCCGAGGCCTCCCTCGGCGGTCGGAGCCCCGACCCTCCGCAGCCCGGACCCTCAGGACACAGCGGCCCTGTCGGCGGCCCCCGCGGGGGTCGCTGCCCCTCAACAAGGAAAAGTCGCAGCTTTTGGCCGGTCGGCCCCCCGACTTCCTCCCGTCCGCCAGCGGCGACGACACCCCGCCCCCGGGTCACCGCAGCCACTTCCTTACCCGTTTCCCGCCCCCGGGGGGCGCCTGCCGCAGACCAGCGCACAGACCTTCCGCCGCCAGCTCAACCGCTAACCCCTGCGGGGCGCCTCTAACATGGCGGAGAGCGGAGGGGCCCAGTCCACTGTCGCCTCCGAGCTCCTCAGAAGACGATTGGGTTCTGTGGCTTGTCTTTCAAACCCACCTACCTACTTATTGGTCGAGGACGCGCCGTCGGGGGCGGGGCATAGACAGCTGACCCTCACAACAATAACAAACCCAAGGGTGGAGGGGCGGAACTGCACATGCGCAGGCGCGGGCCGCCGCGCTTGCCCTTCCCGGCCAGTGCCCCTCCCCCGCGTTCCTGCGGGTCCGCGACCTTGGAGGACGGGGCCGGGACTCGCGGGGCTCGATGGGAGTCGTAGTCTTCCTAGGAATTCTAGGCTCTTCAACATAGCCTCTGCTGGTAAGAAACAAAAGCTCAATAGTCCAGGCCATAGCTATTGACGTGTATCACCGCAAGGCGGTCTTCAGTCTATCAAATGGGTTGTGATGGGAGTCGTGTTCGTTTCTGGAGTTGGAAGCTCCTCTTTTTAGGACTACAGTCTCCCAGGCACACTAGCAAAAGCCTTTCTTTTCGCAATGCATGTCGGAATTTGTAGTTCTGTCCCTCGCGAGCCCTTTATTTGCCCAAGCTGAAGACCTCCTTGGCAGGACGGGTAGGTGGGTGGGGCTCCTTGTCGAGGCTACGTCGAGCATTAGTCTGCGCTCGTATTCGGACCTGTGTTAGCACTTGCAATCCTGACGCGAAACTCTGACGTGCTACACCGGAACTGAAGGCCTGGGTGGACGCCCGCGTCCTGCGCCTCCGATTTACGCCACACACGGAAAGACCGAGCGACCAATCCGAGCCCAGCGCGCTCTCGACGCTCTGTGCCCCACCCTTCCGCCGACGTGCCCTCTCGCGGATTCTTAGAGGCTATCGCTCGGAGGCCCCCTGCTGGTTGCCGTGGCGACAGAAAGCGCGGGAATTACAGATAAATTGAAAGCGCGACTGCGCGGGGTGCGTTCTCGGAGACTTCGCGGGCGGAACGCCGCCGTGCTTCTTTCACATAGCTGGGACTGCGGGCGTGGGGAACCCGGACGCTCTGCTCTTGGTAAAGCTGGAGACTCGGGGAAGGGAGAGGTGGCCGGTGTGGCACTCCTGGTGGCCGGCGGGAAGCTGGCGGCCTCCTGAGGGAGAGAAGATGCGTGTCCCCGGGCCGTGGGGGCGGGGCGGGCTGTGGAACCTCGGGCCTGTGGGGGCCGTTTGTGGGTTGAGGGGCCGCGCGGAGCCGGGGGACGCGGACGCTGTGTTCTGGCGGGAGGCCTGGAAGTGGAATGCGGCTTGGGAGCGCCGGAGGGTCGCGCGGCCTGCCCGGGCGAACTAGTGGGTCGGCACACAGCTGGATACGTTAGCGACCGGGGGGCTCCAGTGAGAGTGGCCGCCGCTGCCGGGAAGGTGGGAGGGGAGGGTCCCAGAGCGGAGCGTTTCCTTTGAGAGGCGGCGCCCCTCCGCGTGACCCGGGCGGCCCGCAGCTTCCGGAGCGCCTGGGGCTCTTGGCTCGCCCCCCCGCCCCCCCCCCCCCCCCCCGCTTGGGCAAGTGCCCAGTTCATCGGAGCCAGCTGGTACTGTGCACGCTGCTTCTTAACACCCCCCCCCATTTTGGTCACCTTCCTATTTGCAAAATTTTTCATCATTTTTCTCCTTTAATTCTTTTTCCATCTCTATCACCTATTTTCCTCCCCCTCTGGTTCCTTTATTTTTGGTACGGGGAATCGAACTCAGGACCTCTGGCTTGCTAGGCAGGCGCTTGTAACTGAGCTATATCCGCAGCCCTCATTTACCTTTTTTGTTCCTTGTTCATTTGAAAAAGATGTCCTTAGTTTTTGTATATCTGTCTTGTATCATCTCCCCCCATGTACTGAGTTCTCCCCCAATGTATTGAGTTCTGTAAGAAACTGTTACTGTGCGTACCTAAGTCAACAGTGTACCTGATTAATTCGTGGAACATTATGGTCTCAAGGTCATCCATTTGCCTACCAGTGCCCAGTTTATCTTTCCTTATGACATAGTAGGATGCCATTGTGGGTAGATACATTTTCTTTTTTGTATTTACTACATGGTCTACAGGGTCTCACTATGCAGATCAGACTCGTAGTGATCCTCCTGTTTTCAGCCTCCCAAGCACTAGGATTACAGATATGGCCCACCAGGCCCAGTCTCAGGCCTTCTCAGTGCACCCCGCAGGCGGGGCCCCCTTCGCTGGCATAAGCAGGTGCTTTAATCTGCTGAGCTATCTGGCCTGCCTTTAAATTTTCTTTATCACACATCTATTAAGACAAAACAAACAAACAAACAAAAAAAAGAACAAAAAAAGAACAGGATGCTGTAGGAAGCTGGTCTCCCCACTGTGGGACTCCCCTTCCTTAGTGAAAGGAAAAGACCAAAGGAAGGAGTTGGAGGCTGTCTTTCTTTCTTTCTTTGGAGGCTGGCTGGCTGGCTGGCTGGCTGGCTGGCTGGCTGGCTGGCTTTCTTTCTTTCTTTCTTTCTTTCTTTCTTTCTTTCTTTTTTTGCACTTGCCAGGCAAGCGCAAGGGCCTGAGTTCAATCCCCGGTTCCACCAAAAAAAAAAAAAAGTTCCTACAAAGACACAAGATGCTAGTTGCTAATTACAAAAAGCAACAGTTAGAATATTTTTTTAAGAGCCAGGTGTGTGGTGGAAGGATTGCCATGAGTTTAAGATCATCCTGGGCTACATAGTAAGACCTTGTTAAAAAAAAAAAGTTTTTGGCCAGATGTGGTAACTGTCCACAGTAGGCTGACAGGAGTATTACTTCAAGTTCAAGGCCAGCCTGAGCTACATATAGTGCCCTGGATCAAAGCAAAATAAAATTCTAAAGGGAATGCTTTTGTTATTAGTTATAAGGTGGTAAAATTTCAAAAGCACTTCAACTTTAAAATTTATTTATTTTAGGGCTGGCCAAATAGCTCAGTGGAGCTCTTAAGAAGCTGTAAACAGGCGGATCGCTACAAGTCCAATCTAGTAGTGAGACCCTGAATACCCTGTAGGCCCTCCCCTGAAATACAAAAAAAAAAAAAATTCTGCTTAAGGACGGTGTTTAAGCTACTGTTTTTATAAATCGTTTAAAGTGGTTCAGGGGGCCTGGCCTTAGCTCAGTTGTTTAAGTAGCTGCTTCCACAAAGCTGTCAGCCTCAGGTTGCTGTAGTTCGATCCCCACAACACCCCAGCCAGCCAAACCACCCCTGAGGGCATTCAGAGCCAAAAAAAAAAAAAAAACCACCTTATTGGGGCCAGGGAGATGGCTCAGTAGGATAAGCGCTTGACTGGCAAATGCAAGGATCTGAGTTCAATCCCCGGTTCTGCCAATAAATAAATAAATAAATAAAGTGGTTCATTTATGTTTTGAAATTTATGTTTTTAAGTTAAAAGGAACAAAAAATGGATTTATCGATGGTTCGAGTTGAAGAAGTACAGAATGTTCTTAGTGCTATGCAGAAAATCCTAGAGTGTCCAATCTGGTAAGTCATCCAGCAACTTTTATTAATTTAAGATTTTCCTTATGTGATTATCTCCTAACTAAAGGAGTAGACTTGACCTGACGCTGTTAGCAAAACAAACAGTAAACTACATCTGTTAAGATCAGGCTGAAGTTTCTGCTTTTGATGGAAGAGCCTTCAAACACCGGGAAGTAGTACTCCTCCTCCTCCTCCTCCTCCTCCTCCCCACTCCCAGCTTCTCAGTCCACAGCCCCTTCCTTTTCCAGTCCACAGTCCATCTGGATGGGTTCTGCATTGGGGAGCAATGTGGCTTGCATTAGAATACTTGAGTTTCTGTCCAACCCTAAAACGAGCTCAGTTGCTTGGAGTGAATGTCATTGACAAAAGAATACTGCATCTCGTGAAAGCTTTTGGCACGTGTGCTCTGAGCAGGTCTTTGTTTTTAGGTTTGCAAGGCCGGGAGCTGTTTTTTGTTGTTGCTCTTTGCTTTTGCAATGCTGGGTGTTAAACTCGGGTCCTTGTGCGTGCCAGGCCAGCACCCTTAATGCTGAGCTACCTCCCCACAGGGGAGGGAGTGCTGATTGGTGACTATATCTGCAGCATCCCACCTAATCGAGACAGCGTTTCTGTTATCCCAGAGTCCCCTTGTCCCCTTGTGTGTGTTGAGGAGGTTTTGTTTAATTTTTTTCTAGGAGTACTGAGGTTTGAATCTAGGACCTTTTGCCTCAAAAATTGCACCTGAGATAAATCATTGGCCTGTAATTTTTTTTTTTTTTTTTCTTTTTAATTTTGAGACAAGGTCTTGCTATCTTGAGGCTGGCCACACAAACTTTTTTTTTTTTTTTTTTTTTTTTTTTTTTTTTTTTTTTTTTCTCAAAGTTTTATTGACAAACAGATAGCAATGAGACAGTTTCAAATCATATCGGAAGGACAGTTTCAACAAATAATACACTGCATATATTCTTCTTAGTGGTTAATTGCTGTACAAGATGCGGACTTGTGATCCCATTTACAAACACCATTAGAATTTTTTTTTTTTTTTTAATGGATTTAAAAGTAATTCTTAGGGCTGAGACTAGAACATTTGGTTACTATGACCTAGGTCCTGGGTTTAATCTCCCACTGCTCTGAGACGGTTAAAAACCCAGAGCAGTAGTTAGATGAGCCCTCCGAGTTCTCTGCAGTCTACAAAGTAAATGAAAACCCTGTTTGGGATCTCCTGGGGAAAGTCCCAAGGAGAGCTGGGATCGCTGCCCTCCTGCTCCTGCTCCTCTTACCCAGCACTCTGATCTCCCCCACCTGCGACCTTTAATGGCGCCTGCTCTTCCCCCAGCGTGTTCTTCCCTGATGCTGTGTGACTTGAGGGTACCGACTTGGAAGGGCCTTCCAAGGGCAGCTTCCAACAATCTTTTTTAAAACTGCATCGGGCTGGGGACATGGCTCAGTGGAATAAGCGCTTCCCTGGCAAGCGCAAGGGCCTGAGTTCAATCCCCGGTTCCGCGAAAAAAAAAAAAAGATTTCTACCTTACAATTGCAGCATATCTCTACTCCTTCCCCCCTTTATTTTTCTCTGTAACACTTGTTACTGCCTGACATGCCCTATAATTATTCCAGCCTTTTCAGCACCCACAAAATACAAACTCCATGAGCACACAAGTTTTTTTTTGTGTAATTTGGTATCTTCGGTAGTTAGAGCAGTAGCTAAGAAATACATATTAGGGATCGAATATGTATATATTGGGGATCAAACTCAGGACCTTGCATTTGCCAGGCAGGCAGTACCTGGGATATAGTTAGCCACTCAATAAACTAAATTTTTTTTTCTTTTCTTTTGGTAAGGGGAATCAAACTAAGGACCTTGCGCTCGCCAGGCAGGTACTTACGCTGCTGAGCTATCTTCCTGGCTCCAATAAACTAAATTAAATGATAAGCTAGATTTTTTTTTTTAATCTCTCTTTTTTTTTAAACATTTATTTAGAGGGGCTGGTGAGGTGGCTCAGTGGTCTAAAGCACCTACTTAAAGCAAACTTAGCAAAGCCCAGGGACCGGGGTTCAATCCCCCAGCACCACATGCCAGCCAGCCCCGCCCCCTGGTGGGCTGAGCTGGCCACACACACACACAAATAAATAATAAATAAAAAAATTAAAAAAAAAAACAAAAAACAGAAAAAAAAATTATTATTTAGAGTGTGTGTGTGTGTGGCCAGCTCAGCCCACCAGGGGGCAGGCTGGCTGGCATGTGGTGCTGGGGGATTGAACCCCGGTCCCTGGGCTTTGCTAAGCTTGTTCTAAGTAGGTGCTTTAGACCACTGAGCCATCTCACCAGCCCCATAAGCTAGATTTTTTTCTTCATTAGTGCTTACTTGTCTTCGCTGCTAGGGATGGGAGCCAGAGTCTGTTGCCGAAATAACAGTTATTGCAGAATTGAGCATGCTCACACTAAGTGCTTGTTTCTCTGAGCTACTTTCCAATGTTTTTTTTGTTTTTCTTTTTGAGACAGAGTCCTACTACGTAGCCCAGGCTGTCCTCGAATTTGTAGCAGTCCTCTTGCCTCAGCCTCCCAAGTGCTGGGATTAGAGGTGTGCGCCATCACATACCATTTTTTATTTTGAGACAGTGTCTTAGTCGTTGCCCAGCTGGGCTCAAGCTTGTAACCCTCCTGCCTCAGCTTCCCAGAGGGCTGGGTTTATAGTAATGTGCCATCATGCCCAACTTCCCAGCATATTTTTTTTTAATGGTGATAGTAGCGGGTAGCATTCAAAAAGTAAATTGAAAAAGTTGTATCAGCTGCTACTTACCCTCAGTGAAGGAAGGTAAAGTCTAAGTAAATTTGCTTTTGTGCTTCAACAGTTGTTTTTCATGTTTGGAATCAAGTGAATGAGCTTCAGGATTATGCAAGCTGTGTTTTCGGAGAGAGACGGGATTTTTAAGTAACCATCCTCCCCTAAACACTTCACATTTCAGCCGAACAAAAACAAGAGCTAAATGAGATGTACAGTCTCATTTATGAAACATCAGAACCAAAGAAGCAGGAAATAAAGTTGGAGGGAAAATTGCTTTGAAAAAGCAAAAACAGTCATGATAATTACAGGGTGATCAGAGGTCTTCAATAATGTGGCATGTGGTTCATTTATTTTGCATTCCCATGGGATTTAGTCATAAAATGTAATGTTCTTTCTCATTCTGCCAAATTAAACCATCAGTTAAAAATGAGAAAAATTAAGATGCAAGAATGAAAGTTACTGCTAAAATTTTTTGTCAGCTATCTTTTCTAGTCTGACTGGGTTTTTTTTTTTTTTTTTTTTTGTTTTCTTCTTTAAATAAGACTACAGATGTGATAATTTTCAAACTAAAACTGTTATAGTCATCGTTACAGTACAAACTGATCTATATAGGAAGT
>NW_004524632.1:11439421-11446015 GCF_000260255.1 Octodon degus | reverse complement strand
TTTTTAAAAAATGTTTTTAGGACAGGATCTACAGGGTTTCACTGTAGATTAGACTTGGTAGTGATTCTGTTTTCAGCCTCCCAAAGCGCTGAGATTACAGGCATGTGCCACCACGCCCAGTCTCAATCACCTGCGCTCCACGGGTGGGGCCAGCACTGCATGGGGGGGATCGAACCCCGACCACTGTGCTCTGCCTAAGCAGGTGCTTTAGTCTGCTGAGCTATCAGGCCGGCCCTGGTATTGGTTTTTTCTTTTTCTTTTTCTTTTTCTTTTTCTTTTTCTTTTTCTTTTTCTTTTTCTTTCTTTTTTTGAACCGGGGATTGAACTCAGACCCTTGCACTTGCCAAGGAAGCACTTATTCCACTGAGTTATCTCCCCGGCCCCTGGTTTTGGTTTTTTGAGATGGGGTCTTGCTATGTAGTTCAGGCAGGAATCGAAACTGAACTGTGTAACCCGGACTAACCTCAAACTCTCGATGATCCGCATGCCTCTGCAAGAGTCAGGGTGGCGGGTGTGTGCCCCCATGCCCAGATCCCAGGCAGGTCTTGCACTCGGAGACCTAAGTAATCCTGTCACAAAGCTGGGACAGACTATAGGTGTGTCCCTTTATGCCTGCCTGAACTGGCTATGTAAGATAATTGGTAGCTTTCTTGTTTTTGTAAACCTAAATCTAGCTTCTTTATTTAGCAAATTATCTGTTGAGGGATCAAAATGCAAATATGTGGTTTGGAAAGTGTTAAGCTCAGTGGTCTGGGCCAGTGTGCTCCATTCCTGTCCTGTCCTTGGGCTCTTCCCCCACCATTCATTGCTGTTCCCACCTCAGAGTTTTCATCTGCTCAGGGTTTGTGTTTACAGTGTGTTTGTATAGTTTGGATTATAATTGCCATATTGAAATATAATCATCTCAGGATTGAGTCAGTGGTGAGAATGAGAGCCATCTGGTGCCGTAGCTAAAGCCAGTTCTTCTTCCTGAGAATTTCGTTGCTATCTAGTCTTACAAGTAGTGATTTTAGTAACAAATCGGAATTCTCTCTATGGGGACCGTTTTCATTTTTAATTTTTAGCGTAGTAGTAGTTTTTTGGTGTTTCTGAGACAGGGCTTTGCTGAGCAGCCCCGAGTGGCCGTGAACTCACAGTGCTCCTTCTGCCTCAGGCATGAACAACCACACCCACAGCTGTTTTCCTTTGTAAAGTCCTATTTCTTCCCAATAATAAGTAGCTTCAGTGCAGGTCACTTGCTGAGGAATGTCTTCCCAAGTAGAACGCAACTGTATTTATCCTCGCTGCAGGCCTGGACGCCTGGCACAGTGGGCAGAGGAAGGAAACTGAGTGCCCGGAGGAGGCTCGGCGGAGGCGGCTGTGTGAGTGCAGCAGGGCTGTTCTCCCCAGCTTTTCTTTGTTTGTTGGTTGGTGTATTTTTTAACTTTCTGCAAAGCCTTATTCCAGAGGGTCTCAGTCCTTGGCAGCTGCCTTCCTCATGGCGGCCAGCACGTTGCTCAGCTCCTCACACTTCTTGGTGCCGATGTGCGTCCCCACCCTTGATGAACTTGAGGGCGCGCTTGTCCTGGGAGACCTTGAGCAGCTCCATGGCGCGCCGCTCGTAGGGGGCGAAGCCGCACACCTCCCGGATCATGTCCCACGTGAACTTGGTGTGCTGGGGAGGTGTCCGCGACCGCAGGTGTGCCTCGCTCTGCTCACATTCTTAGTCACCTTGTGGCCCTTGTTGAGGCCCACGGCCATGGGATAGCGGAGGGCCATGGCTACTGTTCTTCGATGGTTGCTGTGGTGGAAGCCCCAGCTTTTCTTATGATCCTTTTCTAAAAGCCAAATACTCAGCAAAAAGAACCACATTCTGGTCACAGCCAGGTTACCTCTTCGATGTCTGGCTCGGGCTTCTCTGAGGAAAACTGCCTTTTACAGTCCTCGTTCGGCCAAGGCAGAAGCCTTGAAAGAGCCGCAGGTTCCCAGCTGCGCAGATGGCGCTACCCCCATGATGCTGCCAGAACACCCTCCACCCAGCTGTCGCAGGCCCTGGCCTGTCTGCCGGCCTCTGTGCCCCGCCCCCTGGGGCGTGCGCCCGTTGTGTAGCTCTGCTCTTCATACCGTTCGCTTGTCTCCTCCCATACGCACTGCACTCTACGTTGCCGTGCTCTGCTCCGGTTTTCTCTAACACCTGTTCCCATCTGTTCTTAGTTATTTCTCTTCTCACTTGTACGTCACATTTAGAATGTGAGCTCCATGAGGTGGCCCATGGGGTGTTCACTGCTGAATTTACTCTGTGCTTCATATATAGATGTTTAATATTTGCTAATGTGGCTGGGCGTGATAGCACACACCTGTGATTCAGAGCTTTGGGAGGCTGAGGCAGGAAAATCACAAGTTAGAGCCCAGCCTAGGCAATTTAGTGAGAACTGGTCTCCAAATAAAAACTAGAGCAAGGGCTGAGTAGCTCAGTTAAAGGTTCTGGATCTATATGTATATATATATATATATATATTTGTGTGCGTGCGTGTATTAAGTAGATTAAATTCAGAAAGATGTTGAGATTTTGTGAACAGAGAGGGATGGGAATTTCCTTTAGTTGTTATTTATCTCAGTGTTTTTGCAAAGTGATCAAAATGCCATGACCCCCTGAAGTGATGCAGTGAAGCCAACAGTGCCACTTGCAGTTTTCTTGTCCTAGAGTTGAACCTGAATTCAGTAGCGCCCTGTGCGTTGTTCACTGGAAATGCGCCACATGGGCAGTGGCAAGCCTTTTAGTGCCCAGAGTGCCAGCACTGTAGTTAAACCTGCATACTGATGTTTCAGCTCAGAAAAGAGAAACTTTTGTCTTAAAAGAAAAATACAGTAACAGCTTTGGGTGACACAAACAGCCTGCTGGGGTCATAGGCTGCCACCACAGAAGTAGAAGAACCTGCAGAACCACACTCCAGAGCTACGATTGGCAAGATCTAGAGTGAGGGAAATTTGCAGTCTGGTGATCTAGTTTTTTAAATAGGTGACAAGAAGGAAAAATCCAGCTTAAAGGAGACTGGAGACATGAACCAAATTTGGTGTATGACTACTGCCTGGTCACTAATTGAAGCACACCCAGCTATTAAAAACCAATTAGGTGAAGCAAGTTGAGGCATTTGTTATATGTTAAATGATATTAAGTTAATTACTCATCTTTTATCGTTAGGCTAGAAAAAGTCTCTACAGTGGTACCCATCTGTAACGCCAGCTACTCTGGAGGCTGAAGTGGGAGAATCATAGGTTTGAGGCCATCCTGAGCAATTTAGCAAGACTGTCTTAAGAACCAGCCAAAAGGGCTGGGCCCTAGTTGAGTGGAGGAGCGCTTGGCCAGCATGCCTGAGGCCCTGCTCAATACCTAGTGCTGCAAATAAGAAGTAGCCCATTGGCAGGGATTTGTCTACAAATAACCTGAGGAGTGGAGTGGCAGTGGTATGTGTGGCTGGAACAAGACTTGCTGTGGGCTGGCAGTTGTTGAAATTGGGGGGGGTACATGTTTGTTTGTTTGTTTAATTTTATTTGTGTGTGTGTGTGTGTGTGTGTGTGTGTGTGTGTGTGGCCAGCTCAGCCCAGCAGGGGGCGGGCTGGCTGGCATGTGGTTCTGGGGGATTGAACCGTGGTCCCTCTGCTTTGCTAAACTTGTTCTAAGTAGGTGCTTTAGACCACTGAGCCATCTCCCCAGCCCCGGGGGGTGTTACATGGTGATTTTACTTTTTGTCTATCTATGTGGGGAAGTAGGGGTCTCACTATGTTTCCCAGGTTGGCCTTGAGCTCATCCTCTCGCTCCAGCCCGAGTGGCGGATCACAGGGGTGTACCACCACACCTGGCCCGTTTTCCTATATTTGTGTAAATGCTCGAGATTTTCTACATTGACTACAAAGGCAATCACATGCCCAACAAGTGCCATAAGGGAAGCCAAAAGAAATATACAGCTGTTCTCTCTCCCTGTGGGGGGCACAGTCCAGGAGCCCGGTCGGGTCCTGAGGCTGCGTACACGGAACCTCACGGACAGGTTCCTGACTGACAGACGTAGGGGACACTTGCAGCTTTTCGATTTTGCCTTAGCCCTATCTGATTGCCAGCATGGCTGCTCTTGGTTTTTGCCACCATAGTAAGGAACGTCATGCTAGTAGTCAGTGTCTGTCACCTGCGTTCCCATCCTCAAGACCTCCACCAAGTAACAGTAGGCGGGTAGCCTGCACCTGCTAGACAAGGGATGACTCGCTTTCTGGAAGGAACAGCGGGAAGGCTTCTTCCTGCTGCCCAGAAGGTTGCACCTCTTAAAACATGAAGGGTTGGTTAGCTGGGGAGTTTCCCATTTAATACTTTTGGGCCACTGTTGATTACAAATAACTAAAGCTGCAGAGTGAAACCACGAATGAGGGAAAACTACTGTGAGCAAGAGCTTTCTTTGTAGAGTTTAGTGTTTACTTAAGTTGCAGGAGGTACATTCAAAATGATAGCTCAGGCCAGGCGTGGTGGCCCGTGTCCTGAGTCCCAGCACTCAGGAGGCTGAGGCAGGAGGATCACTGTAAGCTGGAGGGCAGCTGAGGCTACATAGTGAGTTCTAAGGCCTGCCTGGACTATATAGTGAGACCCTGATTAAGAAAACCAGAAATATAAAATAAAAATTCCAGGCTATACCTTGAGTCCACCATAAACTTCCTTACTCGAAGTACACTTATTTTGGGGTTTGGGATATATTTATAAATTGCTGCGCCTGATTAATTATTCTTTTTTTCCTCTATCATTTAGTCTGGAGTTGATCAAAGAACCTGTTTCCACAAAATGTGACCACATATTTTGCAAGTAAGTTTGAGCAGTTTTTGTGCTCCTTTATTAGCTTTTGTGCTTGTTCTTATGATGCAGGGAATACTGGACCTGGTAGGAGCTCCTTAGCTTCTTTTCTTAAGCGACCACAAAAACTCCAACGCGGTTTGTTCTTGGAGGATACATCTGGTTACCGTGATCAGTCGCAGCCTCGCTGCTGGTGATGTGGCGGCTTATCTGTGTACGAAGAGTGTTGCCAGGTCCCATGGACAGCTGTTTGGTTTCTGTGTCCAAGGGTGAAAGCGGGCCACAAGTAGTTTTGAAATAAGCAAAGTGTTTCAACCCGTGTGGAGGTCGGAGCGCTCTAGCAGCAGCTGATGCTCAGGCTAAGGCTCACAGCCAGCGGGGCACAGCGAATCCCTGCCCCCTAGCGCACGCCTAGTCTTTTCATTATTCCCTAAACAGTACGGTATAACAACTGTCTTCATGGCTGCCTGGCACTCGGAACTTCTAGTGATGGAAGCCTGTTTAAGATGGAGAGAGGCTGGGTGTGGGTACACATTCCTCACCGTTTCCTGATAGGGGCTTGGGCACTTGGAAGGTTGACATCTAAAGTGGGTTCTTGGAACTGGTCTCCACTATACTGAAGGCTGTAGTTGACATATTCAAGGGTCTTCCCCTCTGATGGGTGAGACACTGGGGATTGAGCCCAGGGCCTTCACTTTGAGCTTTGTCCCCAGACCAATTTTGAAATAGGTTTTCACTAAGTTGCCAGTTTGTCTTGAATTTGGAAGCAGATTCTTTTGTGTGTGTGTGTGTGTGTGTGTGTGTGTGTGTGTGTGTGGTATGGGGGATCAAACGTGGGGCACTTGCCAGGTGGGTGCTTATGCCACTAAGCTCTCTCCCCAGCCCTTGGTCTTGAATTTGGGGTCCCCCTGCCCCAGTCTCCTAGCATGCTGGCCTCACAGTTGCGTGGCACCATGGCCTGCTTTCGCTGAGTTTGCTTTTAAGGGATTTTTCTCCTTTAATTTAAAAGACAAACCATGTGCCTGTCTCTGGGTCTGTTAAGGCAGAATGGTGTCGGACACTGTGTTTCTCACCCTTGAACCCCTGCCTCCTCTCACCTTTCCCGAGGACAACTGCAGTTATTTATTTCATTATCCTTTTAGGAATTTTTTTAGCTCTGCAGCTTTTAGCTTGGAGCTCTTGAATGATCTTTATGAATTTTCTAGCATTCAGGTTTGTTTTTTTTTGGTGGAACCAGGGATTGAACTCAGGCCTTTGGCTTGCCAGGGAAGCACTTATTCACTGAGCTATCTCCCCGGCCCTAGCATTCAGTTTTAAGTTCAGTTGTATTAAAAAATATGGTGTGTGGTTGTTTTCCTAGGAATGCCGTAGTCTGATTTTCTTCTGTCTTCTGCTGTTGCCATGGTATAAAAAGGGGGACAGCTGCTGCCTGAGGATAGGAGTTCTGGCGGAGGATGCAGGAGCCTGTTCGCTCCGGAGGGGTCCCCGGAGCCTGCCGCCTGCGCCTTCCTCCCCCGTGGCCCCCCCGTCCCCACACAGCTCCACAGCCCACCCCGGCCTCTCACTTCTCAGGTGCCCTGCTGGTTTCCATCCCGCCCCAGCAGTTTGTTAGGGCTCGGCCACCTCAGCACAGTCTTCTCTCTGCTTTTAAGTGTTTTTACTTTCAGAGTTTTGCAGCCTCTAGAGCAATATGTTGCCCACCAGTTTCTTCACAGATGGATACTGAGATAAAGTGCCAGTACTTAAAAGGCCACTGTGTGTGTGTGTGTGTGTGTGTGTGTGTG
>NW_004524632.1:11438745-11439256 GCF_000260255.1 Octodon degus | reverse complement strand
GGCTGGCATGTGGTGCTGGGGGATTGAACCGCGGTCCCTGTGCTTTGCTAAACTTGTTCTAAGTAGGTACTTTACACCACTGAGCCATCTCACCAGCCCTTATTTTTATATTTTTTGAGACCGAGTCTCATCAAGTCACCCAGGCTGGGCTCAAACTTGCCATTCTCCTGCCTCAGCCTCCTAGAGTGCCAGGACTGCAGGTGTGCACCACCATGTCCAGACAGTTTGTCTCACATCTTACTGAGAGCCTCTGTAGAACTCTGTGTGTGTTTTCCTTTACAAAGTACCACAATGACTCACTGAAGTACTAACGCAGAACTCAAAATTTGTTCCCTGAGAGCTGGGTGCCAGTGTTCTGTTGTCCCCTCAGGATTTCCCTCAGTTTAGTATTTACAGTCATATAAGAATTCATTGCTGGGCTGGAGAGATGGCTCAGTGGTCTAAAGCACCTACTTGAAACAAGCTTGGCAAAACACAGGGACCGCGGTTCAATCCCCCAGCACCACATGCC
>NW_004524632.1:11412666-11438645 GCF_000260255.1 Octodon degus | reverse complement strand
TCAGTGGTCTAAAGCACCTACTTGAAACAAGCTTGGCAAAACACAGGGACTGTGGTTCAATCCCCCAGCACCACATGCCAGCCAGCCCTGCCCCCTGGTGGGCTGAGCTGGCCACACACACACACACAATAAATAAATGTAATAAAAATAAATAAATAATTAAAAAAAAAAAACGAATTCATTGCTTTTTCTTTCCTTTTTGTGGTACTGGAGGTTGAGCCCAGAGCCTTCACATTGAGCTGTGTCCTTGGCCCTTATTCTATTTTGAGATAGGTTCTTACTAAGTTACTGGGCTGGGCTCAAACTTTCTGTGTCTAAAGGCTCAATTAGGATCTATGCAAGGAGCCACTTTTTTTTTTTTTTTTTTTTTGCGAAAACGGGGATTGAACTCAGGCCCTTGCGCTTGCCAGGCAAGTGCTTATTCTACTGAGCCATCTCCCCGGCCCCTTAGGCTCAGACTTTCATTGTTGCTGGGATCATAGCCACGTGCCACCTCGCTAGGTTCATTTTCTCCTTTGAGTTTAGTTAACCTTTTAAGTGTCTTCATGTGTTACTGCTTAGCATAAAGTAAGATTAGGATCCCGAGTTTGATTGGTTTCTCCGTACTTTGGTGCCCTGCACTATTATTTCAGTCTTGGACAGGCTGTAGTATGGCATAGCGCGTCCCCATACTGCCCTGGATGGTACAGCCCCCGGCAAGTTCCCTGCCACCTAGCACTCTGCATTGTTCAGCCATGCCGCTTGTCAGGGAGACGCACAGATGTCTCTCTGTCCCACGTATTAGAGCACGTGTTCATTTCTGTCTAGGTGTGGCCTCCATCCTGTGTCTTTAAGGAGAGTTGATGTCACAGGCAGGCCCAGGCAGGATAGAACAAACTCTGCCAAAAAACCTAAGTAACTGGGTAAAGGGAAGGGGAAAAAGACTGCGGTGTGTTTCATGCACGTGCCAGTTCCCTACAGTGAATGTAATTGCTGAGACCCTCAGTGCCAGGCAGGTGCTGTATGCCGAGTCACACCCTCAACCAGAGATGCCAAGTTTCCAAACTAAGTAGAGTCATTTCACACGAACTACTTAATTATGTCTGATTGAGCAGCATGGTGCAATGAGGATCGTTAAATATGCTGTACTAACTTTTTGATAAGCTTTGATTATAACAGTTAAGCCATAGGCGCAAATGTTCAGTTTTCATGGGTTATCTTTTATGTAGTTTGGTTTTCTACTCATGCAACCTCTAAAAACAATTAAAGCCATTGGCTATAATTCACTTGTCTTACCTTTTAGTGACCTTTGGGGCGGTTGTAGGATTTTCTTTTTGCTTCTGCTTTGTGAATGTACTTGTTACAAAAAGAAAGTATTAAAAAAAAAATTATTATATTTATATATATATATATATATCCTGTGCTTTCTTTATTTCCAGGTTTTGTATGCTGAAGCTTCTCGACCAGAAGAAAGGACCTCCACAGTGTCCGCTGTGTAAGAACAACATCACCAAAAGGTCTGTGATTTGGATAATGATGGGGCCTGGATGTGAAGGAGAAATGCTTGGCTGATGTAGCAGGTGTCCTCGCCACTCCTCAGCAGAAAGAACAGAAGTGTGCCTAGCAGGCAGTGAATTCTGTGGTGGTTTTCCTGAAAGTTTTGGGGAACACGTACACTCTGCAGATGTCAGCACCTTTGTGTCCCTTCCTCTGTCTGTGCAAAACCAGCCCCAGGCGATCCAGCTTGGTGTTCTCCTGCGGGGACACTGGGCTTCTGGGTACAGTGGCTAGAGACATTGCCACCTTTCATGTTTCTGGATGATACCAGGACTGAAGTCGTAGAGAAAGTAGGGCTGATCGCCTTGTGCCCACTGGCTGCCAGTCCTCCTCTTCTCTGTCGTGGCAGCTTTTCTGACCCGCTTCACCCCACTGTGCATTTCTGTCCTGCATATCTCGTCTGCCCCGGTGAGATTCTGTGGGCAGTTGCTCTGCCTCAGTACTGTTTCTCTGGTGCCTGGAGCTCAGTAGGTGCTCAGCTGCTTATAGGAATGGGTGAATTGTGTTTTCCTTCCACTTTCCTTACTCATATCTCTCCTTGGATGCTGTTGTCTGTCTCTTGTTTGATTTGGTGGCAATCCCGAGAAGCAGAGGCAGCCAAGAGGGCTTATGTCCACCAAGGCCTCGAGGCATTAGGAATACTGCATTAGGAAGTATTAGGCTTCTGATAGACTTACACAGATGGCAGAGAACTACAGAATCAGTCCGTCCTGCCAGTGTACACTGCAGTCAGTGTCATCACAGTTATTGAGTGGGGTCACTCATAGTTCTATTACTGTGAGCATGGTTCTCTGCGGTGGCTGCAGGGAAAAACCGAACCTTGTGTTTCTTTAAGCACCTTTCCCCACTGTAGTGTCCTTTGAAAAGTTGATGGTCACTTGCTAAGTGCGACTCTCTTACAATTTAATTCCAGAAGCCTGCAGGAGAGCACAAGATTCAGCCAACTGGTTGAAGAGTTGTCGAAGGTCATCCATGCTTTTGAGCTCGACCGTGGTTTGCAGGGTGAGTGTCACCAGGCCCAGCTGTGCACTGGCCCTGCAGCCTGAGACGTTTGTGCTTGTTGCCAGGGTGTAGGTAAGGATGGCCTAGGGTGATTCCAGCTCTGCCTCTGGTGTCTGTTTTAAATCCTTCCCATCTGTCTCGCCCCTTAGTCATCTCAGCGTCTCTGCAGTCAGGAGCACTTTACCACCAATGGTCAGTTTTCTATGTAGTTCTTCCATAATGCACAGAAAACAGCCCTGAGCTTTACATTTGTTGTTGTCTTAGATTCAGTGCTATATAGTATTAATAGGCAAGTTTATGAATTTTAAAGTTGAAGAAAATAGAAATAACTGACAATCCGTGTGTGTGTGTGTGTGTGTGTGTGTGTGTGTGTGTTTCTTAGGAATAGAATTTCCATCATTGCTTTAAAAAAAAAAAAGCCATGGGTAATCTGAATACCTATAATAAACATCCTAACACAACAAAGAGCACAAACAGAATTTTTTTAAGTTTCTTTAAAGAAAATGAGTACAGTTTTCCTAACTATACAGTGTGTTCCCTTGTAATTCACAGTTACAAACAGTTACAGTTTTTCAAAAAAGGAAAGTAATTCTCCTGAACATGTAAAGGAGGAGATTTCTGTCATCCAAAGTATGGGCTACCGAAACCGTGGCAAAAGACCTCGACAGAATGAACTTGAGAACGCCGCCCTGGTAACGCATTTGCATTCCATTTGTCTGACGCCATCTCTTTTTTAAGCAGTGAGAGTTGGAAAACGTATTAGGTGCTCACAGTCACGTGAAAGGCCAGTGAGGACGGAAGCAGTAAGCAGGTGGACAGAGCTCTCCTCAGTAGGAGTCTGAGGTGCTCCGGGGGAGTGCGGCTGTTATGGACAGGAGGAACTGAGGGCCTCCCCGTGCCCAGGCGGCAGCTCTGATGCATGTCCAGAGGAGCTGTGGCATTGCTGCCCTTTGTAAGCATTAGCGAAAGGTGTCATCGTTGGGCCCTGGAGGTAGCTCAGCCGCTTAAGCGCCTTCCTGGCAAGCGTGAAGTCCTGAGTTCAAGCTCTGGTACCAAAAAAAGTATAATTGTCAAAGAAAATTCAGTGATTTGCTTTGCTGTTAGTCTTATATGAATAAAGAATGGAGGTTTTAAAATAGTTCTCAAGATAGGGGCATTCTTTTTTTAGTAGATATAGGTGGGCAAAATAGGAAGAGAAGCTTCAATAAAAATAACATTGGGGGGGCTTGGGGATAGCTCAATAGAATAAGCACTTGCCTGGCAAGTGCAAGGGCCTGAGTTCAATCCCTGGTTCCACCAAAAAAAAAGAAAAGAAAATAACATTGGGCTTTTAAATATTCAAGGGGGGGCTGGTGAGATGGCTCAGTGGTCTAAAGCACCTACTTAGAACAAGCTTAGCAAAGCACAGGGACCGGGCTGGTGAGATGGCTCAGTGGTCTAAAGCACCTACTTGGAACAAGCTTGGCAAAGCACAAGGACCGCGGTTCGATCCCCCAGCACCACATGCCAGCCAGCCCCACCCCCTGGTGGGCAGAGCTGGCCACACACATAAATAAATAAAATTTAAAAATAAATAAATAAATAAAAATAAATAAATATTCAAGGGCTGGGGATGTAGCTTAGGATTTGCATGCTTGCCTAGCATGTGCAAAGCCCATAGTTCTGTCCTCAGTAGCATCGAAAATCCCAAGCAGAAATACTCATAAATGTTCTTTCCTGTGTGGGAACAGAGGGGTTTATTGCCATCCTTTGTCTTTTTTTCCCTCCATGAGACAAGGTCTCTCTGTATTTTAGGCTGGCCATGAACTCCCTATATAGCCCAGACTGGCTTAAAACGCTGAGTAACCCTTCTGCCTTAGTAGGAGTGCTAGAGTTACACTCCTGAGCCACCACACTCCGCTGTGCGCATGCATGTGTTTCACTGTGTTGTCTAGGCTGGCCTCAAACTTGCAGTTCTCCTACCCCAGCCTTGGGCTTCCTGAGATTACAGTTATGCAGTATCACACCCAGTTCATTTGTCATTTTTGGGTCATTTTTTGGGTCATTTTTGTCTTAGCTGCCAATCCTTTTGTTGGATGTGATTAGAAATATAGTAAAGGGCTAGCCAAATAGCTCAGTGGATTAAAGTGCCTGCTTAGACAGACGCGGGCTGGGCTGGGTTCAGTCCTCAGGCCTGATCCCAGGGCTGGCCCTGCCTGAGGGCATGCATGCCTGTAATCCCTGCACTTGGGAGGCTGTAAACAGGAGAATCAGTGAATCCAGTCTACATAGTGAGACCCTGAACACTGTAAACTCTTCCCTAAATACAGAAAGAAAGAAAAAAAATATGTTTATATTCAAGTGCTGGGCGTGGTGTCACATGCCTAGAATCTGAGTCCCAAGAGGCTAAGGCAGGAGGATCAGGCTGAGGCAAGAGAATTGTTGTGAGTTCAAGACCAGCCTGGGCTACAAAGTGAGCTCAAGGCCAGCCTGAACTGCCTAGTGAGACCCTGTCTCACACACACACAAAGAAAGAAATATATTCACCTATTATATTTTAATACTTAAAAAGTTATACATAATACACAATTTGGAAAGTTTTTAAATAATAGGAAAATTACTGAAGCTATGTGCAGCCTAGACATTTGAGGGTGTGCTTTGCCAGGTATTTTTCCAGTGGTCCTGAATTACAATTGACTGATAGCTTTGCCTGTGGCCTGGAGCTGCTCTTCGGGAGTGAAGCATAGAGCCAGCCACAAACAGGTGCCCATTCTTTGCTGCTTCGCAGGAAACCGGTCTCGGAGCCCAGCTGTCTGACCTTGGAATCACGGGGTCTTTGAGGACCAAGCAGCAGGCGCAGCCTCAGAATAAATCTGTCTACATTGAATTGGGTAAGGGCCCCGGGTTCCGTAAGTGCATGGTCTCAGAGCTTTGCTGAAAACCTCGGTCGTCTTTATCCACCTGGTAGGGAGTTTTGGGAAATAAGAACAAAATAGTTTTATGGGATCTGTAGTGAATTCTAAACAGTGGAAAAGACACAGTTTCTACCTTGGCAAATCTTACTTTGTAAAAGGAGCAAAAGAAAGAATATCTGGTTTTAAGTTCGGTGAAATAAATTTTGAGCAAATGGAAAGTAACAAGAAGGAAGTCCCATTTGGAGGGAGTCGGCGTAGACTGTACTCCACCAAAAGAGCTGAGCTCCGCACCCTAGCACGTCTAGTGCCTTGTCCCTTCGTGTTGGGATCAGTGGCCCTGGAGCTCCCACGTGCCACCATAACACTTCCTGGGTGGCATTGAAATTCAGAGAGGGCTGGGGAGATAGCTCAGTGGCTTAAGTACCAGCCTGGCAAGCCCAAGGTCCTGAGTTCGATCCCCGGTACAAAAAAAAAATCAAGAAATTCAAGAGGTGTAGCCACGTGGCCAGGTTAGGTAGAGAGGAGGAGCCAGGGGTTCACTCCTGGGTGGCTGGCGCCAGACCTGTGCCTCCGCCCGGGCCTCTGTGCTTGTAGATACGCGAGTGTCTGCTTCGTAGCAGGAACATGTTTTTCGTTTAACCCTCTCAATTACAGAGTTGTGTACTGATCTGTCTTTTGGGGGTGGGACAATTCTTTCAGGATCGGACTCCTCTGAAGACACAGTTAACAAGGCGTATTACTGCAGGTGAGGAATAAATAAGAGCCTTCATCAGTGCAGCTGGTATTTTCATGCTTCACTAATATTAAGGATTACTGTTTCCTAGATTAGAATCATGGTATTAGAAGAAACTTTCGAGATCATGTGCTTTCACCTCCTCATTCTGTACCGGAGCAAGTGCCTTGTTGTTTGTTTTATTAGCAGTGTTCAAAGGTGTGTAAGATAACAGTGAGCTCTTACACGCTGGCCTGTAGCAGGTGCTTTTTCTCTAGCTGAATTCCTCCTGTACAGTAGTGTTTATGCCACGGGAAGGGGCTGGTAAGAATGCTCAGGACTCTACCCCGGCGCTTTCCTTCCCCTGTCCCGTAACTTGCATCCTTCTCACACATATGAACTGCAGAGGGGCCTCTCAGCGGGTCACTGTTGGGCTCCTGGCTTGTCTCGCCCTTTGGAATCATTGCAGACCCTAAGATGTATCACTAGTGATCTGAACTGGGATGGTGCTGCTATCAGATTCTATTTGCAGATGGCTTTTCTCTAATTTTAGAATTGGAAGAAAGTTGCTGGGTGTGGTGGCATAAACCCATAATCCCAGCACTTGCTCAGAGGCTGAAGAGTGAGTTTGAACCTCACCTGGGCTCCCTAGCAAGCTCAAGGCCAGCTTGAACTACACATGAGATTCCCCCAAAACAAAAGGAGGTAGCTGCTAGCCAGGCGAGAGGAACGTAGAGCCGCGTAGCAAAGCTGAATTCTTGCAGCCTGTGGCATGCGGGCATGCGCACTCCCTTGCTAAGCTCTTTGCTCCTGCATCTCATTAAGATGCAAGTGTGAACGTTCTTCCCTTTTTTCAGTCACTTAAGTCTGGCTTTCATCCTCATATCCACAGTGTAACGCTCTACACTGCTGCTGTGGTTTCTGGGGCCATGTGTTCCCATTTTGACTAGAAGTTACTAGAAGAGAGAGCAGGTGCACTTGGGTGTCATCTGCTGGTCAGCTGCCATGGCCCCACCTAAGGAGCTTGCCCGGGACCTTGTCCTTCTCCCACTTGTGTGAGCACATAACTCATGTTCCCACTGTCTTCTTCCCTACAGTGTGAGGGACCAGGAATTGTCATTCACCCTGCGAGGAACCAAGGCTGAAGCCACTTCCGATTCCACAGAACGGAGTGACGGTGAGGCGTCCCAGCCTTGTGGGTGCTGTAGAGGGGGTGGGTCGGTCTAGTGCAAGGACTGGATTATTCTGGAGAGCCCTGGGACATTGCTAGTTCACATAGTCTCTTAAGAGTTAGAATGTGGCTGTTTCCCTGGGAGTCATGGACAGCATTCAAATTCCATAGAATAGGATGGGGATGAGTGTCCTACCCCGTGCAACTGGTGGCTGCCCTTTTTTTCTGAAACAAGGTCTCACTATGCGGTTCAGGCTGGTCTTGAACTTGAGGTAAACCTCCTGCCTCAGCCTCCTGAGTGCTGGGATGATATTTTTTACTGCTGTGTTTGTATTTCCTCTTTTAAAATTTTTATTTATTTTTTGAGCAAAGTAATTTTTTTACATTTAGTTTTACATTAACTCATTACATTAGTTTCACATTAACCCTCTACATTAAGTTTATTTTTTTTCTGTATTTTAGGGAAGGGTCTACAGGGTTTTCAGGGTCTCCTTACTAGATCGGACTCGTAGTGATTCTCCTGTTTACAGACTCCCAAGAGCTGGGCTTACAGGCGAGTGCCACCATGCCCAGCCTTAACTGCCATCTCAGCATGCCCTGGGATCCAATCCCTGCGCTTCCTTGCAGGTGCTTTAATCTGCTGAGCTATTTGGCTGGCCCTTTTTTTTTTTTAAAGCTTACTATCTAGGTTGATGCTTATAAATTGAACAATCAAGTAGCTTTGTTGCTAGTATTTAGAACCCTTAGAAAATGATTACTTCCTAGAAATACCTTATAGGTAGAGCCGGCTTTGGTGTTTGAGTCTGTTCCAACACCCTACCCCTTCAGTTCATTGGGGATTAGAAGTTGCTGCTTACTTAGCAGAGCCCTTATTCTTTGACACTGGTTCGTAGTGTTTTGTTTTGTTTTTTATAATCAGTACGTTGTACATTGTTACCTTCTTAGTGCTTATCCATAGTACAAGCAGCAGGCAGGATTTCCTGTCCAAACACTGTTAGTACACCTCTTTCTTCTCATTGAACTAAGCGAAAGTAGCTGTATATTTATCCTATTTTGTTTATATAAATACAAAATGATCTTTCCTTTGTATCCTTTTTTTTTGTCCTGTCAGAGGCGGATATTCTATTGGCATCTAAATACTAAGGTGTTTGAATTCAGCTAAACAATCTAACACTGTCTAGCAGTCTATAATATTAGTGGGTTATCCTCAGAAGTTACTGACATGAGCCTTTTACAGCTCATCGTATTAATATGGCTTTACTTTTTTTTTTTTTTTTTTTGCGGAACCAGGGATTGAACTCAGGCCCTTGCACTTGCCAGGGAAGTGCTTATTCCACTGAGCCATCTCCCTGGCCCAAAATGGCAGAAGTGGGTTTTTTTTTTTTTTTTTTTTTTTGCTCCGAATGCCTTCAAGGCATGACTGGCTGGCTTGTGTTGTGGGAATCGAACCACAGCAACCTGAGCCTGACTGCTTTGTGGAAGCAGCCACTTAAAGAACTGAGCTAAGGGGCAGGCCCCCGGCTTTACTTTATATACCACGTTTTTATACTTTTCTGCTGGATGGTTAAGAACAAGATAAAGCAAGACCTATATAATAAGAAATGTAGCTTTTGTATCTGATAAGGTCAGTCAGGTCCTCTCAGGATTTATCTTGTAGCCCTGTACCGCACTTTGTAGATCCTTTGTCAGTGTCAGCCATGAGGATGAGTCACGGCCATTGCTTGACATGTGTTTGTATTTCCTTTCTCCCAACTGGTTTTTTGGTATTCAGATCTTGAAACAAACAAACAAAAAAAAAAAAAAAACCAAAAATTATTTATTTATTTATTACAGGGTCTTGCTCTGCAGCTCAGACTCGCAGTCTTAGCCTCCCAGCACTGGGATTACAGGCATGTGCTACCACACCTGCTTTCAGTGGCCAGCATGGCATGCAGTACCAGGGGTCAAACCAGGGTCCTTATTATGAAGCAGGCGCTTAGGCTGCTGAGCTAGCTCCCCAGCCCCACAACTGATTTTGTATTGAATATAGGGTCTCACTACACAGATTGGATTTATAGTGATCCTTCCTGATTTTCAGCCTCCCAAAGCGCCAGGATTACAGGCATGTGCCACCATACCCAGTCTCAATTCCCATCTCAGTGCGCCCTGGGGGCGGGGCCAGCAAGGAAGGCTGGGGATTGAACCTCCAGCCCCTGCATCTACCTAAGGAGGAACTCTAATCCTCTGTGTTTAGTACAGGGTCTACAGTGTCTCACTACACAGATCAGAGTCATAGTGATCTTCCTGTTTAGAGCTTCCCAAGAGCTGGAATTATAGGCACACGCCACCACGCCCAGTCTCAGTGTGCCCTGGGGGTGGAGCTGGCAAGGCAAGCCAGCAAGACAAACTGGGGATCAAACCCCAGCCACTGCGCTCTGCCTAAGCAGGCGCTTTAGCCCGCTGAGCTGTTGGCCAGCCCTCCCAACTGATAATTTTTGGGGGTTTTTTTGGCTGGCTCAGGCTGCTTTAAGAGCAGTTCTGCTAAGGCAGGTGGAGGTGGGGATTTAACTGCTATATCCTGTGCCTGACTGGGTTTGCATGAGCAGGTGCTTAAACAACTGAGCTAACAAGCGAGCTGGGATTGCAGGTGCATGCCCAGTCTCAATAGCTGTCTCAGTGCACCCTGGGGGCAGGGCCAGCACAGCAGGTTCAGGGATTGAACCCCTGGCCCCGGTGCCTGCTTGCAGGTGCTTTAATCCTTTGAGCTATCTGGACGGCCCCCAACTGGATTTTTTTTTTTTTTTAATTTTTTTTTATTTATTTGTGTGTGTGTATGTGTGTGTGTGTGTGTGTGTGGCCAGCTCAGCCCACCAGGGGGCGGCCCCGGCTGGCATGTGGTGCTGGGGGCTTGAACCGCGGTCCCTTTGCTTTGCTGAGTTTGTTCTTAAGTAGGTGCTTTAGACCACTGAGCCATCTCACCAGCCCCCCCAACTGGATTTTGGATACAAGGAACATGAGAATGTAGACAGAACAGGGTGCTGTGTGTGCTTTAATTCACTCTTAGAGGTTAGGGGAATGAGAGTTATGGCTTATGCATAAGGAAAACTATGAAATTGATTTTTTAATTACCTTGTTTGGAAATCAATCTATGTAACTGAAATTATATGAAAGAATGTGAGCTACATCCTAAAAATGTAGGCTGAGCATGGTGGAGCACGCCTGTGATCCCAACACCTGGGAGGGTGAGGCAGGACTGCCTCAAGGAGTTCGAGGCCAGCCTGGATTACAGAGTAAATTCAAAGGCAGCCTCAACTACATAGTGAGAGCCTATCTCAAAAACAAATGAAAATGTAGCTGGTAGTTTGTGAAAGTAGTTTGTCTTAAAAAGCTAGTTGCTTGATTTCCACTCCCAGGTTGTAGTACTTTTTACTTTCTTAGTTCAGTGTTTGAGCACTTTGTTATTTTTGTATATTTTCAGCTGCTTGTGAGGTTTTAGACCGACTGCAGCCCAGCAGGAAAGCCACCAATGCCAGCGAGGAGCATGCCGGCAAGAGGCAGCCAGAGAGGCATCAGGGGAGCTCTGTTTCCGACTTCTGTACAGAGCCATGTGGCACTAAGACTCGCGCCAGCTCATTACAGCACTCAAGCAGCCGTTTATTACTCGCTGAAGACAGAATGGATGTAGAAAAGGCTGAATTCTGTAATAAAAGCAAACAGCCTGGGCTTACGCGGAGCCAGCAAAGCAGATGGGCTGAGAGCAAGGGGAGCTGTGCCGACACACAGGCTCCCAGCGCAGAGCAGGAGGTGGAACAGATCGCTGAGCCTCTCTGTGAGCAGGAAGAGCAGAAAAAGCAGAAAGCTCAGTGCTCAGAAACTCTCAGAGAGACCCAGAATGTGCCTTGGGTCACACTAAACAGCAGCATTCAGAAAGTGAATGAGTGGTTTTCCAGAAGTGACGAAATGGTGACTTCTGACGATGCCTGTGACAGGGACTCGGAATCAGATGCTGAAGAAGCTGGTGCATTAGAAAAACCAAAAGACCTACGTGACTTTTCTGGCTCTTCAGTGAAGACAGACTTGCTGGCCAGTGAGCCTCAGAGGGCTGTAACTTGTGCCAGTGCCAGAGGCTGCCCCAAAGCAGGGAAGAGTAGCGTGGAAGATAAAGTATTTGGGAAAACGTACGGGAGGAAGGCGAGCCTCCCCAGCTTAAGCCACTCAGCTGAAAAGCGACCTGTTCTCATGCTTGCTTCTGATCCACAGGTGACAAAAGAATGTCCCCTCACAAGTACAGTAAAGCGTAAGAGTCGAACCACGTCATGCCTTTATCCTGAGGATTTTATCAAGAAAGCAGGCTTGGCAGTTGCCCAAAAGACTCCTGAAAAGGAAACTCAGGGAACGAAGCAAATGGCAGAGAGTAGTCAAGTGACAAATGTTCCTAATAATGATCATGAGAATGAGACAGTAGGGGTTGCTGTTCAGAGACAGAAGAACCCCAACCCAGTACAATCACTGGGGAAAGAGTCTGTTTCTAGAACAGGAACAGAACCCCAGAACAGCAGCATGGATAGCATGGGACTAAACTTCAATGTCTGCCCCTCAGAAACACCTCAGGGAAACAGGCTGAGGAGAAGGTCCTCAGCCAGGCAAGTGCCTCGCCCGAGCCCACCAGATCACCCCGAACTGCAAATTGACAGCTCTACCAGCAGTGAAGAGATTAAGGGAGAAAGCTCCCGGCAAGTGCCGGTCAGGCGTGGCAGGAAGCTGTGCCTCGCAGGGGCCCTAGATGCTCCCATTGGAGCCAAGGAAGATAAGCCAGGTGAACAAGGAAAGGGGCGTGCAGGGGAGGCTGTCCCAGAACAGAAGTTAGCAAACCTACCCAGTTCTTTTACTAATAGTTCAAGCCCTGATAAACTCACAGAGTTTGTCAACAGAAGCCCACAGGAAAAAGAGGTAGAATTAAAACAAGGAACAGTTCAAGGATCTGGTAGTACCAGAGAGCCCAAAGATCTGCTATCAAGTGGAGAAAAGGGTTTGCAAACTGAGAGGTCCGCAGAGAGCACAAGCGCCTCCTTGGTCCCTGACACTGATTATAGCACTCAGGACAGCGTCTCCTTACTGGAGACTGACAGCCGCAAGAAGGCAAGAAGAGTGTCACATCAGTGTGTGGCTCAGTACGTGGCGGTCGCAAAGCCCAAGGACCTGCTGCCTGCTCATTCTAAAGATGCTGGAGATGGCGCAGAAGATTTTAATGATCCATCCAGACTGGAAGTGAGCCGCACCCGGGAGGCAAACACTGAAATGGAGGATAGTGAGCTGGATACTCAGTATTTACAGAATACGTTCCTGTCCTCGAAGCGTCAGTCATTTGTTCTGTTTTCAAATCCAGGAAACTCAGAAAAGCAATCTGTGACAGTTTGTGCCTGTGCTGAGTCCTTTAAGAGACAAAGCCCAGAAGTCACTCCTGGATTTGATCAAATAGAAGAAAGTCAGGGCGAGAAAGAGCCTAAAGTTAGATGTGTACAGGCAGTCACGAGTGCCACAGGTGCCTCTGTGCTTCCTCAGAATGACGGGCCAGGAGCCGGCGCCAAACATATTATCGGGGTCTCCAGGCTCTGTCCGTTATCTCAGGTCAGGAACACTGAAACTGAATACATCACTGCTGACAAACGTGGAAGGTCACAAAACCCATATCTCATGCTGTCAATTTCTCCTGTCAAGTGGTTTGTTAACAGTTCATGTGAGGAAACACATCCAGCGTCACCTGAAGACATGGGAGGAAATGAGAGCATCCTGCAGAACATGCTGTGCACAGACAGCTGCGGCCATAGCAAGGCGCACGCTGCTAAGGAGGCCGGCTCTGGCCCCGGGAGCAGAGCGCGCGCTGGCGGCGATGAGGTGGGCTCTCACGGTGAGAGCGCTCGAGCAGAGGTAGGTAGCGACAGAGCACACGAGCGGGACGCTGTGCTCACACTAGGGCTGCTGCAGCCTGCGGCCTCTGAGCAAAGTCTTCCCATCAGTAACCACAGATGTCTGGAGGTACAAAGGCAAGGGGAAAGTGGAGTCACAGTTCCAGCTGTCCTTGCAGATTTCCTGCCCTGTCGAGTCGTAGGTAATGCAGACCAGCCTGTGGGAAGGAGTCCCCCTTCGCAGATTTGTTCTCAGACTCCCGATGACCTGTTAGATGATGAGGACGGAGAGGAAGATACAAGTTTTGCTGAAGGTGACATTAAGGAGACTTCTGCTGTTTTTAGCAAAGGTGGCCCAAGAAGCCAGTCCAGCAGGAGCCCTAGCCCTTTAGCCTGCGCAGCCTCTGCACGGGGTCACCAAAGAAGGGCGAGGAAGTTGGAGTCTTCTGAAGAATACTCGTCGAGTGAGGATGAAGAGCTTCCCTGCTTCCAGCACTTAATATTTGGTAACGGAACCAAGATTCCTCAGCCTACCAGGCCTAGCTCCGCTGCAGCAGAGCGTGTGTCTGAGGGAACAAGGGGGAGCCTGGTGTCACTGAGAAACGGCTCTCGTGACTGCACACACGAGCCAGCATTGGCGAGGGTGTCCCCAGAACCACTGCTGGGCGAAGACCTCAGATGTTCGGGCAGCTTGTTCTCCTCCCAGTGCAGCGCCCCAGAGGACTCTGCTGTGAACATGAGCTCCCAGGATGGCTTCCTGATGCTGCACCCTCCTGCCCAACAAATAGGGCATCCCTCTGAAATCCTGGGGGGCATCCCAAGGGATAAGGACGGGGTCTCCAATGATGAAGACAGGAAAGCTGGCCCTGAAGAAGACAGTCACCACATGGGGGAGAGCACGCCGCCACACTTAGGTATTGGGGCCAGGTTGTGTGCTTGCCCCCAGCCTTCCGAGAAGCCAGCCAGTCGTGTGTGCCCACTGGGAGCTCTGGTTACGGGCTCTCCCCACTTGGGCTTCCCCTGAGGTTCTCTCCCAACTTGTCAGAAGCTGACAGCTGACTAGAACACTATCCTGATTGAGTGGCTTTAATGTTCTTCATGAGCTTGCCTCTGATTTTTAGTGTCAGGATTGACTCCTAAGGGGAAATGCCAGTGACCAAAAGCAAGGAGTTTGATCATTTTATGAAATGCAAGCAGGGCTGCCAGCTGCCGTGTCTCCGGCTGCGTCTACACCAGGGCCTCTCTTGCCATTTCAGGTGAAGCAGCATCTGCCTACGAGAGTGAAACAAACCAGTCTGACGGCTGCTCAGAGCTGTCCTCACAGAGCAGCATCCTAACCACCCAGGTACAGTGTGTCCGTGTGTGGCATCCCTGCTCCGTGTGCGCTTGACATGCTTACATCTGCTCATGTCTTCCTTTGAGTTGGGGGCATGGCAGATGTGCTGCTGCTTCTCAGGTGGGGTGAGAAGCACCTCGCTACCCTTTGTTTCACCCGGTAGCAAAAGCAGATGAAAGTATCACTGCGGAGAGGCCGGGGAGATGGCTCAGTAGAGTAAGTGCTTGCCTGGCAAGCGCAAGGGCCTGAGTTCAATCCCCGGTTCCGCCAAAAAAAAAAAAAGAAAACATCACTGTGTCAAGCAGGAGGTGTGGGCTGGGTGCAGTGCCGTGATGCACACCTGTAATCCCAGCAGAGAAGGAGGCTGAGGCAGGCCTGCATAGGCAGAGCACAGCAGCCAGGGTTCAATCCCCAGCATGCCTGGGCTGTGCTGAGGGCAATTGAGACGGGGCCTGGCAGCGCACCCCTATAATCCCAGCTCTCGGGAAGTTGAAAACAGGAGAATCATTATGCATCTGATCTGTGTAGTGCGATACTGTAGACCCTGTCCTAAACACATTTTTAAAAAGCCTCCATAGGGTTCTTTTTTTTTTTTTTGCAGAACCGGGGATTGAACTCAAGCCCTTATGCTTGCCAGGGAAGCACTTATTCCACTGAGCCATCTCCCCGACCCCCATAGGGTTCTTATTAATGCCCAGGTATCTTTTTTTTTTTTTTTTTCAGTATGGAGGATTGAATTCAGGTCTTTGCATTTGCTAGGAAGGTTCTTATGCCACCAAACTTTTCCTGGGCCCTTTTTTGTCTTTGTGACAGGGTCTTGCTATGCAGTTCAGGCTGGGCTTGAGCTCACTTTATAGTTAAGGCTGGTCTCAAACTTGCAGCAGTCCTCTTGCCTCAGCCTCCCAAGTGCTCTGGGATTTCAGTACAACCTATTTGTGTCTCCATATCCTACTTTATAAAATACACTTCCAAGTTCTGTTGTATTTTCATGTGTTTGTCCCACTGGTTGACAGCTTCTCACAGTTGCCTCTGCATTCCTAGCATGGGGCGCCGTAAGGACAGACGCAGCACTTGCTAGCAGTGGTGAGGTCAGCATTCTGTGGCCTTCGGTGAATGGGTGCATTTGTAGAATGGAGCTGGCTGGACCCCTGTGGGTCATCCCACTGTGGCCTTTTCTCTTATAAGGACAGATGAGTGCCCTTCTCTCCTGAGTTTGCTGAAGTCACATATGCGCATAGTAGAAAATGAGGAAAACACTGGTGCCTGCAATCATCCCAGCACTCAGGAGGCTGAGGCAGGAGGATCTCAATGCATACAAACCCAACGTGAACTACCTAGTGAGACTGTCAAAGAAAAAAGAGTCATCCATTGAAGAAGCTTGGGAACATGTTAACTAAGATAAACTGCGTATCATTGGACAAATTACATAATTCCACTTCTGTGAGGTACCTAGAATTCAGGGAAATGAAGAGAAACAGTGCTTACCCAGGCTTCAGGAGGGGAGAGCGGCGAGGCACCGCTTGGTGGGGGCTGATGGAATGTTCTGGAGAGGGCAGGCGCAGTGCCCACCTGAGTCCCAGCCACTCAGGAGCTGAGGCAGGAGGGTTGCAAGTTTGAGGCCTTCCTGGGCAGCTAGCAAGCCTCTGTCCCAAAATAAAATGAAGAGTGAGGGCTGGGTGTGGCTCACTGGCAGAGCACTGTCGAGTGGGTTCGGTCCCCAGTGAGAGGTCTGGAAACACTGCAGTGACGGTTACACGAGAGGGCAGTCCTTAGTATCACTGAACTATATATACTTAAAATACTGAAAGTGAGAAATTAGTTAAATTTTACCCAGATACTTCAAGTTTTTTTTCCTTTGTTGAGATGGGGTCCTGCCATATAGTTCAGGCTGGTCTTGAACTCGCTGTGTAGCCAGGCTGGCTTTGAGCTCTCAGCAGCTCTCTTGCTTCCGCCTCCCAAGTTCCGGGATGACGCCTGGCTCTATGTAACTTGTCGGTGTATCCTTCCAGTCTTCCTCAGCGCATGCATGTGGGCGTCGGCCCTACACTCTGTACCATGCCCACTTACATCTCGTTTTCTTATGTTCTCCCTCCCTTTTCTTCCTTCCTTGTACTAGAGAGGGAATCCAGGGCCTCATATAGTGATTAGCTTGAATCTAGACCCTCGTCTTCCTTCCTGAGCTATGCCTCAGCCCCAATACCTTTTTTCCAAGGCATTCAGATGTCACAGTCTTCTGGATGTTTCCATTGTAATTGAGTTCGGAGCATGCCGAAGTGCCGCAGTGCTCTAAGCCAAGCAGCACCCTGCCTCCGGGTAAACGGTGGCCCGCTCCACCTCGTACTGCATGCTGAGGCTTTCGGGCAAGAGGTGTTCGCATTGTGTGCAGCGCTGTACTTGCCACCCTGGGAACTAAGCCTTTGCCCCATCCCTAATGATTTTCTTAGTGTAAATTCCTAGCCTTGGATTTTTTATTTTTCATACAGTTGTCAGATTTGCTTTAGAAACATGAAGCCAGTTGGTCTCGGGCCCCAGGGTGTGTGATAGCTCTGGGTTCTGGGTGGTGTCCACTTTTAGTCTCTCTGGCCTTGCTTGCCCTTGCTCCTCTGGGGGCCTCTGCACGCCCACTGCTGCTCAGGGCCTCCTGCAGTCACGTGGTCCCCTTCCTCTGCAGAATCCATCGCCATGGTGACTCAGATGGGGGGGGTTCTTGTGATTGCTCTGATCTTTTGTGGATGTGGACTTGGGCTTTATCAGTGTCGCTGTCACCTAATTCTGTCCCTTGTGCTCAAAGGGTTTTGCTTCCAGTTTTTTATTCTGTCTGCCTTAGCCACACTGTTATGTTTGTCATTTGGTAACCACTTTTTGTGCCCCTGATCTTATCCCAGGAGTACACCTATTTGTTCAGGATGCATTTTGCAGTGTCTTTATCAAGCATCTGTCACAACCAGGGCTTACACCACCTGTGGGCTGGGCTCACACAGACCACGTGTCGAAGCAGGGTCTCTGCTGCTGGGCGTGTTGGTAGAGAACCCAGAGGGCAGAGGAGGTAGCGGGCCTGACCCCGCAGCAGTGGTGCTGGCCCTCTGCTGGAGACGTTCACTGGAGCAGCATGAGTCAGTTGCTGAGTACTTACGTCTGGGAAGAGACACACTCGGGTGGGGACCCTGTGTTCACCTGAGTAATGAGTAACCAGTGCGACCCGCAGATCAGAGGCGCCCTGCTCCTGGTGGGCACTTCCAGAGGAGACGTTGGGGGATAGGAGGAAGCAGCCGCTGAGGCCAAGGTGCGAGGCGTGGAGAGTACCGGGAATGCAAAGCTGTCCTGTGCTGCTGAGAATGGGGGCTTGGTCAGCCCAGGGCTTCCCAGTGTTGTGCTGAGGGATCTGGACTGGGGCGGGGTGACTGGTAGTGATGCAGAGGAAGGCGCGGCCGGCGCCCTGGAACTGAGGGAGAGGCCGCCGGCAGGGATGCAGCTGTGCCCGACCGGGCGCCCCGGGCGCCGGGCTTCAGGGCTGGAAGGGGGACGACTGTGATGCGTTTGGTTTGCTTCCCTAGTGTTTCAGGCCAGTTGGTTGCCTGTAGGGGCTTTAAGTTTTAAAGTAATTGCTTTGGGGCGATGAAGGCACGCTAGCTCTGCTGGTCGCCTTGCTGCTTCGGTTTCTGTGGGTGCCGGTGCAGGGTCAGCACATCCACCTTCAGCCGCGTCTGGGGTTGTCGCGCGGGAAGGGTGCTCCACGGTGTCGTTGCTGTCAAGTGCCACGTGGTGGCAGTGGTGGCACCGCAGGCTGGGCAACAAGGCTGGCCCTGGGCTGCCCTGTGCTCCTCCGTGAGACCAAAGAGACATTTTTCGGGTCATTGCTTGTTTTCAGTTGAGAGCAAAGTCACTGTCAGGAATCAACAGAAGAGTAAACAACCAGGGGAAAGGGTTTGTGTGTACACTTTCCCTCTCAGCTTACTGACCACGGTGTTTCAGAAATGAAGAAAACATATTGGAATCTTTTTTTTCCTTGTGGAACTGGGGATTGAACTCAGGCCCTGGCACTTGCCAAGGAAGCACTTATTCTACTCTGCCATCTGCCCAGCAAGAAAACATACTTGGAGGGGGCCTGCCCATTAGCTCAGCTGTTCAAGTACCTGCTTAAGCCAAGCAGTCAGGCTCAAGGTGCTCTGCTTCGAACCCAGTTTCTCACAGGAGACCAGAAATGCCCTCAAGGCATCTTGGGGGGGGGGGCTTGGAACACTCATTATCTGACGTTTTTTGGTACCAGGGATCGAACTCTGGACCTTGCACTTGCCAGGCAAGCGCTATCCACTGAGCTACCTCCCCATCTTTTTTTTTTTTTTTTTGTCTTTTTAAGATAGGGTCTTGCTATGCAGCTCAGGCTGTCCTTGAGCTCACTTTGTATCCCAGGCTGGTCTCAAACTCACAGTGATCTTCCTGTTTCAGCTTCCCAAGTGCTGAGATTACAGGCATTTGGCACCTCATCTAGTTACCTGACTTCTTTATCAACTCTTAGATGTAGTACTTCTCAGTAGTTTTTTGGGAGAGGTTTTTTCTTTTTCTTTTCTTTTTTTTTTTTTTTTTTTTTTTTGAGACAAGGTCTTGCTGGAAAGCTCAGACTGGTCTTAAGCTGTGTAGCCCAAGCTGGCCTGGAGCAAGAGTGGTAGTCCCACGTCAGCCTCCTGAGTGCGGGGGTGACAGGCATGAGTACTAAGCAGCAGGATGCCCAGAAGTAAGATGCGTGACCTTGAGCCAAAGGTAGTGCCTGTCCTTCAGGCTTTCCAGGCTCTGAGCAAGATTCCTCATCAGTGGCTGCTCCTCCATTGATCTGGGACCCTGTCCCTTCTCAAATGGCACTGTCAAGGCTGTGTTTTGCAGTGCTGTAGATTGGATGAAGGGTCTGCTTTGTGTTAGGCTTTTTGCCACTGAGCTGCCCCTTGACCTTTTACCTTTCGAGCCAGGGTCTCACTTTGTTGCCCAGACTAGCTTTAAGCTTGTGATCCTTTTGCCTCAGCCTCCTGGGGAGGGATTCTAGCTGTGTACCCCTGTGCCTGGCTACTAAACACTCATGTGATTTTGTAAGGAGTAACCTAAATGGCTGTGACTCTGTGAGCCAAATATTTGAAATAGCCTTTATAAAATGTTATCAGGCTGGTGCCAATTTGAAATATCAGTAGTGTTTAGCTGGGTGTGGTGCGTGTTTTTCACCTTTGTGTCTCTTACTGGGGTCAAACCCAAGGCCTCAACCCAGAGCCTCACGCGCTACATAAGTGCTCTGCCACTGAGCTGGACCTCCAGCCGCACTTCTGTCCCTAAAAGAAAAAGGCCATAAAGAAGTCTGGAAAGAGTGGAAGGTTTTCCCCTCCAGCCTCACTGGGAAATCGTCTCCAGACAGTGATTTCCATGAGTGTGGTGGGTTGAAGGGTGGGCAGCTGGAGCCCATGAGGCTGTGCATGCGGATTCCTGCTGCCACACTAAAACTAATTGCTGTGGCATATCACTTCAGATGCATTTGTCACACAAAGTTTGACTCCTTTTGTAGCAAAGGGACACCATCCAGGACAACCTGCTCAAGCTGCAGCAGGAAATGGCCCACCTGGAAGCCGTGCTGGAGCAGCATGGGAGCCAGCCCTCTGGCAGCTCTGCCTCTGTAGTGCCCGACTCTTGTCCCCTGGAGGAGATGCCAACCCTGGGATCACCTGTACCAGGAAAAGGTTTGTAATGTGGGCCATGTGCTGGGGCCCTAAGCAGAACTCTCCCCTCCCTCCCTCCCTCCCTCACTGCCTTCTGCACTGTGCCTACCTAACTCCAGCGTTTCCCAGCCTGTATTCAGTGTGTGTTTACTGAGCACCGGCACAGGCCTTTGGGAGGCCTTGGTCTAATCTCTGCTCACAGCTAGTGGACCTTTTGGTAGGACCTGGGGCAACCATCAGCAGTGTCTGGGATAGCACCTCCAAGGCAGAGACACCACGGGGCACCCCCAGAGGCCACAGGCAGTTCTCACCTGAGAAGTTGAGGTCCTACAACTGGCTGGTGGTGGCTAACCTCATCAGTTTAGAAAGCTGTGAAAGAAAGAAAATCTCAGCCAGACTTCTTACAGTGCTTTTGTCAGATCAGAGTAATATACTTTCTGTAAATCTATGTCAGAAACTGAACATTGAAAATTTTTTTTATATTTATTTATTTGTGGAACCAGAATTTAACTCAGGCCCTTGCACTTGCCAGGGAAGCACTTATTCTACTGAGCCATCTCCCTGGCCCTAAACATTGAATTTTTAAGTAGAGAGACATTAGGCAAGTTTTCATTATTTTTCTTTTTTTGTTTTTGTTTGTTTGTTTGTTTGTTTGTTCGTTTGTTTTGTGGAACAGGGATGGAACTCAGGCCCTTGCGCTTGCCAGGCAAGTGCTTATTCTACTGAGCTATCTCCTGGCCCCTTTTTGGTTTTTTTGAGACAGGGTCTCAGTATGAAGTTCAGGCTGGCCTTGAACTGACTATGTAGCTTAGCTTCCCAAGTGCTGGGATTAGAGCTACCTACCACCATGCCCAGCATAGGCAAACGTTTTGAAGGGGCAAACACTAGGCATGGTGGTGTACACCTGTCATTCTGGGAGTGGAACTGGCTGAGGCAGGAGTATCGTCACAAACCTGGCAATACCCTGTGTGGAAAAAGTTAATAAGTAGGGGCAACCATAATAGACATAAAAGAGAGATTACCTGTGTGGTGACACACACCTGTAATCCCAGCAGTCGGGCTGAGACAGGATCACAAATTTGAGCCTGGCCCGGACGGGGCTGGTGGTGTGGCTCAGTGCCAAGGCCTGCTCCGTCCCCAGTGGTGAGGGGGAAGAACAGCAAAAGGAGGACCCCAGGCCCCAGTGGGCCTTCTCAGGGCCCGAGCTAGCCCCTTCTCCAGTGCCTGTCAGACGTCCCAAAAGGAGCCAAGGCTTTCAGAACCTTCCAGAAACTCCAGTCTGTTCTTGACCAAGCACTGTGGCCTTATTCCCAAGTGTGCTTGATTCCTGTGTTCAGGAAGGAGCAGTGGCTTACACAGAGGAGCTGGGAACCCCGTTGCTATGGCAGCACATCAAGCTTATTTTCTTAAATGCTCTCTTTGTAAGGATGTCTTCATTTAGTTCATCCCCAGATATGAAGCGCCGAGTCCACCCCCAGTGTAGATCTGCTCTCTGGGGGCTCTGAAAACACACTGGACTTCAATTCTGAAGCACAAGCGAGGAGCTGTCGCTGGCTGGCTGTGCACATCTGTGTGGTCGGTCTCGTCTTACAATATGTTTCTTTGTGATATATATATATGTATGTATTTGTACAGAATCTCGCTACGCAGCTCGGCCTCATAGTGATCCTCCTCTCAGCCTCCCCAGCACTGGGTTTACAGGTGTGTGCCACCACGCCTGGTTTCAGTGATCAGCTTGGCACGAACCCAGGTCCTTGCATTTGCCAGGCAGCACTCAGACCACCAAGCTTCGCCCTGGCCCCTGTGCTTTGTTTCTGAAGTGTGTAAGTGTTGCCTTACTTCCAGCGTGTGGTGGAGGTTTTCCCCTTGAAATGAGTGATTTCTCAGTCCTAGGAGTGGGCTTTCTTCCCTCTGTGTGATGGGTGGATCCCGAGCCCTTCACATGCTACGCGCGTACTCAGTTGCAGAGCAACACTTCAGTCCTTTTATTCTGAGGTAAGAGCTTGCTGAATTCCCCAAGCTGGCAACCCAGATTTTTGATCTTCCTGCTTCAGCCTTTTGAAAGCTGGGATTAAACATGTCTGCACTGCCACATGCAGCCGAGACCCAGAGCTCTCAGATTCATGACAGGCCTGGGTGGTGATGCAGACCTATAACTCCAGCACCGTGGCTGGAGGCTGGAGGTTCAGCTCAAGCACAAGGCAGCGAGACCCTGCCTCGGAACAGACAGGTGGACACGGCCTGTTCATAGTGGCGTCCTGCTCCTAGGCATAGGTCTCTGTTTGAGGGCCGTTCCCACGCCCACTTGTTGCTAGGCTCAAACCCCTAAGCTCATGTATCCACCCCCATGGGTAACGCTGCTTCACACCAGATGCTCTGTCTCTGGGATTCCTGTCATCAAAAGCAAGGACTAGCATTGTGAGAGACCAAGGCCAGGTAGAGCAGCCGTGATTCCCAGACCCCTCTGGGCCTTTCCCCGCTAGGGTAGGTCTCATCCCAAGAAGCACTTGTTAGTGTCTAGGCTTTCTTGCCGCAGTCGGGTAGATGGGTTCTGTGCTCTTCCCAGCTGGCTTCCACCCCGGGCGCCCCGTCTCAGCTCATCATTCCCTGTGTGTTCCTTGCTTCCTCCCCGGTAGTTCTTCTTGGTTCTTCCCCCACTTGTGCACAACACTTACTGTGTCTTGGGCCCAGACCATGCTCCCTGCCCAAGAGATGCTCAGTGCGTGAAGAGCCCGCTGACGGCTCAAGGGCGACTTCAGTCCTGCTCTGCAGCCTGTGTCAAGACCTAACCCAGACAAGTGGATCTGGACCAGGCTTGTTGCTTGGAGGACGAAGTAAGGGTTAAAGAAGCACCTTCCGGGCTGCTTTTTGTTTAGTTTTGCCTTGCCCTCTGTGTACTTTGCTTTATTTACAGTGCTGGGGGTGAAACCAGGGCCTGGCACAGGCTGCATCTCCAGCTGAGGGAGGACGTTACTAGCAGGACTAGTGTGAGAAGTTCTCACTCTTCTCCCGCAGCTCTAGTGATTAGTACTGCCTGGTGTAATTCTTTGGAAGCTGCATTTCACCCTTTGTCAATTGTCATGCCGTTTGGGGAAGGGCGACACCTAGAGTGGGGTTACTTCTGCTGTCACAGCTGGTAGCTTAGGGCAGATTTTGTCCTTTTCCTAGAAGCTCAAGCCCAGGGAGGAGGAGCATAAAGGAAACTATAAATAATGCATTTTCAAGAAATCGATGAGTATTTTCCCCTGGCTAACCACCATCTTAAAAAGGAGTTTAATTAATACAACTTTTTATTTCAGTTTTCCTCATTTTATGGATTTTAGCTTTTATAATACAAAATGAAATACAATCATCAGTGCCTTTGTAACAGAAAACATTTATAATTGCTGTTTCTACTGTTTAAACATTTCTACCTAGACGACAGTAGCACATGTATTTGGAGGAATTATAAATAAAAAGAGGGCCGGGGAGATGGCTCAGTGGTGCTTCCCTGGCATGCGCGAGGGCCTGAGTTCAATCCCCGGTTCAAATAAATAAATAAATAAATAAATAAATAAATAAATAAATAAATAAATAAATAAATAAATAAATAAATAAATAAATAAATAAATAAATAAATAAATAAATAAATAAATAAATAAATAAATAAATAAATAAATAAATAAATAAATAAATAAATAAATAAATAAATAAATAAATAAATAAATAAATAAATAAATAAATAAATAAATAAATAAATAAATAAATAAATAAATAAATAAATAAATAAATAAATAAATAAATAAATAAATAAATAAATAAATAAATAAATAAATAAATAAATAAATAAATAAATAAATAAATAAATAAATAAATAAATAAATAAATAAATTAAATTAAATAAATGAATAAAAATAAAAAGAGGCAGACCAATGAGGCCTGAAATTTCAACTACTCTCATCTGAGACAGCAGGATAGTGGGTTCAAGCCCAGCCTGAGCAACTCAGCAGGACTCTTGTCGCATAACAAATTGAGAAGGCGGGGAACTGGCTCACTGCTGACACACTTCCCTGTCAGCATGAGTCCCTACCTGGGTTTAATCTCCACTACTGCAAAAATGAGTTAATTGGCAAAATAAGAATGTTCTAATGTGTCAGAACTTCTCCCAACTTCAGTCTTTTTTTAGCCTACTGGTGCACCTCACCATTTCTCGTTGAGACAAAAGTAGCACCCACAGGTTAAGGGAGGAAAGGTTTACTTAGCCCAGTGTGTGGGGGTTTCCATCCATAGCCGGCCGGCTCCAAGGCAGAGGGGCACTGCAGAGGAGAGACAGCCCGTGGCAAGCCCAAGGCGGCAAGGCACCAGGGGCAGCCACAATTCTTTCAGCTGCTTAAAACTTACCCAGACTACCCAAAATTTAGTAGTCATTGAGTGCTTTTAAAAATCCCTATCCTAGGCAGGTGTCACGCATGGTACATGCCTATAATCTCAGCACTGCAGGAGGCTGAGACAGAAGGCTCACAAGCTGAAGCACAGCCTGGGTGACGTGGGGATTGCATGAGCGCCGATCTGCACATAGAAAAGGCCCAGGGACGCAGCTCTGGAGGCTCTGGGCTTAGGCCCCAGGCCCACCACCAAATCATCAGGCTCCTCACCTGCGCTGTCTCCACCAGGACCAAGAAGTAAAGCAGCTGTCTTTGTTTTCTTGTCCTATTTGAAGCAGGGCTAGCCTCAGGAGGAGACAGTGAATACCTTGGAAGCCACCGTCCCCCGGCCCTTCCTGCAACCAAGTCCCAGGCAGCTCCAGATTGCACCACCAGTGAAGAGGAGCCAGGAGTGGCAAGGTAGGGAGGTCAGGTTTGGCGTCGAAGTGGCGCCTTTGCCACTCGGACCCTGGCGGTCTTTTCCTCCTGTACTTGCTGCAAGGTTCGAACACTAAGGTCTCGAGCCTTGAGCTGCTGCGGGACTCATCCTCTGTTTCCTGGGCTAGGGTTTTGGATAGTGATACAAGCCACAGCGTGAGAAGTGTTGGGGTAGAGCTGTCCTCCTCAAAGGTACAATAAACTAGAACTAAAGCCTGAGCAAGACGGGAGGCTTGTAATAGACTTCCCAATGGCAACCCTTATCTTTATGAAATTTTTCCCTGTCTAAAAAAAGTTTGTCTGTTGACTTAGCTCAGGAAACACTCAATATTGTTCAGGTATGTGCAAAGTATCAAATCACTATTAATATAAGACTATAGCAGCTAGGGAGATAGCTCAGTGGCTTAAGCGCCTGTCTCTCAAACACAAGGTCCTAAGTTCAATTCCCACTACCAAAGAAAAGCACTTTGGGTTTGGGGTGAAGTCAGGTCAGGTTGGGTTCTCTGCTCCTACTCCTGCTCTGTTCCACACAGGGCCTTACTATGTAGTTTGAGCTAGCGTTGAACTCATTACCCCAGCTGGCCTTAATTTACCATGATCCTCCCACCTCAGCCTCCAAGTGCTAGGATGACAGGTATGCACCACCATGCCTGGCTAAGAATATATAGCACTCTTAAACAGGTATGATGGCACACGCCTGTAATCCCAGCACTGGGGAGGCTGAGGCAAGAGGACAGCCTTGAGTTTGAGGCCAGCCTGGGTTACATGTAGTAAGACCCTGTCTAAAAAAATTCCGTTAAATTGGGGGGTGGGGGGAGTGTACATGGCACTTTTCTTTGCAGAAGCACTCAGAGCCCTTAGGATCACATCTTACCAGTCCAGGAAGAAAAAGAAGTTTGTTTATGGAAT
>NW_004524632.1:11409813-11412435 GCF_000260255.1 Octodon degus | reverse complement strand
GGTGCTGGGGGATCGAACCGCGGTCCCTGTGCTTTGCTTAGTTTAGCTTGTTCTAAGTAGGTGCTTTAGACCACTGAGCCATCTCACCAGCCCCTTAAGTTTTCTTTTGATTGATATTTTTTTTTCTTTTTTATTTATTTTTCGTATTTTAGGGAAGGGTCTACAGGGTGTTTAGGGTCTTACTACTAGATCGAACTCGTAGTGATCCACCTGTCTACAGCCTCCCAAGAGCTGGGGTTACTGAAGAGCTGGGATTACATAAAGTGTGGGCTGCCACACCCAGTCTGAATCACATCTCAGCACCCTGGGGGCGGGGCCTGCAGGACAGGCCTGGGGATGGAACTGGCCCTTGAGCATACTTGCCACTGAGCTATTTGGCTGGCCCTTGTATATGCTTTTAATTTGTCTTTTGGAAATGGTGACAGATTAACACTAATTAACCACGCCATCTTTTCTAAGCCCTCTGAGTTTGGAACTAAAGATATATTTTTGAGGCCAGCCTAGGGCCTGCTACAGTTTCCATAGGTATTCAGCACCTCACTGATAGTTTAACCAAGTGAGCCCATTATTAAAAGACAGGGGCTGTCCAAATAGTTCAGTGGATTAAAGTGCCTGCAGGCAGGCTCAGGGCACAGGGGTTTGATCCCCAGCCTGCCCTGCCGGCTGTACCCTGGGGCACGCTGAGACAGCAATTGAGACTGGGCATGGTGGTGCCTGCCTGCAATCCCAGCTCTTGGGAGGCAGTAAACAGGCAGATCACTAGGAGTCCGATCTAGTAGTTAGACCATGAACACCCTGTGGACCCTTCCCTAAAATACAAAATAAAAGACAAATGCTGGGTGTGATGGTGCACACCTGTCACCCCAGCACTCAGGAGGCTGAGCCAGGAGGATTGCTGGAAGTTCGAGGCCAACCAGGGTTACCTAGTGAATTCAAAGCCAGCCTGAACTGCATAGTGAGAACCTGCCTCAAAACAACAAAAAATACAGATGAAATGTTCTTGGTCCTCCTCCTCCTCCTCCTCCTGCCACAGGCTAAGTAGGGAGCTTTCTGTCCCGGAAACTGCAAAGCGATGAGCTTCTGCCCTCTACTACGCAGTTCGACAGCAGCAGTTCAGATCCTGCTTGTCTTCATCCACAGAGCCTAGCCTTGATGGCTGCGCTCGGGAATCAGCTCAGGACCTTGCACTTGCCAGGCAGGTGCTGTGCCATTGAGCTGGACCCCAAGCCTGTGATAACCTGGCTCATAGTAAGAACTCAGTAGTTATTTCGGTGTGTTAATCTGTGATCCCCTTTAAACCTGTTGATAACCTTTTTTTCTTGTCCGATCTAAGGTACGTGGGAATCAACCCGTATGTATCTAGGCCAGTCTGCCAGTGAGGCTACATCCCAGCCTTGATAATTACCTTATTTCCCTTAATACCTGGAAGAGTAGAAGAGCTGCTTGCTGCACCCACGTGCTTTTGTCGGTCACGATATGCAGCTCAGGCTGGCCTTGAGCTCACTTCTTAGTCCAGGCTGGTCTCAAACTCTAAATTGATCTTCGTGCCTCAGGCTCCTGGGTGCTGGAATTACAGGTGCGTGCCGCCGCGCCCAGTTCCAAATGCTTCTGTAGCAAGAGCTGAGGGTAGACCCCCCAGTTGCCGGCTCTGACCCTGGCCCCTGCATCTCTACGCTTGCTTTTCCACTGAGCAACCCTCAGGTCTAGGTTGGCTTGTCATTTTTAGATATGAAAGAGGGGTGATCTTTTTTTTTTTAACACCAGGGATCAATAGGACTTTGCATTTGCCAGGCAGAAGAGGCGTGATTCTATAAATTCTGCCAACATCAGGGAGAAAGAATGTCTGTAGAGACATCAACATTAACTGCTCTCTGTCTTCACGAGAGGTCGACTCTCACAGGGCTGTTGGGCTCAGGCAGAACAGTGTGCAGAATTCGTGGCTGCCGAGCTCTTGAACTGCGCAGAGGTCGCTCGGCCCGCCGCGGGGAGCCAGGGTTGGGAACCCTGCCCTGCAGTAGTGGCAGGGTCCGGGATGCCACGTGGGCTTCTGCAGCATGTGCTCCTCGTCGCTTGGAACGGGATGCAGATGCATCTTTCTGGTGGTGATGGTTCCCCCCACTTGGTTTTCCAGGGTGTCCCCTCCAGAGTCCCACGTGGCTAGCAGCAGGTGGTCTGCACACAGCCAGCCCAGGAGGCTTGGGGGCAGAGGCAGCCCAGCTTCGGAACAGCTGGCAGAGGCTGTTAATGTGAAGGAGGCACGGGGAGCGTCAGGGCCGCACCGTCCAGCGACATCAGCCCCTCTGCCAAGCACAGAACCAGGTGATACTCCTTCTGCTATGATGGAAAGATGCTTTCTGTTCTATTATAAGTCGGATGGGACTGCTAATCAGCTTTCAGGTGGGCAGATCTATTGTGGGGCCTTCTGTTACATTTAAGCCCATCTTTTAAACACTTGAGCATCGCCCAGCATGGTAGCACACACCTGTGACACCAGCGCTCAGGAGGCTGAAGCAGTAGGATTCCTGCAAGTTTGAGCCAAGCCACCGCTACATAGTGAGACCCTGTCTTAACAAAAAGTGTGCTGTGCTGTCCGTGGTGGTACGCTCCTATAATCCCAGCACT
>NW_004524632.1:11406987-11409228 GCF_000260255.1 Octodon degus | reverse complement strand
AAAAAAAAAAAGAAATGAGTATTTATCTGTCTTGGTTATTTTTTCTCATTGCTGGGTCAAAATACCTGACACCTAAAATTAAAAGAGGAAAGGTTTATTTAGCTCAGAGTTTCAGTCCATGGGGCTGGCTCCGTGGCAGAGGGCAGCAGTTTCCACATCACAGCAGCACAAAGCAGGGGCAGGAGAGCTTACGCTGCCCTCAGGCTCTCGGCCAGGACGGTGCAGCGCTCGCCTCGGGGCATGAGTTAGTCACAAGCTCCCGAACTGAGCCCTGAGCCCCAGTGACTGCGTGAGGCTTCGGGGGGCACCTACACACAAACCCTGACCTTTAGTTTCGGAAGGTTTTTTTTTCCTTTCCTTTTTTTTTTTTTTTTGGCAGAACTGGGGATTGAACTCAGGCTCCTGTGCTTGCCAGGCAAGCGCTTATTCTACTGAGCTATCTCCCCAGCCCCTGCAAAGTCTTGATGTGTTCTAAATGTTACTTCAACAGTTAGAAAAGTGTTCAGAGCCAAAGTTCCAGGCCTCTTTGTTGAGAAGGGAGTCAAAGCCAAAGCAAGCTCTTTTCTGTTTCTCTTTTCTGTACCATTGTTATAATTGGCCACGTCAGCCGGGTTGTCCCAGGGTTCTCATGCTCTCCATGGCTTTGTCCCTAGTAGGGTGGCACGTCCTGCGAAGCTCCAGGGACAGTGCCTTTGCTCCTCTCAGTTTGGCGATAGCATCTGTTGGTTCACAAGTCAGAGAAGATGATGGTGTTGTCAGCAGTGGTGACACAAAAATAGAATCATAATTTTCACCGTTCTCCACCCTTTCAGGAAATTAAAACTGAGGATTAAGCTGTACAGAGCAGCGCACTCCTGTTATCCAGGCACTTGGGAGGCCGAGGCAGGAGGATCGCTGAGTCTGAAGCCAGCCTGGGCTGCAGAGCAAGAGCTGGTGTCAGAAAAGTTATGGCGGAGGGTATGCTGTTAGGTGGAAGTCTGATGGTTTGCTCGTATTGGACCCAGGTCATTCTGCAAGTCACACCCTTGTAAGCTGTCTGACAATGAACGTGTGGTTAAACTTTTGCATTCTATCTTTAGACTGCACTTCTTTTTTTTTTTAATTTTGCTTTTTGAGACAGGCTGTCGCTCTAGCTCAGGCCTCTAACTCACAGCAGTCCTCCGCCTGAGCCTCCCAAGTGCTGGGATGACAGGCAGGCACCACCACACCTGGCCTTAGGCTGCAATTCTGAAACAAGAACTGTAGACTGAAGGCGAAAACAGGGTGTTCAGGGCCTCACTACTAGTTTGGACTCGCTGTTTACAGCCTCCCAAGTGCTGGGATTACAGGGACGCGTCATCAGCCCAGTCTGGCTTAGCGTGCCCTGGGGTCGGGACCGGGCCAGCATGGCAAAGCAGGCCCAGGATCGAACCCCTGGCCCCTGCATCTGCTTGCAGGCACTTTCATCTGCTAAACTATTTGGCCGGCCCTCCCATTCCTCCTTTTATCCTCACTTCCTGCTTCTTTTTCATCCTCAACAGAGATAGTGCCTGGTCATCGCAGAGTCCCATCAGGTGAACCTGTCCTGTGTCCCTCTGACCTGGGATCTGGAGACGACCTCTTCTTGGATGACCCTGTACATGAGGCCCCTAGAGCCGGAAACCCAGGGCCAGCTCCCACTTACAGAGTGCGGGCGTCAGCCTCAGTGTTGAAAGCATCCCAGGTCCAAGTTTCACAGCGTGCCTGGAGTCCAGCTGCTGCGCAGACTTCTGACCCTGCCCGTGGAGGTTCGAGCAGGGAGGAGCCAGCCCGCAGGAGAGTGTCTGTGGTGGTGTCTGGCCTGACCGCCAAGGAGTCGGTGAGTCGCATGCAGCTCTGCAGTGGCCAGATCTCCTCCTGCTATAGACAGTTGCCTGGAGATACCCATGACAGGTGGCCTATAACGAGAAACCTGGGAAACCCTCATTGCCTTTCATTTCCATTCATAATTTCTGAAAATTTGTGCTCGCTTCGGCAGCACATATACATAATTTCTGAAAATTTGCCTCTAAATAAAGCTTAATGGTTTTTTTGTTTTGTTTTGGTTTTTTGCGGAACTGGGGATTGAACTCAGGCCCTTGCGCTTGCCAGGGAAGCGCTTATTCCACTGAGCCATCTCCCCGGCCCCCTTAATGGGTTTTTGAAAAATGCATTTGCTGGGGCCGGGGAGATGGCTCAGTAGAATAAGCACTTGCCTGGCAAGCATGAGGACCTGAGTTCAAT
>NW_004524632.1:11378924-11406822 GCF_000260255.1 Octodon degus | reverse complement strand
TCCACAAAAAAAAAAAAAAAATTTGCTTGAGGTAAATATTAGAAGAAAGTGTACTTTGCCATAGGATATAAGAATTAGAACCTTCATTTTTTCCTGTGATGAACTGAGGGCAGCTCTCCTGGTGGGTGTCTGCCCCCATCAGCTCCCGTCAGAATGGTCACCCAGGGAGCGCAGCTAGACGAGGCTGCTTCCAGGTGCACCACCAGGCAGTGGCCTCGCTCCATGTATCTGGCTTTGTCCTGGCTGCGAGGCAGCTGCTCGATAGCCAGCGCTCTTGCCACTGCCTGAGACACCCCCTGGCTTCTCCCTGGGCCCCTTGCACCAGGAGTGGCATTGTGCAGTGTGCAGAAGTACCCACATTAACAGCACCAAAGCCGCCACCTCAGGCTGCTTATGGACTGTCACCTCGGGTTCCCCTCGCCGTGTCGTTAATGACTGGTAGCTCTCATAAGAAAGCAGCAGAGCATGTTTCTCTAACAGTGGCATGCCCGACCCAGAGCGGGGTGCACTAGCAGGTGCCACTTCCCTCACCTGAGAAAGTGAGCCATGCTGGGGCCTGAGCTCACAGTGGCCAGCGAGTCAGCAGCGCCTTCTCTGCAGCAGCCAGCCGTTTCCCACAGTGGGAAGACAGGGACAAGGCCTAGTACTCACACCACCAAATCTGTTTAACTCTTGACCACCTGCCTGCACAGCTGTATGTTCCTGGAAATCCGTTAAAAATTAGCATTCCATAGTCCTTGGTTTTATGAGTTGAGCTTTTCAAAGGTGGCTACAGTGGCCTTGCCTCCTCCTTCCTGTCTTGGGCCATTCAAAGCCACAGATGAGACTGGAAGCAGCGTGGCTATGTGTGGTCTTTAAGTAGGTGAAGAAGAAGCTTGGATCTCTAGTCAGGTTGAAGTATGTGAATTTACAGTGAAATCAACACACTATGCTTAATTCTGAAGCCCATGCTAAGGATCTTTTCAGCTTTTGTCCTTCTAACTGCACTGTTTCCTGGCTGAGATTTCAGCAGTTAATCAGTTCAAAGCTGCTAACGATCCCGGCAGAGGGCGGCAGCGTGGGAAGCGTGTGGCTAGCTCCTCTCACCTGCCTCTCTCCAGGGCCTTGCGGCCGGTCTGACCTGTGGGGTGTGGTGCTGCCCAGGGCCATGGTGAGGGTGGCCTGGCCAGAAACCGTGGGCCCGGGAGCTAGCAGCTCCTCAGCTCTGTGTGTAGGGGACCTGGCTCATTTGTTTGCCACCTGTTGGCTGTTGTTTGGCTGATAGAGAATAGCTGGAGGCCTCTAGATTTCACTGGGGAGCACGCGTCTCTTCCAGCACTTCTCCTTAAGACAGAAACCTTAAGACAGAATTTGGAAGGAAAAAAAAAGGGGGGGGCAGGGAGATGGCTCAGTGGAGTAAGTGCTTCCCTGGCAAGTGCAAGGGCCTGAGTTCAATCCCCGGTCCACCAAAAAAAAAAAAAAAAAAAGACAGAATTTGGCACTGACTTTGGAAGCATCTTCACTTGAGTGTTAAGGCACATAATTTTTTCTTCCTTTTAGCATTCACTTTCTGTACAGACAAGTTATCTCTCAGCTTGTGAATGTAGGCTGAAAAGCCTAAATTATGGGAGAGTATGACTATACAAAGAAACTGTCTTAGGGAATGAAATGATACCTCCTATTAAAGACAAAGTGACTGGGGCTGGAAAGATGGCTCAGTGGTCTAAAGCACCTACTTGAAACAAGCTTGGCAAAGCACAGGGACCGCGGTTGGTCCCCCAGCACCACATGCCAGCCAGCCCCACCCCCTGGTGGGCTGAGCTGGCCACACACACACAATAAATAAATGTAATAAATAAAAATAAATAAATAATTTTAAAAAAAAGCAACTAATAAAAAAGACAAAGTGACTATTTTGAATCTGTGATCTTGTCTGCTAGCTCTGTATTAGGTATTAAACTATATTAGAACATCTTCCTCAGATTCATACATCTCTTTTGTTAAATTACTCATTTTGAGACTTCAGGCGAGTCTTTTTTTTCCCAGGCTGGCCTTGAACTTACAGGGGTCCTTCTGCTTCAGCCTCCAGAATGCTGGGGTTACAGGCCTACACCACACACTAGTGTCAAGAAAGTCTTAACAAAAAAAGATTAAAAAACAACAAAAAAAAAGAAAGAAAGAAAGAAAGAAAGAAAGAAAGAAAAAATGTGCCTTTTCTGAGAAAAATGGAGACCCAGCGTTAAGATAACGTAAGGCAGTGGTGGCGAGCCCTTTTGAGCCTGCCCTGCACATGCGCCATAGGAGCCTGCTGCTGCTCTGTTTATCATAATGCAACATTGGGTTTGATTTCAGATGCTGGTGAAGAAGTTTGCCAGAAAGTACCACATGGAGATGGCCAGGCTGATCACAGAGGACACCACCCATGTGGTCATGAAGACAGGTAACCAGCAGGCCGAGCCACGGCTGACGGTGGTTCTCTAGGCGCGCTGCTGCCCGCGAGGTATTTCCCTGTATTTCTGGTCACAGTGCTGTGGGGCTGGAGCCCTCAACTCTGCCCAAGACCCCAGCTCGGAGCCTCTGCCATGTGAAGATCAGGCTGCGGGGTTGGGAGGTGACACTCCTGAACACAGACGCCAGAGCAAGTGGGCATGACGGGCTAATTACCACAGAGACAAGGGTCATGGAAGTTGAATATATTTTAAGCTGTAGGGTGGAATGAAAGCTGATGAAAGGTAAAAAGGAAGCTTTAAAATGCAAATTAAATGTAAAGTGGCGCACTTCTTAAGCTCCAGGCACCGTAGAAGTTGAAAGCATATTATTGAATTGGCTTTTGTAGTAGTTACACAGAAAACTCCACAGTTCAGATTTTGTCGTAGAGTCTCCACCAGTGTGCTCGTAGAAGGCCTGCTGTTTAGAGTATAGGTAAATACATTCCTCCTCTGTAAGACCAGCCTGTTCTCGGTGTGCTTGGTGCTTCAGAGGGCCTTTGAGACAGGAGATCAGTATCAGTGATTCTGTGCTTGGAAGGAGAGGAGCCGAGACGACTGGTCTCGGGGCAGGCCGGGCCAAGCATGGACATTCTGTGGGGGCAGCTTGGTCACAGCGATGCCTTGGATTGGGCTTCAGCCTGTTACCGGCCAGCAGAGCAGGGTCCCTAACCTTAGCTGTGCCTGCTGTCGCTTGGCCGACCCCTCAATCAAGACGCTCCAGAGGCAAAGCGGGTGTTTCCACTGTCCTGCCTTGACATCAGCCCCCTCTGGTCTTCTGAAGATCTGCAGAGCTGGCTCTGATCAGTGGCCTGGACACAGGACTGTGCAGCCGTCTTCCGCATCGATGCCGAGTGCAGGAGGCGCTTTGGTCCCTGGGCAGCACTTTCTGACTTGGTTTTCTCTCATCTGTGTTGTCTTTCACTTGACAGATGCTGACTTCGTATGTGAGCGGACAATGAAATACTTTCTGGGGATCGCAGGAGGAAAATGGGTGGTTAGCTACTCCTGTAAGTACACAGTGGGAGCCCTCCCCACCTCCCTCTGACACCTCAGAATTGTCCTTACACCTAGTGTTGTAACACCTCAGCGTTTTGCTGATGCTGAGCTGAGTTACCCAGAGGCCTTTAGTGGTGGCACAGAGCTAGCTTTCTCTGTAAATGCATATGGCACTGTTCAGATGAGCTGGCGAGGTTGGGGAAATGGAGTTCTTTCAAAACTAACAGGACAGGGCCAGGGAGATGGCTCAGTAAAATAAGTGCTTCCCTGGCAAGCACAAGGGCCTGAGTTCAATCCCTGGTTCTGCAAAAAAAAAAAAAAAACCAGGACTTAATCCACCCTGCAATGCTGGAATGGGGATGGGGGCTTACTTACCTGAGGGTGGGAGCCAGGGGCAGCGTTGTTTGCTCACATGACTGGCGCCAGCATCATCAGCTGCTCCTCCATCCCTGGGAGGAAGTGGCGTAGTGCTGCCCCAGCTCTACAGCTTCCGAGGCAGCAGGCGCCCGCCCTGCTCTCTGATTCCCGGCTGGGCAGGGCCTCCGCACAAGCAGGCACACACACGTACCCATGCACTCAGTGACTGTGTTCTGTGATCTCTCTAGGGGTGACCCAGTCGATGAAGGAAAGAAGAGTGCTGGATGAGGTGGGTACTGGGAGTGAGGAGCTTTGCACCCCAGGCCACAGGGCCTGCGGTCTCTGGGCCAGCGGCACTTTCCACAGATTCCCTTTGTCAGCCATTCCCTTTGTTCTGAGTGTCCCAAGAAACTGCCCCTTGGGGGAAGTAAGAACCAAAGAAAGATTCACAGGGACAGCAAACAAGCCCCCAAACCTTAAATGTGTAGAAAACAGGCTGTTTGTGACCACAACAGTAAGGACCGCCCTTTAGTGTGCAGATGCATCTGTTTAGAAAGCGGGTTCCCTCAACTGTTGCTCTTCATGGTGCTAAGCATGGAGAAGAAAATAAGGTAGTATCGGACTAGAGTCTTGGATCAGCCAGGAGCTGCCTGTGGCAGTTGATCGGGTCAAGTAAAGCTAGGGAAAGAGGTTTACACTGTTCGGTACTATCAGGCAGGGTGTTTGTAGTCAGCTAAATGCTGTGTGGCAGGCCCCAGGATCCCAGCAGTAAGCAGGCTGGTGGTGCTGGCTCTGGTGCGTCTCCATCCCAGCACGGGGAGGGTGCGCCAGGCGGTGAATGGGCTGCTTTAGTCGGACAGGCCAGGGAAGGCTGTTGAGACCTTAATGACTAGAAAAGAATTCCTTACAATGTAGAGAACATGGTGAAAGTGCACACACCTGTCATCCCGGCACTCTGGAGGCTGAAGCAGGAGGATCACAAGTTTGACCACTGCTTCAGGAACCTAGTGACTTAACAAAGCCCAGTTTTAAAAAAGAAAAATAGGGGGCCTGGCCCTAGCTCAGTTCTTTAAGTGGCTGCTTCCGCAAAGCTGTCAGCCTCGGGTTGCTGTAGTTCGATCCCCACAACACTCCAGCCAGCCAAACCACAACCGAGGGCATCGGGAGAAAAAAAAAAAAAATCCTTAAAAAAGAAAAATAGAGGGCCGGGGAGATGGCTCAGTGGAATAAGTGCTTCCCTGGCAAGCACAAGGGCCTGAGTTCAATCCCTGGTTCCACCAAAAAAATTTAAAAAATAGGGGGATGCAGCTATAGGAATGCCCTGAGTTTGATCATAGGTGGTTGAACAGGAGGAGTAATAGTCTCCAGGTATGAACCTGGCTTATTAAAGGAAATTAGTATCAATAAAAGAAAATGGGCCAGCCAAATAGCTCAGCAGATTAAAGCACCTGCAAGCAGGCGCAGGGGCTGGGAGTTTGATCCTCAGACCTGCCGTGGTGGCACGCTCCTGTAATCCCAGCTCTTGGAAGGCTGTAAACAGGCAGATCACTATGAGTCTGATCTAATAGTGAGACCCTGAACACCCTCTAGACCCTTGCCTAAAATACAAAAAAAAAAAAGAAAAAAGAAAAAGAAAATCAGCCTTGTGCCACTAAGGAGCAAGAACTGGGCTGTTGTGTTCAGGGACAGAGGTCAGACCCAGGTAGAAGGTCACGGATAAAGGAAGAACTATTGGAGGCCAGGGTGAGGGTTTATCCCTCAGGTCATGGGGAGCTTGTGAAGGTTGGAAAAGGTTAGCAGGACTGTGTGGGGCTGGCCTCCTGCGGGGAGCTCAGGTGGAAGAAGCCGGGTCGCCTTGGGTGTGCGTCTCCGCACAGGGCAGAGGTCAGGAACCATTGGGGCTGGGGGAGCCCCAAGTGAGGGCGGCACGGGGCCAGGAACTCGAGGGCGGTGGGACCACGAGCCCATCAGTCCTGCAGGTGGCAGCTCTGTCACCAGACTCTTCCCCTCTACGTGACCAGGAGACAAGGCATGCTGTCCCTCCGTCACAGCCAGTGCGTGTGGTCTTGACAATTTTTTTCATAGTACACTAGCACTATGTGAGTTTCCATGACTTCTATTTTGGAGCTTTCTCCAAAGGCCCAAACTCCCCGGTCCTGTTCCCTCTTCACTTTGGCTTCATTAACTCCTGAACTCTCATTGAAATCTGCAAAGCCCTTCGATCTCCCGGCTCGGAAGGCCCCGCTGGAGGGGCCCAGTTCCGTTCATAACCGCACGGCATGTGTGGAGTGAGGGAGTGCAGAGGAGACGGATGCTGAAAACGCAGCTGCCTTGGTGCGAGAGGGTGTCCAGCCAGTTAAGGCCTGCAAGGCAGGGCTGCACCAGCTGGGTCCTGGTCCTTCTGCCACAAGACAAAAGCTCCTGCATTTAGAGCTCGCTCGTCAGAAGCCCGTCCGCCTTGCTGCCCCTGCCAGCGGCTGCTCTGCTGACTGCTCTGGTCTGGCCTGGTTTCTGCCAGCATGATTTTTTTTTTTTTTTTGTGGAACCGGGGATTGAACTCAGGCCCTTGCGCTTGCCAGGCAAGCACTTGTTTTACTGAGCCATCCCCCTGGCCCCCTCTTCCAGCATGATTTTGAAGTCAGAGGAGATGTGATCAACGGAAGAAGCCACCACGGTCCGAGGCGTGCCAGGGAGTCCCAGGACAGGAGCGTGAGTCCCAGGACAGGGAGGTGGGCGGATGCACATCAGTCACAAGGCTGGGGCCTGGGGGTCCAGTCTGGGATGTAGTTCAGCTGCCAGTGGCAGAGCTAGGATTTTGAATGGGTACAAGTACTGTCGGGTGCACACAGCTGAGGAGACTCGAAGGATGGGAAGTGGCGCGAACAGCACTATGCCAGGCATGGCCACACACCCGGAATGCCCAGCTTCTCCATGTCAGGAGGCTTGTGAGCTCAAGGCCACCTTGGATGAATTAACAAGGCCAGAACTCAGAACACAGCAGAGGGCAGACAGTGGAGCCAGGGGTAGCATGAGCAGATCCTGGTTCATACTGCACTTAACATTGCGTAATAGCCCGGGCTGGCCCCAGATCCTCATGGTCCGCCTGCCTTGGCCTCCTGAAGGCTGCAGGCGCTACCGTGCCTGGCCAGGAAAGCCGCTTTGGAGATGGTCTCAGATCAAGGCTGGAGTTCTGACCCTGGGGTTAGCCGCCCTCCCTCTGAGCCTGTCCAGGACCTGTTGGAGGCACAGGGGATGTGATCATCTGCCTCAGCTGGCTGAAGCAGAGCCACACCTCAGTGCCAATGCTCTGAGCCTCCTCTTTCATTCCAGTTAGCAGGGATGGAAAGGACCAGGCCTAGAGAGTGACTTTCTGCAGACAGGGCATGTCACCATAGCATAGCAGCAGGCATGAGTCCTGTGGCTGTGGAGGACAGGCCATAAATGCCTCCTCGCTCCAGGGACTTTGATGGCCCTGCTCGAGCCCAGCAGGTTGCCTGGGAGAACCCAGCATGGGAGCATCAGGACCTGTCCGCTGGCTGGGGATAGAAGGGACACCACAGTAAACCGTCAATTCAGATGGAGGGAGACATGTGCTGCAGCCTTTCTTTGTTCCTGGCTAGGACAGGGTGTGTATGCACACGCACAAGTGTCAGGGACCACTTCCTCTCTGACCCCCTGCGAGCTGAAGTGTCCCACATTCTCTCCTGTCTTCTGGAGGCCAGGTGAAGCCCAGGCACAGGCACTTTTCTCTCTAGTGGAGTGGGAAGGTAAGGGGGTGCAGCCTTCATGAGCTGCCCAGGGCCCCGTGGGGAGATACATCTGGCCTGGCCTGGGAGGCTCACTTTGTGGCCAGGCTGGTCTCGAACTTGCAGTGATCCTCCTGCCTCAGCCTGCCTAGTGCTAGGACTACAGGTGTGTACCACACCTGGCTCAGGTTTTTTTTTTAATAGTTGCAAAGAAAAATTTATTACTGATTATTGGTTACACATTTTCAAATAATTAGAAACTATAGCTCAGCAATGCATTGAGAGAATTTTATACTAAAGAAAGTATATTTTAGAAGTGTACAAGTGTTTTCATGTTAGAAACATGTTTTTTTGTTTTTTGCTTTGCGGAATTGGGCTTGAGCTCAGGCCTTTGCGCTGGCCACACAAGCACTTTCTCCACTGGGCTATCTCCCTGGCCCCAGGCTGTTTTTTTTTAACTATGGCATAAAAAATAATAATTGTAATGGCACCCACTGGGCGCTCACCGTGCCTCAGCCTGGCTCCTCTCTGGCCATCCCACGAGCTAAGCCTCCGGGCCATCTGGCCACTGGCCACCAGTTGCACAGTGTACTCAGAGCCAGGCAGGAAGGTGGACTCCCTGTCCCCGCATTTGCGGTGCCCACAGTCACAGCTCCTTGCCTGGCAGATCAGGACGCCCTCCAATGTCAGACCCCAGGACAGTGCTGCCAGCCCTGGAGGCAGAAGTCACCTGGGGAGAGAAGGGGCCCAGGGCCTGTGTCCTCAGGAACTGGCTGCAGTTCCAGACTCGGAACTGCAAAGCTGTCCTGAGTGAGCCGTCTCCACAGCAGTGAGGGGGCAGGGACAGAAGTCTGGGTACTCGCCATGGACGAGTGAGGCTTCAGCCCTGCCATCTTGACCTTTTAGGAAACAAAGAAGGACCACGACTTCCTCTCATTTCTCATAAGACAGAATAACCAAAAAAAAAAAAAAAAGGGGGGGGGGGGCTGGTGAGATGGCTCAGTGGTCTAAAGCGCCTACTTAAAGCAAGCTTAACAAAGCACAGAGACCACGGTTCAATCCCCCGGCCCCACATGCCAGCCAACCACGCCCCCTGGTGGGCTGAGCTGGCCACACACACACACACACACACACACACACACACACAAATAAAAAAAAATTTAAAAAAAAAAAAAAAAGACAGAATAACCTGTAGGGCTGGGGAGGTAGCACAACGGTCTAAGTGCCTGCCTGGCAAACGCAAAGATGCAAGTTCGATCCGCAGTACCACATGCTATGCTGGCCCTAGGACCCCAGGCATGCTGTATCTAATAAATAGACAGAATAACCTGTAAAGGTCATCAAGGGGTCCTGGGCCCACGACGAGATGGGACGCTCGGCCCTCAGATGCTAAAAGAGCTGCTGTGCACATCAGTCAAATATGTGCTCATAGGAAGACCCTTAGGCGTTGGTGCGTGTGGGCTGGCTGTCACGGAGCCACAGGGGTGGGGGAGGAAACAGTTTTCTCTGAGTCTTCTATGTAACTGCCCCGTCTCTCTCCTCACCAGATCTTCGCAGGCCTGGCCGTCTGCTGCTGCGGGCCCTTTACCAACATGACCACAGGTATGGGCCCAGGATCAGGTGCTTTTCCTGGCTTTTCCGTTTCTCCAACCAAGGTGGCACCTAGGTGTCGTCCTCCAGGCCTATAGCCCTTCCTGAGAGCAGCCGGCGGGGAGCCCAGTCCTGCCCCCCCGGCGCCCTGAGAGCCTGTGTGTGTATAAATGTGGCCCCTCCTGTGCCCTGTTCCGCCCTAGGCCTTGGGCCTTGCCTAGGCTGGGCGGCTGAAGACACCCGGCAAGTGGGGCCTGCCAGCGGGACCGCACCACCTCCTTCACTGGTTTCTGGTTGGGATTTTAAGAAATTTTCAAGTGCTACTCAAGGTTTCTCTGTGTTTTTTGTTTTTTGTTTTTGGTGGAACCGGGGATTGAACTCAGGCCCTTGCCCTGCCAGGGAAGTGCTTATTCCACTGAGCATCTCCCCGGACCGCTGTTTTTTATGTTTTGGTGTGGGGAAAAACTGGGTCTCTCGAAGACATCCTATTGGAGGTATTTGTGAACCTTAGTTTGGTCAGCTGGGAGCTTGGCACAGTGGCGCATGCCTGTAATCCCAGCCTTCAAGAGGCTGAGACAGGAGGATCGCTGTGAGTTCAACACCACCCTGAACTCTGAAGCGAGACCCTGACTCAAAAATCACACAAAACAAGAGCTGTGAGCAGCTCAGCAGTTTCCAGGCACACGCTGGTGGGGCAGGTGCTCCAGTGCGGAGGGGCTGGCTGTGCAAGGCCTTCCCTTTTTTCTTTCTTGGGAACTGCACCTGGGCTTTCACACTGCGCCATATCCCCCAGTCTTTGAGACAGGGTATTGCTAATTTACGGGGCTCAAACTTGCAGTCTTCCTGCCTCAGCCTCACCAGCAAGGATTCAGGGTGGGCACTCTGTGCCAGACATGCAGACCTGGCTTTCTTCTGTGGGCACAGAGCCAGCTCAGCCTGTGTCCTTTGCCCACTTCCATGCTGACACCGTGGCAGGCTACTCTGGTTTTCTCCATTGGGTGCTGGGTGAATAACCCTTGTCTGGTGGCATTTGTAGTACTGCCCCTGTACAGTGTCCTTAGGGCATCCTTATCCGTTGCCAGTATAGGGTTAGCAGGCAAGGAGGGTATATTTTATCTAGCAATTTAGCAAATTAACAGAAATTGGATCTTGCAGTTTTTTTCCTTTGGAAATGTTTTATTTAAAAGACTATGAAGTGGGCTGGAGAGATGGCTCAGTGGTCTAAAGCACCTACTTAGAACAAGCTCAGCCAAGTACAGGGACTGAGGTTCAATCCCCCAGCACCACATGCCAGCCCCGCCCCCTGGTGGGCTGAGCTGGCCACACACACACACACACACACACACATAAAATTTTTAAAAAAGACTATGAAGGGGTGCCAGGGAGATGGCTCAGTAGAATAAGCGCTTCCCTGGCAAGCGCAAGGGTCTGAGTTCAATCCCCAGTACCACAAAAAAAAAAAAGCCTGAGACCTTGTTTCCCCACTGGCCCTGTAGCGGCTGACAGCCCTGAGCAGCACCTCAGTGGCCAAAGGCTGAGCTGCCTCTCACCAGGGGGCCTGCCCCAAGCCTGGGGCAGGAATGGCCCCAGAGTATGCGCCCAGCCCTGCTGTCCCCTACAGATCAGCTGGAGTGCATGCTGCAGCTGTGCGGCGCAACTGTGGTCAGGGAGCTCTCGTCGCTGCCCCTCGTCACTGTAAGTGCTGGGACCGTGGTGGGGAGCCCTTGTGTGAGTGCTCCATGCAGGGCCTTTGTCCCCGGGCCCTCCTCTGAGGTGACTCCATGTGGCACCATGGCCACTGCCAGAGTCCCGCCCTGACGCTGCGATGCCCTTTCCTTTGCGGGCTGCAGGGAGCTCGCCCCATCGTGGTCTTGGAACCCGACTCATGGACAGAGAACGGTGGCTTCCCAGGTAAGCGCCCTGGAGAGCTGGGTAGCAGCAGCAGCCGCGCCCTCCAAGGCTTTGTTGCCTAAGTGAATGGCTGGGCATCTTTTCAGCATATTTTGTTATTTCACATTGTAAAAGGAATACAGTAAGTGGCAGACTTACAGAATTCGAGTTGTAGATTCCAGGGGTGTATAAGACTCGGGCAGTTCTCCTGGGATGGAACTTGTTCTGTACATGGCCTTTTTGTATGGCGGGGTAGCTTCCGGTTTGATTTTGGCCCCCTTTTTCCCCATTCCTTGTTGTTTTTTCTTTTTTGTGTGTTTGTTTATCTGGTACAGGGTCTCACTGTGCAGCTTGGACTTGTAGTGATCCTCCTGTTTTCAGCCTTGCCAGTGCTAAGACTACAGGCAAGCGCCACCACATCCAGTCTCAGTGGCTGGCTCAGTGTGTCGGGGGCAGGGCCAGTGTGGCATGTGGTACCAGGGATCAAACCCCGGTCCCTGCACTTGGCTAAGCAGGTGGTTAGTCCACTGAGCTATCTATCCGGCCCTTTTTTTTTTTGAGACAGGGTGCCACTATGAAGCTGGCCTTGAGCTCACTATTGTATCCTAGACTGGTCTCTAAACCTACCCCAACCTCCCACATGCTGTGTGCTACCATGCCCAGCTAGTTTTGGGTTTTGGTGGCTCATCAGATTGGGTTTTGGTGGCTCATCAGATTGCCTAAGCTGAAAAAAGGTGGGGGGGGGGGCTGAGTTCAACCCCCAGTTGTGCAAAAAAAAAAAAAAAAAAACCTCAACAGATTAAAGCGCCTGCAAGCAGGGGCTAGGGGTTCAATCCCTGGGCCTGCCATGCCGGCCCCGCCCCCAGGGTGCACTGAGACTTGAGACTGGGCGTGGTGGCGTGCACCCGTAATCCCAGCTCTTGGGAGACTGTAAACAGTAGAATCACTACTAATCTGATCTAGTAGTGAGACCCTGAACACCTTGTAGACCCTTCCCTAAAATACAAAAAAAAAAATTACCTAAGCTGTCATCAAACTCCTGAGTACCGGAGAGCCGCCTGCCTCAGCCTTCTGAAAAGGAGGCTATAGCTGCTGTGTGAGCGGCTAAATATAAATGTTCATCACAGAAAATATAATCTAGCCCACCGCAATACAACAGGCCGCGGTAGCATAGTGACTTGTCCTTGTAATCTGTATGGGGCTGAGGCAGGGAGATTGGGAGGCTGACCTGGGCAAAGGAGGAGACCCCAGAAACGCAAAGAGTAGTAGCTGTAACTACCGCTGTTACCCTGCTGCTGTGCAGCTGACCTCCGACAGCGCCTCCCGTGGGTGTGCCCTGGTGTTCAGATGCCGTTTGTTTTCCTGAGAAGGTTTTCCCGTCCCTCCACTTCAGTGCTGTGTAGCTCTTGGTGGTGGCTTCTCTGTCGCCCATGGTGAAGCCATGCTGCCCACAGCTTGCGTCTCAAGCCAGGTGTTGCCTCAGCTTCCTGGAGTAACACTGGGGCTCCCCCAGATTTACCCACAGGACTCAGCCAGGTCCCCCGAGGGGTCATGTAGGCACTGAAATGCCTGTGTCTGTGCCAGACCTAGGACAGCTGTGCCAGGTGCCTGTGGTGACCAGAGAGTGGGTGCTGGATAGTGTGGCTCTCTACCAGCGCCAGGAGCTGGATCCCTACCTCGTGCTGCAGGACACCCGCGGGCCCCGCTGACGCTGACTCCGGCCGCCCTCAGGTCTGGGGCCACAGGACCCGAAGAATGCGCTCCACAGGAGGTCGTATCCAGGTGCAGCACTGTGTGACAGACCTTTCATCCCAGACCTCGGGGACGCTGAGGCAGGATTGCAAGCCTCAGTCCAGTGGGCAGCTTAGTCACCGTCACCCAAAGGGGAGAGGGGCTGGGTTCAGTCCCAGACTGAGGGAAAAAGAAAGAGCAGGTTCTGTGGGCCCAGAGCCCGCCCGCCCGCCCGCCCGCCTGCCCGCCCTCCCTCCCGTAGCCTGGTTCATGTGTCTCCTGCGCAGTGGCCCACGAAGAGCTGTGGAACGCGGTTGCATTCATTCAGAACCACTTTGCCCCGCAAGTGAGCGAGAGGCTGGTTTGTGACTTGTTCCCAGAGGTGGAGCAGCAAGGACCTGAGATTGTCCTGGCCCAGGTGGGCCTGTGGGAGGAGCTGGGACTGTCTGGGCAGTCCCAGGGCAGGTCCCAGAGGTAGAGTGCCGCGTGGGGGCAGCAGGCGTGGGGCTCAGGGAAGGCGGAGCTCGCCAGCACTTTCCCGGCACCTGTGTCCAGAGAGCGCTCTGATTCCCATTAGAAACAAACGCGAGTGTGTAACCCAGCCCTCCTAATGCGTCAGCTCATGGCTACCGGGTGCCACCAGGACGGAGCTGGCGCTTGGAGGTGCTTCCCTCCCCCTTGCTCCATGTCGCTGAACATCACAGCTTCATAAGTGGTTTTGCTACGAGTCCAGTCTAGTAGTGAGACCCTGGAGACCCTGCCCTAAAAAAATACAACAAAAGAAAATGATTTTGCTGAAGGAACACAAAGAGGTTTTCATAAACTCCCTACCTCGAGCTGTTCCAGGCTCTGGGAAGAATGGGGTCTTGTCCTGGTGTGCAGCCAGACCTGACTGTGCAAACGTGTGTGTTGCGCCGATGACGTGGCAAATAAAGCTGGTAGCTGACACTTCCAATGAGAACTACTGTGTTCTTGGTTCTTGAGACAGGCCTTGTGTGTAGCTTATTCTTCATCTTCCAAGTGGTGCTCCTGCCTCGGCCTCCCAAGCACTGGGCGCGGAGGTGTGCCACGCTGCCTCGCCAGCAGTGACTGTTCTGAGACTTGGACCTGCAGGCTTTGTCGTCTTATTTTTACACCATAACCTCTTTTTAAAACATTTTTCTCCCTCCATAAGATGGGGGAGTACAGATCCCATCTGCCTCTTTAGGTCATAGAGGCAATTTAAACACCTGTTACATTTTCTACTTCTTTGTGACACTGTCACAGACGTGGCTTACGGCAACTTGTTTGTGGCCACCTTCTGGGTGCAGAGGTCCCAGCTGGCACCGGGGCTCAGTGGCCGCAGGGTCAGCACGCGTGGGGCAGGCTGCCAGCTGCTGCTGCTGCTGCACTTGGGCTGGGCCCTGTCCAGGGCAGGCGGTCCACCAACCTCCTTTTATATAGCTGCCAACAGCCGCTGACCTCATACAGCCCATGGCTGAGGACTCGGGGTTTGTCACCTTGGTTATGGCTGCAGGTACATCTTGATTCTGTTGGGTTCAGGAGGCTGCAAGTGAGCAAGAATATCAGGACCCTGCCTGCCTGAAGTGCCCACTTGTCACTGGGCAGTACCTGCACGCCCTCCTGGGCCAGCCCTGCCCCAAGCAGAGCCCTCCGCACCGCCCCTAGCAGGAGGAATGGAGCTGCTGCTGGGCTTCCACTGTACTCATCGCCCCTTGGAAGCGAGCTCTTATTACCTCGGGAAAAAAATCTCTCCTGACCTTCAAGTGCTTCATAGGTAAAGATTTTTGGCGGAACCAGTGGTTGAACTCAGATCCTTGCGTTTGCCAGTCAAGTGTTTATCCTGCTGAGCCATCTCCCCAGCCCCTCGTAGGTAAAGATTTTGCCCGAGTTTCCACAGCTAAATCGGGCGTGATGGCCCGAGCCTGGGATCCCAGCACTAGGGAGCCCGAAGCAGGAGGACTGCAGGTTTGAGCCCAGCCTGGGTGATGTAGCAAGGCTCTCTGAAAGGGCTGCAGGTATTGTTCAGTGTCCCAGTACCACCAAAACAAGGATTTTTTAAAAATAATGTTTTCTGTAGGTGGGCATGGAGGGGTGTTCCTATAATCACAGGTTCTCAGGAGGCTGAAGCCCGGGCAATTTCGGGAGCCTTGTCTCTAGATGGAAAGTGAAAAGGCAGGAAACTGCTGTGGGGTTGTGTCAGGCCCTGGCTGCCATCCCCAGCGCTGCAGGAAGACAGGAAGACCTGGGACTGTCTTCAGCCACAGACGCCTTCTGACCTGTTTCCAGGAGGCCCCTGTGCTTGGGTCCCCTCTGCTGAGCTGCTCCCCTGACCCGCCCTGCTTGGGGATGCCACTGCACCTTCACACCTGTCTCCAGGGCCTGCTGGGGATTTTATCTTGTTTCCCTGTGAGCTACAGGAGGAAGGGGGAGGGGGCAGGTAAGAGCTTCGGATTATCTCCTGACACCTTGAACAGAGCCAGAGGAGGGGCTGGGAGACCTGGGGGGAGGGGGGGAAGGCTGCCTTGGAGGAACCTGGCCTGCCCCTGGAAGGCTGCGGAGCCAAGAAGGACGGAGGTGGGAGCAGCGGGGAGGGCCACGCAGGCCTGCCACCCAGGCCCGCGGCCCTGACCCGGAGCCCCAGGCTTCGGCTGTACTTGGGATGCTCAGCTCCCACAAGCAGTCTACATCTGCCCAGAGCATGGAAGAAAGTAAAGAAATGCATCATTGCTGTGCAAGCAGGAAATGGGGAAGAGCTGAAAACATGGTCTCCTGCGGGCACTGCAGAGGTGCAGCAGGCGGGACCGAGTCCGACACTGAGGACATCCAGAGCCCTAGTTGGAGGGCCCAGAAGCAACTGGAGTTGGAGAGGCTGGCGTGGCAGTGGGGGAGTACAAACTTGAGGTTTGGGGTGTTTCTGTTCTTGTGTGTGAGAGGGGCTTGCTTTGCAGCTCAGGCTGGCCACAGTGAGATCCTTCCGCTGCAGCCTCCCCCGGGCTGGGTTACAAGTGTGCACTGCCACATCCAGCTTTACAGTGGCATTTGTGAGGACCTCATTGCCAGTCGAGTGCCGTGCTTCTCAAAACAGCCCGGATGGAGGCCTTCAGGTGGATCACAGTCCAGGGCTGCATCCAGAGCAGGTGTGAAGTTCTTGCTGCTGCAGGCTCGAATCCAGGGACCCAGTGGAGTGCGAGGGGCTGCTGCAGGCAGTAAAATGTCACGGAGGGAACTCGCAGCAAGCAGTAGCTGGAAGGTGACTCTCCCGGATCTTATCTCCGGGCTTGCAGCGGCTGCTTTAGTTCCCTCCAATAGCCCTTTAAGTGAACACAAAGCAAAGGACAGAGATTAAATTATACTAGCAACCTAGGAGCAGGAGGGCTGGGCTGCTTAAGGAAAACCCAACTAGCGGTCTAGGAGGTTTATTAATACTTAAATTGCAGCGAAGCCCCAGCCTTTGACTCCAGCATCGCCATAGGCAGATGTGGCTGGCAGAAGCAAGGCAATTTCAGTCAGCCCTCAAGGTAACAACAAACGATTTCATAATTTATCTTTATTGACTGATGATGCAGATGCCCCAGGCCGAGAGTTGGGCACAGCTGGGTCCAGGAGATGGCGATGGGACAAGGCCCGCCACACCCCGGAGGCTGTGGGAAGAAGTGAGGGCTCTGGGACCCCTCTGAGGAGGACAGCTCCCAGGAACACGACAGTCATTTGTTTTGCAGGACTGCGGCTTGAACCCAGCACCCTGCACTGAGCTACTTCCCTGCCTTTTAATTTTGTTTTTATTTATTTTTGCGGTACCAGGCATCAAACTCAGGACCTTATGCTTGCCAGGCACATGCTTCTGCTGCTGAGCTATTTCCCTGGCCCTAGTTTTGTTTTTAGATAGGGACTCACTGTGTAGTTCAGGCTGACCTTGAGCTCACTGTGTATCTCCAACTCACATTTATTGCTGGCATGTCAGACCACCAATGAGCTACATGAGGAAGGGGGAGGGGGAGCAAAAATAAAAACAAACCTCTTTTTGAGACAGAGCTGCCCAGGCCGGGCTCAAACCTGAGATCCTCCTGCCTCAAGCAGTGAGAATCGTGGCCTCCAGGGTCACACAAGAGGAAGCTGCAGAGCCAGACCCAAGGCTACGGGAGGTGCAGCCGGGGTCCTGGGGCAGCGCGCTGGGAACCGAGGCGCGGCGGAGAAGCACAGGTCGTGGTCAACGATGAAGGGGGCTCCGCGTGGGTGACCTGCGAGTGTGCGCATGCGCCGGTGGACAGGCAGGTGGCACGACCTAGTTCTAGCCTTCAGATTGGTGCCCTTGAGCTGGGCTTGGTGCTCTGCCGGAAGCCCCAGCCCGGCCCAGCCTGCGTAGACGATCTTGACTGCGGAACAAAACAACAAACCCCACTATTCAGTGTGTGGAAAAGGGCAGCCCGGGAGGCGGCTGGGCAATTGACTGATTCTGAAGCTGCTTGGAGCAAGTGCAAGGCCCCAGCACTGACTGCCAAAGAGCAAAGCTTTTCGGGGACCCTGCCTCAACCGGGCTTTGGCTGGAGGAAGGCCGGCCAAGGTGGAAAGGAAGCAGAAGGAAGGAGGGGAACGGGGACACTGGAAGTCCCGGGCATCCATTGGATGGCCTCCAACTCATGGCAGTCCTCCTCCCTCAGCCTCCGGAGTGCTGGGACTATAGGCATGCTCCCCCAGCCCCTGTAAGAGACCATCTTCTTTATTTTCTTAATTTTTTTAGGGAAGACAGGGTGTTCAGGGTCTCACTACTATCTTTCTTTTTTTTGGCAGAACCAGGGATTGAATTCAGGCTCTTGCGCTTCTCAAGGAAGCACTTATTCTGCTGCGCCATCTCCCCAGCCCCAGGGTCTCACTACTAGATCGGACTTGTAGTGATCTGCCTGTTTACAGCCTCCCAAGAGCTGGGACTGCAGGTGCACGTCACCACCACGCCCAATCTCAAGTGCCATCTCAGACCAGGGGCAGGGCCTGCACGGCAGGCGCAGGAATCGAACCCCGAGCTCCTGCTTGCAGGCACTTTAATCCGCTGAGCTATTTGGCCGGCTGAGACCATCTTTTAAATTTATTTTATTTGTGTGTGTGTGTGTATGTGTGTGTGTGGCCAGCTCAGCTCACCGGGGGCGGGGCTGGCTGGCATGTGGTGCTGGGGGATTGAACCGCGTCCCTGTGCTTTGTTAAAGCCTGTTCCAAGTAGGTGCCCTAGACCACTGAGCCATCTCACCAGCCCTGAGACCATCTTTTAAAAGATGCTTTTCTTTTTTTTTTTTCTTTTTTTTTTCTTTTTTCTTTTTTTGTGGAACCAGGGATTGAACTCAGGCCCTTGCACTTGCCAGGGAAGCACTTACTCTACTGAGCCATCTCCCTGGCCCCAAAAGATGCTTTTCTTAATAAAATATGAGAAGAACTGGATATGCAGCTCACTGCAAGGGCCGTGGGTTCTAGTAGCACACATAAAAAAAGTTTTGCTTTAGATATACTTTCTTTAATTGATGTTATTTATGTGCATATTATTTTTTTAATGTATTTAGTACACAGACTGTAGGGTCTCACTACAGAGATTGGATTAGTAGTAATCCTCCTGTTTTCAGCCTCCTAAGCGCTGGGGTTACAGGTGCGTGCCACCACGCCCAGTCTGAGTCGCTGTCTCAATGCCCCCTGGGGGCAGAGCTGGCAGGGCACACTGGGATCAAAACCCAGTCCCTGTGTCTGCCTAAGCAGGCGCTTTAATCCACTGAGCTATCTGGCCGGCCCTTGTGTACATATTCTATCTTCTTCATTGGACTAGACTAGAAAGTCCTTATAATCCTGTGCAGGTGAGTCAGCACCATTTTGTCTTTATTAGAAATCAGCATTTTTTCCTCTCCCATAATAGGGATTTAACTGAAGAGGGCTTCCTAAGTTGCCCAGGCTAGACTCGAACATGGTCTAGAAGCAGGCCTAAAATCATAGGTCTCTGCCCCACACCTGACTAACGTTACATATGGCGTTGCACCTGGCATCTCTTTGTTAGGCATCTGCTGCACATCTGCTGAATGAATGAGTTACAGGATGCACACAGGGGGTCCTAGAATTTGAGGCCTGGGCCAGCTGCCCACCCCACTCTCAGGAGCTTGGAAAACGGCCCACTGTGCTTCGGGCCCACCGACTTCACCCACTCGGTTCTCAGGGCCCTGACTTACTCCAAAAACAACTCGAGTACCTAAATGTCTCCCTCTTCTAAACACCCTCCGGTCTCCGCTCGGATTCTGTTGCCTCTCCTGAAGTCTCCTGCTGGATGCTGTGCTCTGCTTCCGCCCTTGGCAGCTCAGCTGAGGAGAAATGAGGGCGCGCCTGCCAGCCACTCCTCAGATGCACCACACTCTCGTAGCCCAGACGTCTGCCAGGTAGGGTGGAGGTCGCTGGCCCACTCTGTGGATAATAGAAGCCCGGGGCCTTGTCACTTCCTGAGTTGGTGACAAACTTGGGAGCCCCTGTTCCTCGGGCTGTGGGTAGTGGCGCCCGTGGTCTGTAAGAGATGCGGAGCTGGGAGGGTTGAGCCGGGGGAGGATGCAGGCCGCAGAAGGTCTACAGCTCCGAAGCCTTTGCACTGTAACACGGAAGCAGCTAGCGCTAATTGCAAGAGGAGGGTTTTTGTTTTTGTTTTTTTCTTATTATATTTATTTATTTATAACCATTACTACCAGCTGAGGGAAAGGCCGGAGAGCACTCCAAAGGTGACAGAGACGCAGGTGAGCGGATGCTGGCCATCCTGCCGTGAAAACCTCATAAAGCCGAACGGGAGTCTGTGTTCTCCAGAGATTCCTGGCAGGACTCAGGAAGCCCCTGGACTAGCTGCTCCCTGGGCTCAGGAGGTGGGGATGCTTCCCGTGGTCCTGGCATTTCCGGGAGCCCCAGGGCCACTGCAGCCCCAAGGTGAGATGCCGGCACCATGACGGTCCATTGCCAAGTCTGCGGAGCCCACAGGCCACCTCTGGTTTCTAACCCAACACCAGTGACATGGGACGGGGAATGGTCAGGTCAGCCGCTAACCCAGGGCCTCACTCTCCTGCACCCCCAGTCCCTCAGCCTGCACTGTGAGGATGTACAGCGCCTGTGTGCCCCCAGTGCCACCGATTGTGCACTCACAGCGAGCAACTGTGTGTCTTGACGATTTCACTCCATTTCTTTAAAAACAAAATCTACAGGAGCCAGGGAGATAACTCAGTAGAATAAGTGTTTGCCTGGCAAGCACAAGGGCCTAAATTCAATCCCCGGTTCCGCCAAGACAAACAAACAAAAAAAACCCCTAAAGCCACCTATGGAATGTGGAGGGAAGGGCGCCTGGCTCTGGGCTCCTATGGGGCGTGGCCATGAGGGACAAGGGCGGGCAGTCTGGGCTGGTCCTCCGGGGCCAGATGGGAGCTGGGAATGGGAGAAGCTGAGGGGACAGGACGGCGGCTGCAGAGGCCAAGTCGCTCATTTGCATCACAAGTGGTCGGTTTCCCTGCGTCCCTCGTGGGATACAATGGACAGTTGTTTGCTGGCACAGCAGATTGGTCACAGGGAGAACATGACAGAGCCAGTGATGGTGATGGATGGACGGCCCTGGGGCAGGCTGCTGGGAGCCACCCTCTCCGGCACCCTGTGGACTCTTGTTATTAAGAGGATGGGGCCTTGGAGAGCAAACCAGGCCCCTGGCTTATTTTATTTTTGTGGCCCTGGGAATTGAACCCATGGTCTTCCCGCTGAGCCACGGTCCCAGACCTTTATTTTTAAAATTGCAGTCCTCCTACCTCAGCCTCCCAGAGTGCCGCAGTTACAGGTGTGAGTCCCCCTTCAGTGTGACCTGATCCTAGGACAGAGGACGGGAGGGGTGTGGAAGGGAACATGAGACTTGCCGAAGACCCAACAGTGAGTGTACAGCAGTCAGGGCTTCCAGAACCTTCTAGAAGGTTCCTTCAGGGCACTACCTTCATCTGTGCCTTGCCAGTCTGGCACCCTATTCCCATTCTGGGCTTGGGTTTCCATCCTCCTGTCTCTTGTATCTATCTAATCTCTCCTTTCTCTAGCCTCACCACCCCTCTCTCTTTCCCAGGCCTCCAGGATAATTACGCAGCTGTTGCTGTTGGCTTTTTTTCAGTCTTGCTCTGAAGTCCATGCTGGCCTGGAGCCCTCCTGCCTCAGCCTCTGGAGTGCTGTGATTACAGTTAGGCCTGGGCCCCTAAGCTTCCCTTTAAACCCTGCCCTAACCAGAGCTGGTTTGGCAGGAGAGGCGGGAACTTGGAAACGCCTCCGAGTCTGGGGAGAGGTGAACGGAGCCAGCGTGTCCAACCCATCTAAAATCAGGCTTTCTCTTTTCAGCCTTCCTGTTCCCTGCTTTCCAAGGCCCATACTGAGGCTCAGAGAGGTTGAGTCACTTGTCCAAGATGGTCCAGTGGCAGATGGTGGCAGACACAGCCTCAGGGCCATCTTCTTGTTCCCCTTTCTACTGGAGCCCTCTCCTGCTAGGCCCAACGCCTCTCCAGGGTGTGGCTGCTCCCCAGGCCTCCTGGGGGCCGGAGACAGCAGTCACCCCAGAGATCCCTGGCTAGCCCCAGCCACAGGGTCCCCTCCTGCTCAGGGCTGCTCCCCTTTGGTGGTCATGGCCAGAGCTGGGGTCGCTGCCTTGCATTGGTGGAGGGGGCTGGGGTGAGTGGGTGTCTGCTTGTGAACAGAAGGCCTCCGGGTTCATCCTGACACTGAATGAAAAACTCCCCAATTATTTGCCCAGCCTCATTAATATGCAGACAGACATCTGTTATTTAGAAGTCAACAGCAGCGGTGGGGGAGGGGTGCCTGGCTGCCTTGTCTGTGGCTTGGGGGGCGCCAGCTGCCTGACACAACCCACCCTGCAGACCTGAGGGACCCCTGGACCTCTCCCCACCCTCGAGGAAAGCAAAGAGGGGCCAGCCAGAGACAGGAGAGGGGCTGAAATCACAGAAGCTGATAAAACAGATGCTCAACTCTGGGAGGGGGCAGAGTCACCCCAGCGATGTCCCTGGGAAACTCAATACACCCTGGACCTACAGGAGTCCCGCCTCCAGCCCACTGGGGAGTCTGGTAGCTGGGTGGGTTACCATGGCAACGTGGGGTCCTCAAAGTTCCTACAGGAAAATGGGGACAGAATTCAGAAATATGGAGACCCGAGGACCTCGGCCTCCAGGTTCAGCTCCTAAGACTGGTGCAGAGGAGAGGCCGCCTCCCCTGCCCTCTCCTCAGGCCTAAGTCCCAGTGCCAACCCCACACCTGCCTTTCCTAGTTCCCTCAAGCCAGCCTTGGTCCCTGAGGACCCTGCCACTGCCTCTGGTGTAGAGGGTGACAACACAAGGGGTCTGTGCAGGAGATAAGCCCCTTTATTCTGGCTTACTGGGGACTGAACCCAGGGCCTTTGCACTGAGCTATATCTCTTCTCCTTTTTCAGTTTTTATTGTTGAGAGATGGTCTCGCTAAGTCCCTGAGTTGTCCAGGCAGGACTTTGACTTGAGATCTTCCTGCCTCAGCCTCCCAGAGTATGGGGGTGACAGGTGTGCACCACCATGCTCCACCTCTCTGATCAACCTCTTCCAAGTATGAAAACAGCCTCGGAGAGCCGCTAGGCCTTGCCAGACTCCCCAGGAAGGAAACCTAGGGCTGGACATGGGTCCAGAGGCAGGCATCTGTCTCCGAAGCTCAGCTCTTTCCCTGCCTGTCCCCAGAAGGCCACCTGTGTGGGACTCCTGACAGCGACAGCTGGGTGTCTCTGAGGTTAGAGTCTTCAGGCCTCCTCTCCCTCCTCCCAGAGGGCTGATTGCTGAGGTTAAAAAACTCCAGCAGGATCACAGCATGATCAGTTATTTATTCCATTAAATGATTAACGCAGCTACATTGTTTCCCTAATGGGTGTGGGTGCCTAATTTGTGGGGGAAACACAGCTGCAGAAGTGGGGTGGGATTCCTGTGTCTGCAGGGGCCGGGTTGAGGCCCCGGCATAGCCCCTCCTGGCCCTCTCCCTGTACTCGCTCTTAGAGGGGACCGGCATCAGTCCTGGTGGGACTGGCAATGTGTTAAAACTTTGGGGGTTTCTCTGGCTGATTTATCTTCCTCATTATGTTTGCTTTTGGCAGATATTGAAATTCGTTTGTGTTCCCTTAGGGCAGGGCCAGGAGAGCAGAGGGCAGAATGCCCTGCAAGCTGGAGGCCTCAGACTCAAGCAGGCTTTGTGCCAGATGACCCCAAGTGGAGAAAAAGCTGATGTGTGGGGCAAGCCTGTGATCCCAGCACTCGGAGGCGGAGGCAGGAGGCTCTCCAGGAGTTCAAAGCCAGTCTGGGCTAAATACTAAGACCCTGACTCAAAAAAACTCACAGGAAACAAATCTGGTCACTTTACTGTCTGCCTAAAGTCCCCCATGGCTGCCCACATCCTCAGAATATAGCCCTGTTGCGGCTGGTGAGATGGCTCAGTGGTCTAAAGCACCTACTTAGAACAAGCTTAGCAAAGCACAGGGACCGCTGTTTGATCCCCCAGCACCACATGCCAGCCCGCCCCACCCCCAGGGCACACTGAGACAGCGATTGAGACTGGGCTGAGCGTGGTGGTGCTCGCCTGTAATCTCAGCGCTTGGGATGCTGAAAACAGTAGGATCACTTCATCCGATCTACGTAGTGAGACCCTGTACTACTTTTTTTTTTTTTTTTTTTTTTGCGGAACCAGGGATTGAACTCAGGCCCTTGCACTTGCCAGGGAAGCATTTATTCTACTGAGCCATCTCTTCGGCCCCAAAATACATTTTTTAAATGTTTTAAATTACATGCTCCAGGGCTGGTGAGATGGCTCAGTGGTCTAAAGCACCTACTTAGAACAAGCTTAGCAAAGCACAGGGACCGTGGTTCGATCCCCCAGCACCACATGCCAGCCAGCCCCGCCCCCTGGGGGGCTGAGCTGGCCACACACACACACACACACACACATAAATAAAATTTAAAAAAAAAAAAAAAAGAATATAGCCCTGTTGCCCTCATGGGTCCCGCAGTGGCCCCTGTCTGGGTTCCATGCTATGAAGCGGACCATACAAAGTACATCCTTGGAGCCGCGGAGATGGCTCAGTAGAATAAGCGCTTGCCTGGCAAGCACAAGGGCCTGAGTTCAATCCCCAGTTGCACCCCCCCCCCAAAAAAAAAGGTTCATCCTCATGCCCAGAGTTGGCACCTGCTGTTCCTTCTGCACCTTTCCTGGCCCTTCACTGCCCCACAAATTTCTTCAACCACCAGGCCCCTCACAGGTGTGGGCAGGAACATTTCCCAAGCCAGTCACCCTCACCTCACATGGCACCGGGGACCTCTGCTGTGCTGTGGTTCACCTCCCCAAGGCTGGAGACCCGTCTCTGCCCACAAGCCAGCGCATGGCACAGGCTGAAGCAAGGGCAGCTGGTAATCGGGTGGGATCTGGGGATGGAAGGCTAGGTCTGGGAAAACAGGTACAGCAGGGGCAGGAAAGGAGGCCCAGCAGGGTCCCAGGGGAGAATGTCACCAGAAAGAGGCCAGTGGGACCAGAGCCAGGGTGAAGAAACAGGACAGTCTGCATGCAGACTCCAGGCACACAGGCCAGCACTGTCCTCCTGACGCCTGTGCTCCCAGCTCTCCTCCAGGAGTGCAGGTGGGTGGACCCCAAGTCACAGCAGAAGCTCCCAACTGCTCAGGAGCCCAGCATCCAGCTGCTCGCTGCTAGGGAGGAGACTCAGGCCCAGGAGGGGTCAGCTTCCCAGATGTGGCCACAGTGCCCAGGTTAGCTAGGCTGGAGGGCAACCCCAATACCTGCTGTGTGGAATACACCAGGACCCCTAAAGCCAAGGAGTGAAGAACCCCAGGCTCCTAAAGGTCTCCACCGATCCAACTGTGTCTGCCACCCTGCTCTGTGTCTACCTGCCTGTGGGGACCAGAAAGTGCCCAGGGCAAGCCACCCCCACCCCCACCCCCACCCCGAAAGACACGGGTAGAGTGGTTTTGGAAGAAACAACACACAACACAAGTATAGCCACAGCGTTCTCCAAGGACTTGGGCTTTATTTCGGGACTGTCCCAGGTGGGAAAGGGAGGCCAGGTCCAGAGGGTGTGCAGAGGGGCTTCTCTTAGCTGGGTGTAGGGTCTGGGGGTAGCACTATGCAGGCAATGAGGAGGAGGAGAGGACCGGGAATGGAGCTCACAGACTGACTCTTGCCGTGGGGACAGGAGCCAGGGCCAGGCTGTGGGGCCAGGGCAGGAGGGAGGGCCCTTTGCGGAGGAGACAGCAAGGTCACTGCGTGACGCTGGCTTCCTGAGTGGCCATTGTCCATCCTGGCTCACACTTGATGCCCAAACTGAGCTCCCTCAAGTTCCGGCAGAGAGAGACAAAGAGGATGAGGCATGGTGCCACCCACCCCCTGCCCTAGCAACTTCCTGGCTGGGGTCGCAGATGAAGCCTAGGTGCCCTCCCACCTTGCCCTCCGGGCCCTCACATGAGGCTGCAGCTCTTGGCCCGGTCCTTGTGCATCTCGCCCTCACCACCCCGCTCCGGCCGGCCCGACAGTGGGGTGGATCGCTGCAGGCCCCGGCGCGAGTCAGTGCGTCGCAGCTGCCGGTGGCTTCGGCCCAGGGATGCCACAGTGGCCACGTGAAAGACGTCCCTGACACTGCGCTCTGAGGACCGGGAGGAGCACTCTACGTAGGACACAGCCCCCACCTGCTTGGCCAGCACAGTGCCCTGGAGAAAGGAGCAGGGAGGTCAGAGGACTGAGGTGCAGCCCAGCAAGGGGTCCAGTGGGCGTGGACTAGGCTCAAGGCCAGGTCTTGGGGGGGTGGTGTCACAGGATCAGGTCCAGGCCAGGGCAAAACCATAACCAAGGACTATGTTTCTGTTTTTGTTTTTCACCGTATGGAAGACTGACACCAGGGCGAAGCTTGCATCCCCAGCCCTTTTTTATCTTCAATGTTTCTTTTTCTTTTTTTCTTTCCTTTTTTTTTTTTTTTTTTGCAGAACTGGGGCTTGAACTCAGACCCTTGCACTTGCCAGGGAAACGCTTATTCCACTGAGCTATCTCCCCGCCCCCCCTTTATCTTTAATTTTCAGACAAGGTCTTGCTTAATCAAATCAGGGTTAGGGGCCGGAGATATATATATATATATATCAGGGTTGTGCACGTTGGCTTGAAATTTGAATTCTGCCTCGGTCTCCCAGAGCACTGGGATCACAGGCATGTGCCACTACACCCTGCCACACCCTGCTAGGTAGTATGTGAAGGCCAGAGGACCGAGGTCCAGGTTCAGGTTGGGGCGGAGGTCCAGGGTCCCACCTGCTCGTGTGTGACAGGGATGAGCCTCTGCTTTGACAGCTCCCGCAGGGTGGCCAGGTCTGTCCGCATGTCCAGTTTACACCCAACCAGCACCACCTTGGCATTGGGGCAGAACTCCTGCGTCTCCCCCTGCCACTGTAGAGGGGAGAAACAGGCTTATGGGGTGGACACAGGGAGCTCCCAGCCCTCCTCAGCCTGCTGGAGGCTCCCGTCTCCCCAGAAGATGGAGGCGTGGGCTGAGAAGGCCAAGAGAGGCCTTCAGGGGGCTGGGACCTCCTCCCTCTGGCCAGGAAGACCTGGCACCTTGGAACCCTGCACTCTTGCCCAGCTCTGAGGCTAGCAGGAAGAGGAAGAGCGGGAGGCACCGGCACGTCGCCCACACTGCCCGGACTTCATCTGCTCCCCTCTGCTCATCCCGGGCTGCAGTCACCTGCCCCACTCCGCACCTTCTTGAGGACACTGTCCAACGTCTCTGGCCGGCTGATGTCGAAGCAGATGAGCACAGCATCCGAGTCTGGGTAGGCCAGGGGCCGGACATTGTCGTAGTAAGAGGAACCTGAGGGGACAGCAGTGAGGAAGCACATGACCACTGGGGGGGGGGCGGTAGAGGAAGAGACACAGAGACCAAGGGACTGCGGTAGAGGGGTGGCGGGATTACAGGGATGTGCTGCAATGCTTCGGAGGTCGGGTTTTTTTTTTTACTTTTTTCTTTCTTTTGCACTATTGAGCATCACCCCTTTTTCAGATTTTGAGACAGTGTCTTACTGGTCTTACTGTGTTGTTCAGTTACCCAGTCTGATCTTAAATTTGCCATCCTCCTGTCTCAGCCTTCCAGACTGCTGGGATTACAGGTGTGCACCTAGGTACCTGCTTGAGTTTTGGAACCTTCTGAGATGCTCAAGAAATTTTGCAAGTGCTTTTTGGATTCTGACAGGTGTCCTATAAAGCCTCCAGGAAACTGTGTGGAAATATCAGCCCTCTCCTGTCCAGCAGTGAGGGGCAGGGCCGGGGAAAGTTCTGCTGCATCCTCTTGGGACTTGGCCTCTGCTGCCTCCAGCTCTGTCCGGCAGGAGAAAGGCTGTACCTCAGTCCTTCAGCGGTTCTTCCTGCCCAGAGAGTGAGGCACCAGGCTTTCTCCTTAGGACAGTCTCCCGGGCTCGCCAGCTCCTACCTCAGTTTCCCTGGCATTCAGTAGAACATGAAATTTCTCTCTAGACAGGAGGAGATGTGCAGAGCTGGCCTGAAATCTCAGGATCTGGCCGAGCAGGGGTCAGGGCAGCGACGGAGGTCGGGTGACCCTGGGGCCCAGGCTACCTGAGGTGTCCCACATGTTGAGCTCAATGCGGCGCTTGTCGATCTCGAAGCTCGCCGTGTAGTTCTCAAAGACGGTGGGGACGTAGCTCTGCGGACGGGGGAGGGGGTCGGCGTGAGTGCCCGCGGAGCCCCGCGGCCGGCCGCCCCGCAGAAGTTGGTCTGGGGCCCGTGGGGGACCCCGATCCGCCGCCCGGGGATCAGAAGGGGCCCGCCGGGCGCCCTGGCCCTCTCTCGCCCGCTCGTCCCCGCCCCGCGCCGCCCCGGCCCGGCCTCGCGCCGCCGGCCCGCTCACCCCGGGGTAGGCGTCCTTGGCGAACACCTGCAGCAGCGCCGTCTTGCCGCACTCCGCATCCCCCACCACCACGATCTTGCAGCGCCCGCCCTGCGCCTCCATCGTCCCCGCTGCGCGATGTCAGCCCCCGTGCCGTCCGCCGCCCGGGCCCCGCCGCTTCCCCCGCCCCCGCC
>NW_004524632.1:11377379-11378724 GCF_000260255.1 Octodon degus | reverse complement strand
CCGCCCCGCAACGCCCGCCCCCAGCCAAGCTCAGGCCCCGCCCCCGCCGCATTCAACCGCCCGCGGTCCCGCCCCGCCCCGACCGCAGCTCAAGGGGCGGGGCCGTGGCGCTGGCCGCACCTGCGTGGGTGGGTGGGCGGAAGCCCGCGTCTGCAAGGCTGGTGTAGTCTAAGCAGCCGGCGGAGACCACGCACTCTACCCCCCATTCCAGGCGTTGAACCAGGGCCTTCACACGGAGCCGCGTCCTCAGACCTTTTTAACTTTTTTTTTGGTGGAACTGGGGATTGAACTCAGGCCCTCTTCTCCCTGGCCCCAGACCTTTTTAACTTTGAGACAGGATCTTACTCTGTTGCTCAGGCAGGCCTCCAGCTTGCCATCCGCCTGCCTCGGCTTCCCAGCTTGTTGGGGGAAGAGGCGCGCGCCCTACCGCCAGCTGAGATGGGCTTGACTGTCCTAGGGGGCAGAGTTCCCTTGCTGGGGTGTGAGGGGCACGTGCGAGGCCCGGGAGCTCCCACGCGTGCACGCAAGTGTGCTCCTGCCGGCACTTGGGGCTTCGGTGTCCTTCCTGGATACGGGCCGAGATGTTAGAGGGAGGTGTGGGTCTTGGTCATGTCTCCTCTGCGGTCAGGACCACCGGGAGGTTTGGGGGAACGGTGACTGCAGACTGCAACACCCCTGGCCGGGTGACGTCATAGCTTCCCGTCTCCTTGGCGACGGGGCAAGGCCGCCGATCCTGAGGGCGGGGCGAGCTGGGCAGTCCGCTAACCGCGCGAGGGGTGAAAGTTTCAGGGTAGAGGCGTCCTCTGGTGGATGCCTGGGGAGAGGACAAAGGGAGGGAGAGGAGCTGGCACCCCAGGGAGAAGGCCCGCGTCCCAGGAAATCAACCATCCGGGTGTTTCTTAGCAGGACAGTGGGGGCACGCGCATGTAACCCCAGCACTCTGGAGGCGGAGGTAGGAGGATCGCAAATTGAAGCTCCGCCTGGGCAACTTGCGCGGCACTCGCACTGCCGCTGCAGGCCTCGAGGCTTTCCCCTTTAATCCGAGGCCTCCTTTATCTTGAGGCCGGGTCTGGCCCAGCAGCCCTGCTGGTCCCCGGCGTGAGACCCCGCCGCCTCGGGCTCCTGAGGAGCTAGCGTTCCAGCCCGCCGTGCCCGCAGTCCGCTGAGGCCCCAGGGCTCGAGGCAGGCTTGCTGCTCCAAGGGGCCTTCTCCAGATGTGGTGAGCATGCCTCAGTCTGCTTTTCTTTTTTTCTTTCTTTTGGCGGAACGGGGGATTGAACTCAGATACTTGCGTTTGCCAGTCAAGCGCTTATCCTACTGAGCCATCTCCCCGGCCCCTCTTTCT
>NW_004524632.1:11347910-11376167 GCF_000260255.1 Octodon degus | reverse complement strand
CCGAAGCCCGCTGCGGCGGAGGCGGCCGCGCCCACGCTGCGCTGCCTAGTACTCACCGGCTTCGGTGGCTACGACAAGCTGAAGCTGCAGCAGCGGCCGGCCGCGCCCCCCGCGCCCGGGCCGGGCCAGCTGAGCCTGCGCGTGCGAGCCTGCGGCCTCAACTTCTCCGACCTGTTCGCGCGCCAGGGCTTGCACGACCGCCTGCCGCCCCTGCCGCTCACGCCGGGCGTCGAGGGCGCGGGCGAGGTGGTGGCCGTGGGCGAGGGCGTGGCCGACCGCAAGGTGAGCGCGGGTCCGCTGCGCCGCGAGCCCCCGGCGGGCCACACCCCGTCGTGTTTTCTGGGAGACGGCAGCAGCTCGCGAAGCCGCTGCACTCCCCAGGCGGGGCTCGAACCCGCGTGTTCGCGCGCACAGCTTCCCACCGTTCTGGGCTGCTGGAGTGCCCACCACGCCCGGCTTTGTTTGTCTGTGTTTTGTGGCGCCGGGCCCCGGGCGTAGGACCTCGCCCAAAGTGCACCATGGCTCCGGCCCAGAACCGAGCCCCCGCCAGAACTGAGAATTTGGGGTGCTTGGAGAATGGCATTGAGTATGCTGGCGGAAGGATAGCTTGATGGCCCGGTCCCTGACCACTTCCGAGTCGTGGCCACCGCCCCAAAACTAGAGGATTAGGGGGATAATGACATCCACGCACATGCACGCCGTGACCCGGGCACAGCGCCCCGAATCAGCCAGCCTAAACCCCCTGCCCTCCAGACGCCCAGGCGACTGCTTGGTGTCGCCTGGGGTGGGCGGGGCACTGCCTCACCGAGTCATGCGCAGCCTCTTGGGCGGTGCACGCCCTTCGCGGGGCGATCTTTGTCTCCCGTGACCACGCGCCCCCCTCCTGCGGTGACTCAGCCGCCCCGACCCCGCTGCGCTGGGACTTCCAGCTGGACCTTGGCCTCCCTGCGGGGACCCAGGCCTCGAACCCTGGGCGGGCGGGGTGGGAAGGGCGGCGCTGGGCAGGTTGGCCCAGCTCTGCCAGTCCTTTTCTCCTTTAGTGCTCATCTGGGCCGGGACCAGGACACAGGATACCTCTGGTGACCAACTTTCTGAGTGCCGTGGGGCGTGGCTCTGAAAGTCATGTGTTTAGGGTTCAGGGCCAGCTCCGGGCCCTGGACGGGGGGCTGGGATTTATCGCACAGCCAGCCCTCTCAGAGCCTTCTCTCCCTGAGTCCAAGTCTGGCCCCACCCGCCCCACGCCTAAGGCACGCACTCAGAGAGGAATGTTGGGGAGGGAGGTACAGTTCTGGGTGCCCAGCGGGGCCATCCTCTCCCCTCCCACACTTTCCGCTGGCTGAATACAGGAAATCGCAAGACTCTGCTGTAAGAGCTGGACTGGGGCGGGGGCGCTTCCCAGCGTCTGGGGGCCGTGTCTGGTGCTGACCAGCAGCCTGCTGGGCAGGAGCTGTCACCCTGAGGGAGCCTCCTGCCTGTGAGGCCCCACACCCCCTGGCCGCCATCGGCCCAGGCTGGGGCACTGTCCCGTCCTGGGAGCCGGCTTCCTTCCCGCTGGCGCTGTGCTCCAGCAGCTGCAGGGAAGAGGCTGCAGCTCTCTGCAGGTGGGCTCTTCACTGGGTCGGGCGTGAGGGTACAGTGTAGGTCAGCGGAGCCCTGACCCTCTCCCCCTTTGACCCCCAGCCTCCCCTTCCTGGCTGGAGCCAGGCCAGGATTAGGCTGTCTCCCCTCATGCTGGTCCTGCCCAAGGCCCAGGCGCCAGCCTGCGGGGACCTGTTTGTTATCTTTGCTCCTTCCTTTCTGGGGTCAGGGGACCTGGGGTTCCTGGCCTTGCCTAGCCTGAATCTGGCTGAAGGTTTTCTGGGTCCCCAGTGCTGGTGACATGGCTGCACCCAGCTCAGAGGTCCCTGTGCTGAGGTTGGCCCTTACACCTACTGGTCTCTTTCTTGGTTAGTGGGTTATTGGACAGTGCTGATGTCTTCTGTTACTGTCAGTGGGCCTGGTCCCTGAGAGCCTGCCCAAGAGCTGCTGGGCTGGAAGACCCTGAGCGAGTCTTTCCACTTGAGGCTCTTCCCCAGCTTTGCAGATAAGAAAGCTCATTAATGGGGCCGGGGAGATGGCTCAGTAGAATAAGTGCTTCCCTGGCGAGCGCAAGGGCCTGAGTTCAATCCCTGGTTCTGCAAAAAAAAAAAGAAAGCCCATTACTTTGTCCAGGTCACACAGGCTACTGGTGGAGGGTGCAATGCTCCCTGGCCTAACCGTAGCTTCTTACACAACCCCGGACTGCGGTCTGTGACCTGAAGATAAGGGGAGGGTCTGCCTCGACACTGATGGAAGGATAAAGGGTTTCCTTGGAGACAGGATCTCACTGTGTGGCCCTGGCTTGAACTCCTGCTTCTTTCTGCCTGAGCCTCCTGGTGCTGGGATTGCAGGCGTGCACCCCAGTGCCTGGCAGTGGGGCGCTTCTGTGCCGGGTGCTGGGGCAGGCCAGCCACGAGAGCCAGGAAGCCGGGCTCTTGCCCTGGTGCTGTTGTGACCTGGGCCCTGCTCTGGTCTCTGCCGGGGTGGGGCAGGGGAGGAAGTTGGGGGAATGAACAGGTGAATGACTGGTGGTGCTCTTCTTCCTTTCGTCAAGGTTGGGGACCGGGTGATGGTGCTGACCCGGTGGGGCATGTGGCAGGAGGAAGCGACAGTCCCAGCTGCCCACACCTTCCTCATGCCTGAGGCAATGAGCTTCGAAGAGGGCGCCGCCCTGCTGGGCAACTACCTGACAGCCTACATGGTCCTCTTCGACTTTGGCAACCTGAGGCCGGGCCACAGTGTCCTCGTGCACATGGCTGCAGGTGACCATCCCCCACCCGGCCTCTCGGGCTTTGCTCCGCAGCCCGCCTAGAGTGTTGCTGTGGCAATGGCAGGCAGCCTCGGCCTGTGGTGTCCAGAGGCTGAGGCAGCGTTGCCGTGGTAACGTGCAGGCTCCAGGTGAGCCTGGTGTCCTTGGCAACAAGCCCTGTCCACTCGGTCCTCTCAGCCACCCTCCCAGGCTTGGCTGTGAGGAGCAGGAGGCTGGGCCCCAGGGTGTGACCGGCAGTCCCGCAGCCCCTCCCACCGAGCCTCCCTGCAGGTGGTGTGGGCATGGCCGCCCTGCAGCTGTGCAGAACGGTGGAGAACGTGACGGTGTTTGGGACGGCGTCCGCCAGCAAGCACGAGGTGCTGCGGAATAATGGGGTGGCCCACCCCATTGACTACCACACAGTGGACTATGTGGATGCCATCAAGAAGATCTCTCCCAGAGGTGGGCAGGGCAGCTCAGGGCGGGAGGGGTTCCCGGCGCAGAGCCTCAGGCTGGGCTGTCTCCCTCCATCTGTGACAGGCGTGGACATCGTCATGGACCCTCTGGGCGGCTCAGACACTGCCAAGGGCTACAGCCTCCTCAAGCCCATGGGCAAGCTCATCACCTATGGTGAGCTGGCCGCTAGGGGCGGGCGGGGGGGTGTCTCTGGTTCCTGGCTGTGGGGAGACCTTAGAGCTCCGGGGGGCGGGTGGCCCTGGCTCACACGTGGCTGCCTGCCTGGGGGCAGCCTTCTGTGGGCCTGGCGAAGCCCTACACCCTGCGCTCTTGCTGGGGGTCACTGCCTTCCTTCAGTCCACCTGGGCTTCTTTGGGGAGGCCGATTTCCACTGCCAGGCCTGCTTTGTGCCGGGCTTGGTGGCACACGCCTGTAACCCCAGAACCCTGGAGGCGGAGGCATGAAGACTGCTCTGTGTTCAAGATGAACCTGATCTATTTCACAAGACCCTCTCAGCAGTAAGAACGTTTAAGGGGCGTTCTGGCCACACACTGGCTCCTGTGAAGGGTATACAGTCACTGTGTCTGCACACGTGGAGTAAGAAGAACAAGAATGAAGTCCGTTTATTTATTTAGCACAGGGTCTTGCTGCCTAGCTCGGAGGCATAGGGATGCTCCTGTCTCAGCCTCCCCAGTGCTGGGGTTACAGGTGTGCGCTACCAAGCCTGGTTTTGGGGCGGGCACCGTGCACCCGGGGTTCTGGGCTACCGAGGATCAAACCTGGCTTCTTGTGCTTGCCAGGCAGGTGCTGAGATGGCCAAGCTGCCTCCCCAGTCCCCCAAAATGAAGTAAATTGATTGATTGATTTTGGCGGAACCGGGGATTGAGCTCAGGCCCTTGCACTTGCCAGGGAAGCGCTTATTCCACTGAGCCATCTCCCTGGCCCCTGAAGTAAACTTAAAGATTAACAGGCACCTCATTTTCTGGGCCACCTTGTAACTCTCTTAAGCTTTTCTTCCTTTCAGTACAGTTTTTCAGGCTGGGGCAATAGCTCGGCTGTCTAAACGCCTGCCTGGCAAGCGCAAGGACTCCAGGTTTAGTCTTCACTACTGCATGCTGTGCTGGCCTCAGGATCAGGCCTGGTGGTGCTCACCTAGAATCCCAGCGCTGGGGAGGCTGAGACAGGAAGGTCACTAAGAGTCTGAGCTGCGTAGCAAAACCCTGTACCAAATTAATAACAGTAATAATAATAATTCGGTTTTATTTTTAAGTCTGAGACAGAGTCTTGCTATGAGTTCAGACTGGCCTTGAGCTCACTATGTAGCTCAGGCTGGTCTTGAACTCTCAAAAATCCTCCTGCCTCAGCCTCCTGAGGGCTGGAGGTGGGTGGGGGAGGCGGAGAGGGAGGGAAATTAAGGCAGTTTCTGAGTCAGCCAGGGTTGGGATCCCTGTCCTGCCTGCCACTCCCTGGCACCAAACAGGGTGACAGCCCCGGGGCAGGCAAACGCAGGCATGGAGCCTGCATCACAGGAACCCTTCCCCATCCCGCAGGGGTGGCCAACATGATGACCGGGCCCAAGCGGAACCTGATGGCCATGGCCCGCACGTGGTGGAACCAGCTCAGCGTCACGGCTCAGCAGCTGCTGCAGTCTAACCGCGCTGTGTGTGGCTTCTACCTGGGTGCCCTGGAAGATGACCCGGAGCTGCTTGGCCGTGTGGTGGCCCGGCTGCTGGCCCTGTACAGCCAGGGCCACATCAAGCCCCACATCGACTCTGTCTGGCCCTTCGAGAAGGTGGGTGTGAGGGTCCTGCCAGGAGGACCAGGGCTCTCAGGGAGAGTCCTCAGTCCTACCGTTTTTTGGGAGGCTGAGGCAGGAGGGTCCCAAGTTAAAATTCATGTTGGGTGGGTGAGACCATTTTAAAATTAAAATTGAAAGAGGCTGGCGGTGTAGTTGTGTGTGCAGGCCCTGGATTTAATGCCCAGGATCACAAAAAAGACAATTCCTGGGGAGCAGGGTGCGGGGACCCCTCCAGGTGGGCCCTTAGGGGCTGGATGGCATTGGAGCAAAGGCTCCTCTTCTGCTCCAGGTGGCCAACGCCATGAAGCAGTTGCAGGAGAAGAAGAACGTGGGCAAGGTCATCCTGGTGCCCGGGCCAGAGAAGGACTAACTCAGGCCCAGGGCCGCACTGGCCTCCTGCCCCGGCCCTTCCTGCCCCCGGGGAAGTGACCACTCAGATGTATGGGCCCTGCCAAGGGCGGGGCAGAGGCTGCTGTTTCCGGCCCCAGCCCTCCCCGGCCACTGCACTGCGCTCGTGCCAAGGTTCCCGCTGTCTGCCCTGTGTGCCCCTGCCTCAGCTTCCCTCCTAGTCCCACAGCGTCCAGCCTGCGCCCGCCCCTCCTGCCATCAGCTCCAGCTGCCAGAGCACAGCAGGATGTGTCCATCTCCGGGCTTGAGGCTGCCTCTTCCAGGCAACCTCAGCCAGCCCCAGCCAGGCCCGGGGCCCAGGTCCCTGCACTGCCTGCCACTGAGACCTCGCGATCTGCTCAGTGCCTTCGCACCGGAGACCTGTGCTGTGAGGCGGGGTCCCTGCCCGGCTCCGCCTGAGCCCCAGTGCCTTCCCGGGCCCCGGAGCTGGCTCCTGCCCCACTCCGCCCTGGGCAGCACCAGCCTGGTGCGTTTGCCCTTGGCCTGCCCTGCCCAAGGAGGCAGCAGAGCACAGCGAGCGCTGGAGAGGTGTTGAGGCTTCAGCCCCAGAGTTGGTCCTTATGGGGACAGCGAGCAGGAAGGCGCTGGAAGCTGATGCCAGGGCTGCTGCCCAGCGCAGAGGCCAGGAAGGTGGCCTCGCGGGAACAGGCCTGCAGCTGCCTTTGTGTTTGTGTCAATAAAATGCCAAACCCAGCGCAGTGTGGATGTTACTTGTGCAATGCGGGACACTCGCCCGGCCCCCCGGCCTCCTTCAGGCCACACCCCAGCAGCCCTTCATCTGCATCCCTTAAGGAGCCAGGCAGGACACCGACCAGGCAGCAGGCACTTTACTCCCATCCTGGACCCCGACCTCTATCCCGAGGTGAACACGGCCAGGCCCTGCTCCCCGGGGGGCACCACGGCCACCTCCGCCACCTCTCCGCCGCCGTATGTGGGCTTCTGGAAGTGGACCTCTAGGATGTCATGCAGCTGGGGGCCATCGAGGACATCGGGAATGCCCAGCACCAGCACAGAGCAGGGTACCGGCTGCCAGCGGATCTGCGGTGGGAGCCGGGGTCTCAGCCAGAGGCTGAGGAGGGCGGTGCCTGGAGGACTGCAGGACAGTGGGGCGCTGGCAGGCAGGGCGCTCACCTGGGCCTCCTCGATGACCCCGTTCACATAGGGGGTGACTCTCAGCAGCACCTGCTGGCCCCCCAGCGGCACCTGGAACCGGCCGAGCTGGCAGAGGTGTTTGGCCACTGTGGGAACAGTGAAAGCCAGGCATGGAGGCTGCCCGTCGCGGGCCTGGGCGCCTCATCCCGGGGCCTGGGGCCTCACCTCCCTCGTCAGCGAAGCCCAGCACCACAGTGCCACCGGGCAGCAGCTCACGGGAGTCCACGTCGCCACCTCCGTGCCGGGTCTTGCTGAAGAAGAGCTCGAGCTTGTCCAGTAGCGTCTCTTCGGTCAGTGGCAGCCCTGCTGGCAGCCCGCTCACCAGCACATGCTGCCTGCTTGCCACCCCCGCCACCTGCGGCACACGGTGTCACCGAGGGCCCCCAAGTGTCCCCCTGCCCTGCGCGTCCTGGCTGCGTTACCTGCACGCCGAGCACCGCGGGGCAGCTCCAGCGGCCGCACGCGCACTCGCAACACTGTCACCGAGGGCCCCCAAGTGTGCCCCTGCCCTGCGCGTCCCAGGTTACCTGCACACCGAGCACCACGGGCAGCTCCAGCGGGCGCACGCGCACGCGCAGGCAACACTCCTCCAGCTGCACCTGGTGTAGCTCCCGCCGCAGCACCTGCTTGGCCACTGGGAGGGAGGAGAGGGCTAGCAAGGCCCACCCCCCCTCCACCACGCCCTCCCACTGGGAGGGAGGACAGGGCTAGCACGCCCCACCCGCACCCTCCACCTGCCCAACGCACCTTGTGGGTCATTGAAGGTCACCAGAGCAGAACCCCCTGGGAGCGGACAGCACACCCGGAGTTCAGAGACCAAGGACTTGGCCACTTCCCGGGCCTGCTTAGTGTGTCCCCGGAACTCCAGGGGTGCCTCTGGCACTGGGAAGGGGACCTGTGTTGGGAGAGGGTCTGAGGGCAGCGTCGCGGAGGAGAGAGAAGATGGCCCAGGTGTGCCATGCAGGATGCAGGCCAGGCCCATGCAGGCTTACAGGCACGTTGGGCTTGTTTTTTTTTTTTTTTTTTTTTTTGCAGAACCGGGGATTGAACTCAGGGCCTTGCGCTTGCCAGGGAAGCGCTTATTCCCCTGAGCCACCTCCTCAGCCCCTTCACTTTGGGTTTCTGAGACAGGGTCTGGCTATGTAACCCAGGCCCGCCTGCTGCTTACTTGTCCTCCTGCCCTATCCTCCCAAGAGCTGGGGTGACAGGCGTGTGCCACTATAGCCGGCCTTTGTGCAGTGCTGGGGACTGATCCCAGGACACGGGCACCCCACCTCCTACAGGACCTTGCCCAGGCCTGGCTGGAGGCTGGCCTGCTTTCCAGAGAACACGGTTGAGGTTCCGAGGCTCCGGGAGCGCAGAGGTCCCCCAGCAGCAAGCGCAGCCCTGCCCCCTGCGGGAGGCCCAGCTCTTCCCCAGACCCACCGTCTGCCCCGTGACCCTGAGTCTGGGGGTGACACTGGCGTTTCTTTTCAGCTGCCGGAGCTCTTGCAGCCTCTTCTTCAGCCTGGCCTGATCCTCCAGGAGAGCGGAGAGAGCCTGAGAGCAGGAGGGCAGGCAGCTGCCTCAGGCACCAGTCTGGGTGGACGAGCCCCACCCCCGCACAGGGCTGGGCCTGGTCACCCCAGCACCAGTGGCTGCCTCGGTGGGCCCTGGCAGGGCAGAAGTCCCCTCCACAGCCACGGCTGCTTCATTACTGCAGAGCTAGAGTTCAACAAACTGAGGAGAAACCAAGAGCCGTGGTACAAGTCTAGAACTCCAGCACTCTGGGAGACTGAGGCAGGAGAATCTCAAGGTCAAGCCCAGCCAGGGCCGTTTGAAGAGACCTTGATTTAAAATCAGAAAAAGGGGGCTGGGGAGATGGCTCAGTGAAATAAGTGTTTCCCTGGCAAGCGCAAGGGCATGAGTTCAAACCCTGGTTCCGTAAAAAAATAAAAATAAATAAATAAATAATAAAATAAATAAAATCAGAAAAAGGGGGCTGGGGAGATGGCTCAGTGAAATAAGTGTTTCCCTGGCAAGCGCAAGGGCATGAGTTCAAACCCTGGTTCCGTAAAAAAATAAAAATAAATAAATAAATAATAAAATAAATAAAATCAGAAAAAGACGTGGGGACCTAGCTCACTGTGAAGGTTCTGGGTCCACCCCAGTGCTGTGAAAATGGAAATGCACAATCCCAGGCAGGGCCCACCCCCTGGGGACTGGGGGGCACAGTCCCCAGGGCTAACAAGCCTGGTGGGGCTGGGGCTGCCGGCCAATGCCCAGCACTCTTGAGTCCCTGCACGTGGCTGCGCCCTGCGGAAGAAACCCAGGCGGCTCCACCTGGGCCACATCCCTGGCTCACTCTTGTTTTTATTTTGAAACATCTTGCTAAATTCCCTGGGCTGGCTTCACACTTAGCAGTCGCTCTCCAACTCCCGAGCAGCTGGGATCTTGGCTTGCGCCACCATGCCCTAGGCTTGGGGTCGAGCCTTGGACCTGGTGCACTCCCAGCATTTCCTGAATCCTGGTTGTAGGTCCCAGGCTAGCGTCTCCACCTCCGTGGGCAGAGCTCTGAGCCTTGGGCTTCGCGTGATAGGTAAGTGCTCTATCACTGAGCTACACTGCCAGCCTTTCAAAATTTTTTCATTTGGGGAGCTGGGTGTGGTGGCACACATCTGTGATCTCAGCACCAGGGAAGCTGAGGCAGGAGGATCACGGAGAGTTCGAAGTCAGTCTGGGCTACATAGTGAGCTCAAAACCAGCCTGAACTGCATCTTTTTTTTTTTTTTTTTTTTTTTTGAGGGATGGGGTTGCTGGGAATCAAATTCGGGGCCTTGTACCTGCCAGACTGGTGATGCGCTATTGAGCTATATGCACCTGGCCCCCAGCCTAAACTACATAGTGAGCCCATCTTGCTAACTTGCTAATTTCCCCCAACTGGGTTTGAATTTACAATCCTCCGCCCCAGCCTCCCAAGTAGAAGGCTTGGGGGGGGGGGCATGCTGCCGTCACTCCCGGCGGAGCTAGGGCTGGGCCACGGGGCGCTCTGCCCGCGCACCTTCACCTCCCTCCAGCTGGGAAGGCGTGATGCCCTCACACCAGGCTCCACCCTGCCAGCCCGGGTGGCCTAGCCTGTCCCTTATCTGCCACTTCCACCAAGTGGCCTTTCAGCTGCTGTGATCTGGAGCTGGCCCAGTGACACTGATCATGCGGGAACAATCACAGCTCTGTGGCCAGGGCTGGCAGAGGCCTCACGGCTGTGCTGGGAAGCTGCTGAATGGGGTCCCCTCTGACATGGGGGCTGCTGGGACAGTGTTGTCCTGGCCGCCTCCACGTCCCCAGGATGATGTGCTGAATGAATGCAGCGAATGAATGAAAGGGTACAGGCCTGTTGTGGAGGACACTGAAGAATGCCAGTGTGGCGCCCACAGGTGGCGCCTGCCTGTGATCCCAGCACTCGGGAGGCTGAGGCAGGAGGATCCTGTGAACTCAAGGCCAGCCTGGGCTACACTGAGCTCAAAGCCAGCCTGAAAGGCATAGCAAGACCCTGTCTCCAAGAGACAAAAAAAGAAAAAGAAAAATGAAATGTCTTTATGGAATATACAAAGTCTTCAGTCCCACTTTTCCCTTTTATTTTCCTTTAAATTTTTTTTTTTAATTTTTATTTAAGGGCTGGCAAGATAGCTCAGCAGACTAAGCGCCTCCTTAGGCAAGCTCATGGACCCGGGTTCAAGCCCCAGCCCACATGCCACGCCAGCCCCGCCCCCAGGCATGCTGAGCAGGCCACAGAGACCAGCTGTGGTGGGGCACGCCTGTAATCCCAGCGCTGGGGAGGCTGAGACAGGAGGGTCACTAGGAGTCTGAGCTGCGTAGTGAGACCCTGTAGCAAATACATTAAAAAAAATTGTTTTTTGGTACTGAGGATTGAACTGGAGATCTTGTGCTTGCCAGGCAGGCACCTGGTGTGGCTAAGCGACATCCCGGCCCCTTCTTTGACTCTCGATCTCATTGTACACCACGTTTGAATCCAACCCAGGCCTGCTGTACCCCAGGCAGGGGCTGCAGAACCGGAAAATGAACTCAGACCCTTGCACTTGCCGGGCAAGCTCTTATTCTACTGAGCCACCTCCCCAGCCCCTCGATAAACATTTTTTAAGAACAAATTTAAGCAGGAAGCTTCAATTTGACACCGACAGGAAATGGACACACTAGCGAGGTCCGGGCCGAAGTAGGACGCTGAGGCCAGTGGGCGGCAGGATGCAGGCCAGCCTGGGCAACAGCACGCTGCAGCCAAGCAGGAGAGCTCAGGCTGGGCTGCCGCAGAGCCCGGGGGGCAGGGAGGAGGCCCCGAGTCCAGCCCAACTCCCTAAACAAAGCCCAAGGCCAATCAGGCAGGGACAGTGGGAGGAGCCAGGCGGTCCGAGAGAACCCCGCTCTGGCTCCCATCCGCAGGGGGCCGCGATGAGAGCCAAGCTGGGTGGGCTTCTGGCAAGAGCAGAGGAAAAGCATGTGCAAGCCGGGCTTGAGAACACTCTGGGAGGCTGAGGCAGGAGGAGCTCAAATTCAGCTTAGCCTGAACAGTTTGATGACTTCATGAAACACTGCCCTGAAATTTAAAAAGGGCTGGGGATGTAGCTCAGTGCACAAACAAAAGAACAAGGGACAAACGCACAGGAGCGCGTTTCATGAGGAACAGGCTCGCAGCTGAAGCAGGGAGTCCAGCAGGGGTGCACCCTCCAGCCAGAAGCTGCCCCCATGCGGGGAGGGCACCGAGGCCACCTGGGTGGGCGCGGCGAGTGCCAGCCCCCGAGGGCTCGGCTTGGAGAGCAGCAGCCCGCAGGGAGTTTAGCAATTTGGTGGCATTGAGTTGGGCAGTTACAAAAGTCACCTTGTCATGGGAAAGCAACGGAAGCTGATGCCAAGATGCCCCCGACTTGTGGCAAGGGCAACCCTCAATCTTTTGACTGTGCAGTGGCAAGGACACAGTAGGAAGTGAACTTTGAACTCTGTCCCCTTGCTGGACTACGGGTAAGTGACATGATAATTTCTTATGACACCAGGAAGTCATTCGATCCGCAGGGTGAATAAAGGACACACTCTACAGAAGACAGAAGATGTAGGGAATGTTAGGTGGAGTAGATGCATTTTTGATTTATGGGTTTTTATCTCTGGGCCTTTTGAGACAGGGTCTTTCTCTGTAGTCCAGGCTGGCTTTGACATCTTGGCAACTTTCCTGCCTCGGCCTCCAGAGTGCCGGGATTTTAGGTATGCACCACCAAAACCAGTTTGCATGGGTTATCAGGGCTGGGGATGCAGCTTAGTGGCGCAGCACCTGCTTCTCAAGCGCAAGGTCCTGAGTTCCATTTCCGATACCAAAAATAAATAAATATATGTTATTGAAGAGTATTTAAGGGGCCCAGCAAGATAGCTCAGAGGACTAAAGCACCTGCTTAGGCAAGTGCAGGGATGCCAGTTCAATCCCCAGCACCACATGTCACACCAGCCCTGCCCCTAGGGCAGGCTGAACTGGCTGTAAAATAAATAAATAAATAAAAAAGATAAAAAAGAGTTTGTTTTTGTTTTTGTTTTTAAAGAGTATTTAAGGACCCAAAAAAGGTCTCATAATAAGCCAGACAGCAATTTTCTTTAACAGTGCCAGGGATCAAACCCTGGGCCTTGGGGCTGGTGAGATGGCTCAGTGGTCTAAAGCACCTACTTGGAACAAGCTAAGCAAAGCACAGGGACTGCGGTTCGATCCCCCAGCACCACATGCCAACCCGCCCGCCCCCTGGTGGGCTGAGCTGGCCACACACACACACACACACACACACACATAAATAAATAAAAATTAAAAAAAAAAAAAAAAACCCTGGGCCTTTGTACTGAGCTACATCCTGAGTCCCCTTTTTTATTGAGACAGGGTCTCCCTAAGCCACTTAACTGCCCAGGACGGGCTTGAGCTTGTGACTCTCCTGCTCCAGCCTCCCCTGTGCTGGGATTCCAGGCAGGGGCCACTACCAGGCTCCAGTTCAGAGGCAGCTTGACTAAACTGCCGCGGTGTCCCAAACTCACAGCCTTTTGCTTCGGCTCCCAGGATCTGGGACTACAGCAGAATGTCACCTTACTGGCTTTACTTAGGTTTGTTTGCGGTGCTATGAATTGAACCTCAGACCTTGCGCTTGCCAGGCAGGCACCCACGCTGCTAATCTACATCCCCAGTCCTTTACTTTTTTTTTTTTTTGGTGGTACCAGGGATTGAACTCAGGACTTTGTGCTTGCCAGGCAGGTGCTTATGCTGCTGAGCTATCTACCTAGCCTCCCCAGTCCTTTAATTATCCTTTTTTTTTTTTTTCCCCAGAACCGGGGATTGAACTCAGGGCCTTCCGCTTGCCAGGGAAGTGCTTATTCCATCTCCCGGGCCCATCTTTCCACACTTGTGGACACAGAAACATTCCAAAGATAGAGCCCTTTGCTTGTGACAGACAGGTGGGGCGCGAAAGCTGAGACGCCTGGGCAGAGGCGGGACCATTCCCTCAGCAGCAGCGTGGCCAGGTGGCTGGTGTCAGGTGCTCCCAATGCTGAGTGCCCGCTGGGCACGCACAGGCGGTGAGAGGTGCTTAGCTCCTGGGCACACCTGCAGCCCTGGAGAGGGTCACGCTGGCAGGGAGCAGAGATGCTTGGGTGGGCTTCTCCAGATGCAGAAGTCCCCCAGCCGTGCACATGACAGCATGCCTGTCATGCCCTCACTTGGGAGGCTGAGGCAGGAGGATGGGAGTTCGAGGCCAGCCTTGGCTATGTAGTGGGTTCAAAGCCAGCCTGAGGGCTGGGGGGGGGGACAGCTCAGTGGCATAAGCACCTGACTGGCATGTGCAAGGTCCCGAGTTCAATCCCTGGTACTGCCAAATAAATAAATAAAAAGAAATCAAAGCCAGCCTGAGCTGCAGCTTGCTTCAACCCCATTATATACCCTTCTGTGCTGAGTCACTCTGGGGCTGGCTCTCCAGGCCCGCCTCGCACTGGGTGGGCCCCCGCGGCCCAGGGGAGGCGATCCAGCCAAGCTGAGACAATACACGGACCACTACAATCCACTCCTTGTCAACTAGACATATTTCTTTAAACCAGGCTCCATATACAGATGGACATATAATTGCACTTAACATTGTCATAACTTTCCTGTGTATAAACAGAAACGCAGATATCCTTACCAAAAGAGAAGGCAAGTTTTCTTCGCTTGGCGCTTACGTTTTAACATTAACACAGGTTTAGTAATCTTTAAAAACTGGTACAAAATCTATCCATATTATAACATAACCACATGGGGGGAAATAGCACAATTATAATCCCCTTTTCTGTAGCTGATCGCAGGTTTGCAGCTGGTATTTAGACTGCCTTCTTCCACTACCCATTCAGCACCCGTGGGCCCTCGGCAGGCACCGCAGCAGGCTTGGTTCTGGCCCTGGGGTACTGACCCACACCTTCATTCCTCAAGGCTCTGGACCATGTGTCATGGTGCCTGCATGAGGTTGTTGGACGTTCCCGTTCACTTTAATCATTTAGTGGCCAGCTGAGCGCGCCCTGCGGGGGAAGCTGGCGCGGCATGTGGTGCCAGGGACCTAGGCAGGCGCCTTAGACGGCCGAGCTCTCTGCCGGCTCCATGCCCTTGGACGAAGGCTGGCGCTACTGAGGAGGGACCTCCTGCACCCCACGTCTAGCCTTCCTGTCCTCCACTGTGGAGTGGTAATCCAACCTCCCGACAACGCCGCGACTGCTCTTCGGCTTGTCCCCCCGGGGCACCCTTAGCTCCGCGCGCTGGCCAGGACTCGCGGCCCGCAGAACGCAGGGCTACCCGCAGGGAGGGCCCCGCCACCGCGGCCAGCTCGCTCGCTCACCGCGTCCAGGGCTCCCGGGGCCTGCGGGGCTTCCATGCTAACGACCGAGCTCTCGGCGCGCTTCCGGCCGCTGGAGGCCCGCCCGCCGCCCGCCGCCCGCTTCCACTTTCGCTTCCGCGCCCGGACCTGCGCCTCGCGGCCTGGGCGGGGCTGCCCTGCCCGCCGTCCCCGCCCGGACAAACGCGCGGCCCGACCCAGAGCCACGGTCGGAGCGAAACCCGCAGGGCGGCGCCCCCTCGAGTCGGTTCCTGCCGGGCCCGCTGCCCCGCTGGCCTGGCAGAGCCCACCGGGCTCTCCCGGGGTCCCCGCTCCCAGTGCCTCCCCAGCGAAGCGCAGCAGGACACACACACACACACATTTTTTAAATTTTTTTAATGACAAACAAAAAACACCTAAAACCGGAGCTTCTGGAAGAACCACTTGTTCTTGCCCGTCTTGTATCTGCAAGGAAAAGAAGGTGGCAGTAAAAGACACTCGCCCCTCCCCTTCCGAGCCCTGGCCCCGCCCCTCTCCCGCCCAGCCCCGGGCCCCGCCCCTTCCCCTCCGAGCCCCGCCCCCTTCCCCTCCGAGCCCCGGGCCCCACCTCTCCTCGAACTTGACCTTCGCCTCCCGCCGGGCCTTGCGCTTGAGGGCGGGGTCCCTGAAGACGTCCTTGTTGACCACGGTCTTGTCCAGCGGGATGTCCACCGAGTACCTGGAGGTGGGCGGCGGGGTCAGCCAGGCCCCCAGCCGAGCCCAGCTGCGCCGCGCCGGGGGGCGTTCTTCACAAACCCCGACTGCAACGGTTTTCACATACATCCGAACTGCTGAAACTTTCCGCAGCTGTGCGGCTAAGAAGCCAGCGCCCCGCCCGGCCGCGGGGTCCCCACGCCTGCCCACGAGCCTTGGCTCCTACACCCGCACCCGGCAGCGCACGTGCCCTACATCACCGAGGACCCGCAGCCTCGCTTCCAGTGACAGATTTCCTGGGATTTTCTGGGGTGCTGGATGGAAATGAATCCCAGAACCCGTGGACGCCGGATGGATGAGCAGCCCACGCATGGCACACGCCCAGTCTCACCAAACGCCCCTCTGTCTGACACTGGGTCTGGCTATATAGCTAAGGATGAGCTCACACTGCCGAGGGCCCTCCTGCCTCAGCCTCCCAGATGCTGAGGGGCTGCAGGTGGGCGTGGCCACTTGCAGGTGGGACCCCAGCAGGGAGGCACCCTGCAGAGCCCGAAGCACTCGCCTTGTGGGCATGAGGTGGTTGTAGTTATACACCTTCACAAAGGACTTGATCTTCTACCTCTTGGCGATTTTCTTCTTGCCCATGGCGGCTGTCACTTTGCGGGGGTAGCGGTCAATCCCGGCCACCAGGGCGTGGCTGTAGGGGCGGTCGGAGGTGCCGTCGTCGATGTTCTGCGCCACCAAGCAGCAGCGGTTAGCACCCGACAGGAGTCGCTGGCACGCTGGGCACCCCGGGTAACAGACGGTGCGCACCCCACCGGGGAGAAGGTGGGACGAGAGAGAACAGGGTCTCCTCTGTGGCGCCTGCGACTAGCTGAGACCGCTAGGGGATCCCCCCGTGAACGCCCCGATGCAGGCAGGGCAGCCCAAGCCCGGCAACCAGAATCGGACGACGGAGAAGCGAGGGCGATGGCTTTGGGTCTCACCGCCAGCATAAGCGGTGTTCTGCGGGGCGCCCCACACCACGGACAGCAACAGTGCGGGGCTTGCTTACGGCCGTCACGCCCTGCGACACGGCTGGCCTCCAGCTCGCCGAGATCATCCTGCCTCGGCCTCCTGGGATGGCAAGGCGTGCGCCCCCGTGCCCGGCAACGCGGCTTCCCTCGACTTACAGGCCCGCGCGCTGCTCCTCCCGCCTGTCCCACCTCGGGTCCGGCTCCTCCCGCCACGGCGCTCCTCCCGCGGACCCCCGCCTGCCGCCCGCGGGCCCCGATACCTTCACGATGACGGCTTTGCGTCCGGAGTAGCGTCCGGCAAGGACCAGCACCACTTTCCCCGGCTTCATGAACTTGCCCATCGCTGCAGAGTGAGAGGGGGCCGCTCAGGACTCCGTAAGGCCGCAAGCCGTCCCCAGCCTGCAAGCAAGCCCAGGACGCAGGCCCGGGGCGTCAGGATGCTGACTGCCGTCCTCACACAAGCCGCCCGCGGGCTCTGCTCGCGGGGCAGGATCCGCTGGAAAGCCACCAGACACCTACAGACACAACGCACCCGTGGGGGGAGACGGCCGATCGCGGATGGCGGCGGATTAGGAGTCCTAACCAAACCTCTACTCACCGATTGCACCGAGCCGGAGTCACAGCGGAAAGGAAAGGATCGCACTTCCGCTAACCTTTCACCCTGCCGGCGCGCGTCACTTCCGGTCCCGCCCCGGCCTCACGCTTTGGTGTTGCGGGCGGAAGAAGCTCTCAAGGGGAAAGCAGAGCCCGGCCTCGCTTGTGTTTGAGTCAAACTTTATTAGTAGCTGTAGACAAGAGCAAAGGAGTCGCGTCTCCGGCGCTCGGAAAAGTGGAGCGGGTGCGTTCGCGCGCGCGCTGTCCCTTCCTGTATCGCTTTCCTCTGGCACCAGAGGCGGGGGCATAGGCCAAAATTAACTTTTTTGCCTTGGAGGACTCAGGGCGGAGCGGAGACAGATGGAACGAAGGTCCCGGCCTCCATCATCCGGCCCGGCGCAGTCCGGGCTGCCACCCTCCAGGCCACGCAGCTGCCCGGCCGGGTGGATCTGTTTCCACTGAGGTGTGCCGGAGCCAGCGCTGCTCCGTCCCCGGCCCGCCGCGGAGAGCACGGCTCTTCAGTCCGCGGCAGAGCCGAGCCGCCGCTTGGGAGCCCCGCGTGCCCGCGCCCACGCCGGGCGCTCTGCGCGAGCGCATCCTGTTGAGCTGTCCACGGGAGCCTCGGCTCCTGCTCAGTCCTGCGTGGGGCTCACCGGGGAGAGACCGGGACACGTCCCCGGGTTCCTCTCTGTTCTTAGTAAGTTTATTTATGCATCTACTTATTTTAGTCGGGGATAGGTCTCCTTGTGTAGTTCAGGCTGGCCTTCCGCTCCGTGAGCCTCCTGCCTCAGCCTCCTGAAGGCTGAGATTACAGGCGTGCGACATCATGCTGGGCTGTGTCCAGTTCTTGTCTGCTTTTGTTTGAAGCAGGACGTCTGGAGGCAAAAGGACCCCAGTGGAGCGGCTCGGGCCCCTGAGGGCAGCTCTGGGGCCGCAGTTGGCGTCGGCAGCACGGACCACTCTCCCAGTGCTCGTGCCGAGGCCCATACTGGGCCGCGCGGCTGCACCGCCACTGGCTTCTCCCAGCCGATTCATCTGCTGCTGCTGCTGCTTTTTTTTTTTTTTTTTTTTAATGTATTTGGTACCTGGTCTCTCTACGCAGCTCCGACTTGTTTCAGCCTCCCCAGTGCTGGGCTTACAGGCATGCACCACCATGTCTGGCATCAAGACTGGATTTTTTTTTTTTTTTTTAATTTTAGGACAGGGCCTACTACACTGCTACACGGTCTCACTACGTAGACCGGACTCCTAGTGATCTCTTGTGTTCAGCCTCTCAAGAGCTGGGACTACAGGGGCGTGCCACTCCGCCCAGTCTCAATCACCATCTCTATGCGCCCCGGGCGTGGGGCGGGCAGTACTGCAAGCCGGGGATTGAACTCCAGCCTCTGCTTGTCTGCCTAAACAGGTGCTTTAATCCTCTGAGCTTTTTGGTAGAATCGAGGATTGAATCAGGCCCTTGCGCTTGCCAGGGAGGCACTTATTTTACTGAGCCATCTCCCTGGCACCGCTGAGCTTTTTGGCCCACCCTTGTTTTTTGTTTTTTTCTGAGACAGGGTCTCACAATACAGTTTTTTTTTTTTTTTTTAATTTATTTATGTGTGTGTGTGTGTGTGTGTGTGTGTGGCCAGCTCAGCCCACCAGGGGGCGGGGCTGGCTGGCATGTGGTGCTGGGGATTGAACCGTGGTCCCTGTGCTTTGCTAAGCTTGTTCTAAGTAGGTGCTTTAGACCACTGAGCCATCTCACCAGCCCCCACGGAGCTTTTGTAGATGAGGAAAGGACCAGGGCTCAGAAGCCCGGGGCTGTGCCTACCACTTCAGCCCGGCAAGACACCAGTTTCCAGCGCCCTAAATGTGCCAGTCCCAAGAGCAGCACGTGTGGCGGTCCACCGTGTCAGCCTGATTGGCCTGGGGGCGGCCTAGAGATCAGCAAAGCCAGACTCCATGTGTCAGGGTGTGCCCCGGAGGTGTGGCCGCGGAGCCCCATCGGGAGCTGGCCCCTCCGGCCATGTTTTGCCTTCTTGGAGCTGGCTCGGGACCATAGACTGAATCCCTGGCAACCTTGAGCCACATGAAGCTTCTGCTCCTCTAAGCTGTGGGTGTTGGGCGCTGTGTTCCGCAGACAGGAAAGCAATGTGTACAGGATGGTAGGCAAGAGCAGAAAGCCACACACACTCACACACGCCACTGCCAGGCCTGAGTGGATCCACAGCAGAGGGAGCAGACAGCTCTAGCGGATGCAGGACCTGCATCAGATGGGGACGAGGCCGGACAGACTCAGGAAGCAGAGCCCAGGGCTCCACGCTCCGCACAGTGGCTACACAAATGCTGAGACTTTACTGGCAATCACAAATGTCTCATTTTCACACTGCACACTATGTTTTGTGGTCCTGGGGACTGGACCAGACAAGCGCTCTGCCCCGGGTACATCCCGACTCCTAAGCTTGCCCTGTCTACAGGCGCAGAGGACCAATTCTAATAAAATAGCAGTAACGCATCTTAAATAAGGAACATGTTGATTACAATTTAAGTTAAAACGTACAACATCGAAGTGCACAAAGCAAGCAGGGCGGGGACCATCTGCATGGGCCGGGGGGCTGACGACCCACAGGCCGCAGCGAAGGGTGCACAGGTGCTCTCTGGAGTCCGCGTCCCCACTGCAGTACCTGCCAGGCCACCAGACCCGTGCCACTGTCCAGCTCCAGGACAAGTGGTGCCTAGCAGTCGCAGCCTGGGATGCACAGGCGCCGCACACACCGAGGGCTGAGGGCTGGACTGAGGAGGGGTCTCCGGTCTGTTCCCGTCTGTCCTGTCTGGGGAGCTCACAGGACATGGGCCACACCCAGGCGCTCTCCCCAGTGCATTGTGAGAGCCACCTCCTGCCAGCAAGACCATCTCCATGGAAACGTGGCTCTGACCCTGGTCCCTGGCTCTGCAGGCCATCACGGAGAGCGGAGCCAGGCTGGCGTAGGTGGGAAGAGGAAGCTGCGCTCAGCCAGGACCTTGTGCTCTGGCCCAGGCTCCTGAGCAGCTCTGCTGGGGGAGCCTCACCGGCAGGCACCTCCTGCTATGCCGCCCCAAAGACCTGCGTCTAGGGGCTGGGCCCACCACCTCTTCCTAAGATGCAGGCCCAGCACCAGTCACACTCCAGAGCAGAGGCTGTCATGCAAGGAACCCAGGGACCCTTCCGGCAAGAGGGTCTGCACTGCTGGGCCCAGAGCGGGGGGACGAGGACACTGACCACGCGGCTCCGCCCTCCCGCCATCAGAAAGCATCCTTGATGTTCTTAAGCTGGCGCACCGCCAGGTCCACGGGGAGGTGGAACTCTAGGCTGCTGAGGCGGCTGAGCAGGCTGAGGGCGCTCTCGAAGCCGGTGTGGGCCATGTAGCTCCAGGGCTGGTAGTGCGGCTCGATGAGGGCGCCCGACTTGCAGATGAGGTTCAGCCAGGACACGAGGCGCTGCTCATTGAGCGCCATGCACACCAGCGCCTTCAGCTCGGAGTCTGCGCTGCGCTTGAAGGGGTCGTGCTCGGTCAGCACCAGGTGGATGGCGCTCAGCAGGCTCTGCTTGGGGGTCACCGTGGAGCCCACGCCCACAGGCAGGGCGAAGGCCTGGGACAGCTTGCGGGCAGGGGACTCCATGTAGGCACGGCCGTTCTTGGCGTGGTAGTACTTCACAAAGAGCTCCCAGGGGTGCATGGCCTGGGGGCCTGAGGACAGGGTGGGCAGCAGGCAGGCCAGTGGCGCCAGGACCAGGCTCGCCCCAGGGGACGCGGCGTGCAGCCCGTGGGCCAGCAGGTCCCGCATGGCCACCGTAAGCTCCTTTCGTACCACGGTGGTCAGCTCATCCCTGGCCCCTGGGGCAATGTCCTGGAGGCCAGAAGAGGTGACCCCGTGGTCCTGGGGCTGCTGGCGCAGGGCCAGCTGCTTCACCCTGTCCACTGACACCTCCAGCCGCTTCAGCAAGGGGGCATAGTCCCTCTCTGCCTGGCCCCTCGGCCACAGGCTGGGCGGGATGTGCTCTGCTGCACAGCCAAACTGGCTCACGGCGAAGATCTGCAGCACAGCCAACGCCCGGCGCAGCAGGTGCAGCCCCGTCTCCCGGCTGTGCTTTGTGTCAGCAGCTCTTTCTGTTTGGAAAGGACAGTGGCTCGTCAACAGCAGGGTTTTTGGGTCTGCTGTATAGACCAGGCTGGTCTCAGACTTGGGAGCGATCCCCCTGCCTCAGCCTCCTGAGTATAGGGCTGCAAGGTGTGTGCTGCCACGCCTAGCAGAGAGCGAGCTTTGCTTTTGTCCCACAGTACAGGTACCACGTGGAGGTAGGGGCCACCCAGAATGGACCTGGACTCTGCTTAGCAATGCCAGCTGTGGTGACATGGAATTCACACATAGTAAGACACACCTACGCACAGCACGCTCCTGTGCGAAGCCCGGGCTCTATGGTGCACCCACCCCCACCCCTGTGCTTTCCAGCGCGTCCCACTCTGTAGACCCAAGGCAGCATCGATGTGCTGCAGTCCCGTGGCCCCATCGCCCCACTTACCTGAGCTGCTTCCTGGGGCTCCCTGGCCACTGCTCGGTCCGCTGCAGCCACCCACTGGCCTTCCACCAGCCTTGCACACGCAGGGTCTGCCGCCGGTCTGTAAGGGGCTTCCTGCTTCATCTGCAACCAGGAGTTAGGACAGGGGATGCGGAAGGGCAGCAGCCCACAGCAGGGCTGCAGAGCCCTCCTGCCCTGGGCCTGCAAGTATGTGCGAGGTAAATGAAGCATGAGCCTTGGTTTTACAGGCCCTGCAAACTGGGGTTAGCAGCTGGCCCAAGCCAGCAGGCCAGCGATGGCCAGGTGGGCACCCGGACTGCTCCTAAGCCCTGGGTCCTCTGCACCTGCTCAGGGCAGAGCAGGACCCAGACGCCCGCTGACCTTGGAGGACACTGACGAACATCTCCAGGTCGTGCATCTGGAGGTTAGCAGCTGGCCCAGGACAGCAGGCCAGTGAGTGGCCAGGCGGGGATCCTAACTGCTCCTAAGCCCTGGGTCCCCCGCTGACCTTGGAGGAAGCTGATGAACATCTCCAGGTCGCGGATCTGCGTCTTCAGCTGCTCCACTAGCTGTTCCTTCACGCGGGCCGGGTTGACGATCTGGGTCACGGCTGCATCCACACGCTGCCGGAGCTCCTCCGGGGACAGCGAGCCAATGTCCTCGTTCAGGTTCATGTCCAGTTTCTTTATCAGCTCATCTATGATCACCTGCCGAGACCGTGACAGAGAGGGCGTGCTGGTGCCAGCTGGGGCGGAGGAGCTTCCTCCCGCTTTCCTTTCCTTCTTGAGACAGGGTCTCATCAAGTAGCCCTGGCTGGCCTCACACTCAGTATCCTCCTGCCTCAGCCTCCAAGTGCTGGGGCCACAGGCACGTGCCACCAGCCTGGCTTTTTGTTCATTAAGATGCCTACCAGGCTTTGAACTTGCCATCCTCCCGCCCCAGCCTCCTGGGCAGCTGGGCTGCCAGTCGTGAGGCACAAGGTGTAAAGGCTTTTACTGAGGCCTCTACTCTCTTAGGAATGGGACAGAAGCCCTCTGTTCTGCCTGAGAGAAATCGCCACTCTTTTCTTTGAAACAAGGTCTTGCCTCATAGTGCAAGCCTCGAACTGATATCCTAGGCTGGCCTCGAACTTGCAGTGGTCCTCCTGACTCAGCCGAGGATGACAGGGGTGCACCACCATGCCCAGTGACACTGCAAACTTTAATACCAGGCCACTCCGCTTTCACTCAGTGATATGTGAATATCCACAGCGGCCGACGATCCAGAAGGCTTCATATTTACTTTCTCTAAAAGCTTCCCAGGGGGCTGGAGGGATGGCTCAGTGTTCTAAAGCACCTACTTGAAACAAGCTTGGCAAAGCACAGGGACCGCGGTTCAATCCCCCAGCACCACATGCCAGCCAGCCCCGCCCCCTGGTGGACTGAGCTGGCCACACACACACACACAATAAATAAATGTAATAAATATAAAATAAATATTAAAAAAAAAAAATAAAAGCTTCCCAGAGGTCTGGGGAGATGGCTCAGTAGAATAAGTGCTTGCCTGGCAAGCACAAGGGCCTGAGTTCAATCCCTGGTTCTGTCAAAAAAAAAACAAAACAAAACAAACAAACAAAAAAAAACAAAAAAAGCTTCCAAGAGAAGCTGTATTGGGAGGGCAGCCTTACGCTCCTAGGTGCCAGTGATCCTCCTGCGTCAGCCTCCTGCACATGCCACTGCACCTAGCTGGTATTTTTCCTAATGCCTGGCCCTTCTAGCTCTTCTTGCCCTACTCTACACAATGAAAGGAAGCTCTCTATAGAACATCAGGGCACACAGCAGCCAAAACACTCTGGAGATACCAGGATGCAGATATCCCGCGTCTGCCACACGCGGCAGTGAATGTCCCCGTCGGCTGCTAGGGCTCCCGGGGTCAGGCTGCCCAAGGGCGTGGGGAAGGGCTGGTCCCACTGGGCGCTCACCCGCTGTCTCTCCAGGACCACGGACTGTGGCAGGGAGTCGTAGCTGCCCTCCTGGTAGGCGAACGTCTCCAGGTCATCGAGCTGGCTCTTGAGCTGCAGGATCAGCCCCTTCTGCCTCTCCCGCTGGCTTTCCAGGCGCTCCCGGCGCTCCTGCTCGCTCTAAGATGAGAAGACAGCTGGTTATTTACAGAGCAGAGCAGCTCGGGCAGGGCACGAGCACAGCGGAGGAGGGCCTGCCTGCACAGCCCAGCACCAGCCAGACAAAATGCTCGGGTCGGTAATGAGACAATACTGCTCCAGATCACCCGGATGAAACTCTCCACTCTCAAAGAGGTGCAAGAGTAAGAATGGTTTTTGGTGTTTTTTTTTTTTTTTTTTTTTTTTTTGAGACAGGGTCTCTCTCTATAGCCCATGCTGACCTTAAAACTTGCAGTGACCTTTCTGCCTCAGCCTCCTGAGTACTGGGGTTACAGGTGCGGCCACCATGGGCCAGCTTGAGAGCTGATGTCTTACATGTATGTTTTCTTTAAGAAAACAGGGCTGGTGAGATAACTCAGAGGACTAAGTGCCTGCTTAGGCAAGTGCAAGGACCTGGGTTCGATCCCTGGCACCACATGAGTCCTGCCCCAGGCATGCTGAATCAGTCACCGAAACCGGGCATGGTGGTGCATGCCTGCGATCTCAGCGCTGGGGAGGCTGAAAATAGGAGGATCACTAGGAGTCTGAGCTGCGTAGCGAGACCCTGTACCAAATACATTAAAAAAAGAAAACATCTGTCCTTCCTTAGCAATTCATCTAAATACAGTGGGGCCTTTTGTTTAGATGATTCCTGGTTTCCAAAAGTCTAGTTAATCTAGAGAAAACTGATCTTGACCAAAACGGCCTCCTGGGAATGAAGCATGCCATCTACTCAATACTTTGTATAGTCAAATTCTGCAAATGCAGGCTAGGGTATGGCCGAGCTGTACAGCACTTGCCTAGCTCGTGTGGAAAAGAAAAACAACAACAACAAAATGAGAAAACAAAACCCCAGCATTCCCAGGTGTAAGGATTTGAAACAAGACGTCTATAGAGTATTAGATTTAACCTTAAAGTGGTACTTACCAAGCCCTCCAGGGGTAAAGGAGAGAGAAAAACAAACAAAAAGCAACAAATTAATGTTTTGTTCACAATTTTTTTTTTTCCTGGTGAAACCGGGGATTGAACTCAGGCCTTTGCGCTTGCCAGGCAAGCACTTATTCTACTGAGCCATCACCCGGCCCCTTGTTCACAAATTTGTTTATTTATTTATTTATTTATTTATTTATAAACAGTATTGTTTCCATTTTTATTAGTTTTGATGCTGTTAGAGTGAAATACCAGTGGTCTCTGAGCTGAGCTGGGCTTTGAACCAGGGGCATCTGGCTCTGACCATAGCCAAATTTTTTTTTGTTTGTTTACAAATTTCAAAAGCAACCTTCTGGCCTCAGTGTGCCCCGCAGGGCAGTCTTCTCCTTGGTGCCCTCACCCTTCCGGAGCCTCCTGTCCTCGTGGAACGCAGACCTTCCCTACCAAGCAAAGGCCGGGTCTCCCCAGGGGCGCCCTGCTTTCCGGGCTTCGCATCACCTCCTCCGCGCTCTGACACGTCCATCCAGCTCAGCGCTCAGTGTCTCAAGGACCCGGCCTGCCCTTGAGCCCCTGAAGCCCGGGGCAGCGCCAGCCTGCGCAGCCTCTGCACATATTTGCTCTGTGATACTCAACTGACTTAGGCACAGAAGACGGATTTCAGCTGCTGAACTCTGACTGGAGGAGGTTATCTAGCCAGCCCCAGAGAACCGGGGAAACAGGCTTGGTGTTTGTTTTGTTTGTACTCCAGCCATAAAGCCTGATCCTGTTTCCCTGACAACTCGTGCGCTCCGTCATCTGCAGTGGTAGCTAGTGTGGCTGCAGAGTGCCACTGGGCAACCAGGACTCTGGTCACTCTGGGGGCGAGGTGCGTGTGTGTGTGTGAAAGCTGTGATCAAGGTCGAGCGCTCTATTTCTCAAAGTAAGAATGGACAGTAAAACCGTGCCACCGTCACACAACCTTAGGTGCTGTTTGCTGCTCAACAGGGCCTGGCCACAGTACTGCCACAGCTTCACTCTTTTTTTTTTTTTTTTTTTTTGCGGAACTGGGGATTGAGCTCAGGCCCTTGCGCTTATTCTACTGAGCTATCTCCCCGGCCCCTTTTAGTGTTTTTGAGACAGGGTCTCACTATGCAGTTTAGGCCGCCCCTGGATTCACTGTGCAGTCCACCTGAAACTCAGCGATCCTTCTGCCTCCGCCTCCTGAGTGCTGGGCTTCTAGGGGTGCACCAGCACGTCCGGCTGTGGATTCTGCCCATAAGTGTGGTCATTCCAGGGCGCGCCTCCTGGGTGGAAAGCTGAGTTTGCGCACTGAAGGGTGGGAGAGTAAACGCAAGATTGCTTGGGAGCAGCTCAGATTACAGTAAGCAAGTGGTATCTACTACTGATATGCTTCCTGGAAAACCAATCTGAGTGAGAAGAAAGGCACATGTGGGCCGTAACTTGAAGAACAGAACATGAAAAGCATTGTGTCTTAATCTCACAACCTACCCACGCTGCACTTCTAGGGACTCAAGGCCAGAAAGGATGCGACTTCTTGGTGCAGCATATCAGAAGTTATGGACTTTCTGACTACCAGGAGACCATGCTGATGGCCAAATCTCTTGCTCAGACGAGACAAGGTCAAGATTCAAGGGTTGAGGCCGGGGAGATAGCTCGGCAGCATAAGCGCCTGTCTGGCAAGCACAAAGTCCCGAGTTTGATCCCTGGTACTGCATGCCACATGGGCCCAGGAACCCCGGGCTTGCCCGGCCGGATCCAAAACTGGGTCTGGTGAGGTATGCCTATAATCCCAGTTCTGGGGAAGCTGAGACAGGAGGATCGCTGTGAGTTCGAGACCAGCCTGGCAGCTACAAAATAACGAAAGGGCCAGCCCAAACTGTGTAGCGAGACCCTGTATCAAAATAACTTTTTAGAAAAGCTCTAAGGGTTGATGGGATTTTAGAAAAGCACGGGAACTAACCTAATTTCCATGGGTTGCAACTCACTCTCACTTGCCAGTTCTTCCCATCCGCAGGGTGAGGGTGCGGGCCTCTCCGCACGCAGGGCCCTGGGCTCCAACCCCAAACCGGAAGCGCTAAGGACTTGGCGCCCGCTGCGGCGCAGGCCGAGCACCGCAGTCCCCGCGGCCTTTGCCCTGCCAGCGAGCTCCTCGCGCCCCGCGTCCTCATCGCGTGCACGCTTTTCCACGCCTCAGGTCACCCATCCTGCACGCAGGTTCCCAGGCCGCTGTCTACCCAGCCCTGGGCCCCTGTCGCCTGTCTTGGCCACCCCAAAGCCGCCGCTCACCCGGCTCTCGCCCCGCACTCGCGGCCGCTGCCCGGGCGGCCCGTCGCCCTCGTCCTCGTCGCAGGCGGCGTCCCTGGGGCCCTCGTCGCCCAGCACGTGCGGGCAGCCGCGGAAGGCGAAGTCCTCGAGCTCGCGCAGGAGGCGCTGCTGCTCGGCCGGCGCTCCGCGCACCACCTGACGAAGGCGGAACTGCACCTGCGCGAAGTGCGAGGACAGCGCCAGCAGCGCCGAGTCCAGCCTCCGCCGCTCGGCCCGCAGCCGCCGCAACGCCCGGCTCGGCGAGTCGGGAGGAGACCCTGAGGCGGCCCCAGGCTCCTCGGCCGCCTCCGAGAACGCGACAGCCCCTGGCCCGGCCTCGGCCACCGCCCCTACAGGGGCCCAGCGCACCGCCTCGCACGGCGGCGACGACTCCTCTTCTTCTTCCTCTGTGTCCTTCACCTTGGACACAGCGGTCGCCGCCGCGGCTGTCACTGGCTCCGTAGCAGCTAGCGCGGCCGCCATCTTCCCGGAAGCGCCGCCGCACACGCGCCGCACTCCCTTGCTGCCATGGCAACAGTGGCGGTCCGGAAGTCGGGCGGGACTTCCTGGATGACGTCAGCGGCGGCTCCGCCGAGCCTGCGTTCTGGCCAATCATCGGGCGGTTGAGCGGTTGTTGTGAATTGAGCTCCGGGGACTCCAGCCTGGGAGGCCACGCGGGAGGCCCGGGAGAGGGTCGTTCCCTCGCCCCTGAGGACTCCAGAGGCCACGGGAGCTGCAGCTGCTGGGCCGAGCTCTCCCGGTCCCTTCCCCGTGCACATCGTGGGCTGCCGCGCCTTGTCCCTTCCGCGCTCCCCTTCTCTCAGCCATATAAGGAGCGGCAGCTGCCGGGACAGCCCGAGAATCTAAAGATAGCGGCCAGGCCTTGCACTGCGGACGCCACCAGCCTGCAGGATCGTCATGGCACGGTGAGCGGTTCGGGGACCCTGCCCTGCCCCAGGTGTTCTGCCAGCTGCAGGCGCCCCGGAGCCCTGGGGAGTGGGGCGCATGACGGGGCTGAGGGCGGCGAGACCTGAACGCGCCCCCACTTCCTACCTCCCAGCCCTAGCGTGGCCCCTTGCATTCTCCCCGGGTTCACCCTCTGCCTCACATCCACCGCTCCTGACGCCCCGTCTCTTCCCCACCGAGCGCCGCCCGCGCCCCGTGTGGCCCCCTCCGCAGGCAGCACGCCCGGACGCTGTGGTATGACAGGCCCAAGTACGTGTTCATGGAGTTCTGCGTGGAGGACAGCACGGACGTGCGCGTGCTCCTTGAGGACCACCGCGTGGTGTTCAGGTAGCGCCTGCCCTCGGGCCGGGCTCCCCGACGCCCTCTCCCAGCGCCCGCCGCAGCCTCCGTCTCACGCCTGGGCTCCGTTGTTGCCTCCGCAGCTGCAAGAACGGCGATGGGGTGGAGCTGTATAACGAGATCGAGTTCTACGCCAAGGTGAACTCCAAGGTGAGGGCCGCGCAGGCCCGGGCTCAGGACGGCACCCGGGAGCGCAGGTGCTGGGAGCCCAGGTGCTGGGAGCCCAGGTGCTGGGAGCGCAGGTGCTGGGAGC
>NW_004524632.1:11344753-11347705 GCF_000260255.1 Octodon degus | reverse complement strand
GCAGGATTCCCAGGATAAGCGCTCTGGCCGATCTGTGACCTGCTTTGTGAGGAAGTGGAAGGAGAAGGTGGCCTGGCCACGGCTCACCAAGGAGGACGTCAAGGTGAGGGTGGGCTTGGCCTTCTTCCTCTCTGTCTACAGCCGCTGCTCCTGGAGTTACAGGGGTGACTGACGGCCCTGCCTCCTTTCCACCTAATATCAATAACTTGCCATCTCCTGTCTACTTTTTTTTTTTCCACCTCCTGTCTTTTTGAGCTTCTTAATGTTATTTTCTGGTACAGGGGATTGAACTAAGAGTAAGAGTCTTCACATTGAGCTGCACCTCATTCCTTACTGTTTAAGACTGGGGCTCACTGGGTTAGCCGCTCAGTTGCCCAGGCTGGGTCAGAACTCGTGATCCCCTGCCTGAGCCGCCCACAATTGGCACCCACCACCTGGGGCCTCCTAATATTCTTGAATCCCTTTCTTCGTTTCTCACTGGCTCAGACTAGTTCACCTGTTGGGAGGCTTGTTGTGTAGCATCGGTCCCACCCTTCAACCGTCTTCTGCACTCTTTCATGGTCTATGACCTCTCTCTCCCTGTGAGCCGCCCTCGTCGCTTCTCCTACTGTGGGAAGTCGGCCATCTGCTGGCCGCATCTGGCTTTCACATTCTTTTTTTTTTTTTGCGGAACCGGGGATTGAACTCAGATCCTTGCGAGTGCCAGTCAAGCGCTTATTCTACTGAGCCATTTCCCCGGCCCTCACATTCTTTTGAGCAGGCTTCTCGGTGTGAAAATTGCTTTGACTGGTTGCTGAGGTTTACAGTTTTTGTTTCATGCCGGCCTTTAAAAAAGTGGATATTTGCCTGTAATACTAACTGCTCAGGAAGCTGAGGCAGGTGAATCACAAATTCAGCCGGGACAACTTAGTGAAACCCTGCCTCAAAAGATAAAAAAAAGGCCTGGGAGGTAGTTTACCAGCCTCCCTGTCCAGAGAGCTTGCAGCCGTGGGATAAATCCTCAGTCCTGCCAGGAAAAAAAAAATGGATTTTTATCTGTAAGCCCAGATTACTGGCATCTTTGGAAAAATGGGAGGATCTGGCCGTCCCAATATAAATTTGGGTGAATAGATGCTTTAGATGGGGCGTGACTTTTGCCTTAGTTTACTGTTTCATTACCTCCTTGGCTTCTTTGCCCCTTGGCTGGGGTTGACCCTGAGCCTCCCGCCGGCTAGGCCAGTGTGCGGCTCAGAGCTACGTGCCCTCCTGTACGGATGCTGGTGGCTGTGGGGTCCCTTGTGCCAGCTCCTCTTCTCGGTGCTCCTGGAGGTGCTGACTTTCCGGACCTCACATTCCCAACCCTGAGAGCCCGGCACCTGGTACTTCCTGATGCCTGGGTGAGGAGCCCAGGGGCTGGGGACAGAGGTGGCCAGAGGCCCGTCCTCCACCGTCTTGTGCTCTGCCTCCTTGCTGCACCTCCTGAGCCTCCCTGCCTGTGACTGCTTCCTCTGCAGCCGGTGTGGCTGTCCGTGGACTATGACAACTGGAGAGACTGGGAAGGGGACGAGGAGGTGGAGCTGGCGCAGGTGGAGCACTATGCGGAGGTGAGCCGCCCCCATGCGTCTGTGAGGTCCAGACATGTTGCACCCCTCCCTGGGCAGGCTGCTCCTTGGGATCCAGGCCCCGCATGTCCTGTGGAATATTTGTGTTTTGGTCCTTTTTTTTTTTGGTGGAACCGGGGATTGAACTCAGGCCCTTGTGCTTGCCAGGCAAGCGCTTATTCTAGTGAGCCATCTCTCCGGCCCCAGGTTTGGTTTTTTTGAGATGACATCTCGCTGTATAGTTCAGGTGGGCTCAAACTTGTGACGATTCTCCTGCCTCAGCCTTGTACTGGGATGACAGGCATGCACGTCATGCCTGGCTCGGCCTTTTCTTGTGACCGTTCCCTCTCCTGCTAGCTTTTGCAGAAGGTCAGCCCCAAGGGGCCACCGCCTGCCATGGACGACCTGGACGTGAGTAGTGCCATCCCCTTTACCTTGCCATCTCCCATCGGCCCTTCCGAGGAGCAGCTAGGGCTGGGCGGAAGCCAAGCAGTTGCTTGGGCAGGGCGAGGTCCCGGGTTCTAGCACCGCAGAAGCCGCACAAAATGAGCCTGACTAGTGCAGCTGCTCTAGGAAGTTCCCATCCCAGTGTGCAGCGCCCAGTGGATCTCAGTGCAAATTAACAAATTTGAATGTGACACAGAAGGGTGAGTGCCCTTCACCCCAGTGAGCCCAGGCATGGTGGCACGTGCCTGTAATCCCAGCACTCAGAAAGCTGAGGCAGGGGGATCTCCGTGAATTTGAGGCCCTCCTGGACCACATAATGAGACCTTGTCTCAAAAAACAAAGAGAAAACAAGACACAACATCCCCCCCCTCACGCCCAAGATGCCCTTCTTCCCTTCCTCTTTCCCTCTGCGTCTCCCTCAGAGCAGCTGGCCTGGCTCGGCCTCTTTAAGGTACCGAAAGCGATGCATTCTCTGGAACCTAGGCCCTGGGGTGCAGGGTACAGGTGCCAGCCAGTGGCTTATTTGGTTGTCCACAGTTCAAGTCCTTGGCTGTCTGCCCCCACAGTGCCCTTTAGAAGTCACACTGGAGGCAGGCCGGTGGGGGTGAGGTGGGCGGCCAGAGGGGGCGCTGCAGGTGCTCTGACCCGCCCTGTCCCCCAGGATGACTCGGATGATGCCAACGGGACCAGCAGTGGACTCTGAGCACTCTGCGCTGGAAGGAGGCTGCGGCGCCTCTGCCAACGAGGGCCGCGCTGGGCTGTGGCCTGCTCCGTGTCATGCTCTGGGTGCGTGGTCCAGGGCTTCCCAGCAGTGCTTCCATAGAGCTACTTTTCCCCCTGGGCATTTTCCTCGCAGCCTCTGGCCCAGGGGCTGCATGGGTAGCCAGAGGGCGAGGCGCAGACGAGGGCTCCCCCATCCTGCCGA
>NW_004524632.1:11315959-11335808 GCF_000260255.1 Octodon degus | reverse complement strand
CGTTATGCCTTCATTATTACCTATCTACAGCGGGTGGCGCTGCTCTACCAGAGAGGCTCAGCCTTGTGGAGCGCTGAACGTCAGGAAGTGACTTTTTTTTTTTTTTTTAAGTGCTTAGGATTGAAGTCAAAGCCTTTGCACTCAGCTGCATCCCCAGCCGTTTTGTAATTTTTATTTTTAAATTTTGAGATAGGGTCTCCCTAAGTCACTAAGTTGCCCAGGCTGGGCTCGACTTTTCAGTCCTCCTGCCTCAGCCTCCAAAGTGCTGAGATCCTGAACATGCGCATGCACTATCCTGGCTGGGAGACAAGGGGTGTGAGTGTGTGTGTGTGTGCTGGTAATAGAATTTAGGACAAGTTGTGTGTGTGTGTGTGTGTGTGGGCGTGTGCGTGCGTGCGCGCGCGTGTATGTGTGTGTGTGTGTGTGTGTATGTGCCCGGAATAGAATTTAGGACTTTGAGCTTGCTAGGTAGGCACTGTGCCACTGAGCTATAACCTTGGACTGAGACATGTTTTTTCTTTCTGTAAAGTACAAAACATTACTTTTTTTTTTTGCGGAACTGGGGATTGAACTCAGGCCCTTGCACTTGCCAGGGAAGCGCTTATTCCACCGAGCTGTCTCCCCGGACCCCAAAATAGTATTAAAACAAAAATTACAAGTGATATAGAATTTCACTTTAAGTAATATGAATTTCGCAGTATTTGTTGTGATGCACAGTGTTGTCTTCCAACCAGTTATTCATATTACCAGATGCAAAATTGGAAGAAGGAAAAAAAGATATGTAAGAAATTAAGAGGAGAAAAAGAAACAATTGAAAAAACAAAGATATGGAATGCTTCACGGATTTGCGTGTCATCCTTGCTCAAGGCCATGTTAATCATTCCAAATTTAGTTTATGTACTGCCGAAGCGAGCACAAATTTTTAAAGTTGGTTTTTTTTTTTGATACCAGAGATTCGCACCGACCCAGCACGCCCTCACCGGGTTTTCAGGAACAGCGGCCGAGCCTCGAGCTGGCCCCGCCCCCGCCCTGTGGCCCCGCCCCTCGCCTCCGGCCCCGCCCCCGCCGCCCCTCCCCTCGCCTCCGCGCCTGCCGCTCGTCCCTGCGCCTCCGGCCCCGCCTCCGCGCCTGCGCACACGCGCGGCGGACGGCATTTGTCCCCTGCCGCTCCCCGTCGGCCCTCGGGTCGGCGGCCTCGAGTCCGGTCGCGATGGCGTTCCAGTGCCAGCGCGACAGCTACGCGCGGGAGGTGCGGCGGGTCGCCGGCTGGGCGGGGGCGGGGGCGGGGGCGCCGGCTGGGCGGGGGCGACTGACTCTCGTCCCGCCGCCAGTTCTCCACCGTCGTGGTCGCCTGCCGCCCCGCGGAGCTGCCGGCCGGGGCGGGCGAGGACCCGCAGGCGGCGCGGCGCGGGTTCCAGGTGGTGCTGGAGGACACGCTGCTCTTCCCCGAGGGCGGCGGGCAGGTACCGGCCGGGGCGCTTCCGGGTGGCTCCAGGGAAGGGCGGGAGAACCGCTGCGGGGCTCGGGAGGAGCTGCGGGCGCGGGGGCTGGGCGCGGGGGGCGCGGGGGGCGCGGGGGGCGCACGCGGGTGGGCGTCCTGCCCGGCGGAGGTTTCCTCCTCTGGAGCCTCGCTGCGCCCTCCGGGCGTCCTGCCGGCCCTCGGGGCTGCAGCGGCCTTTGCGCTTCTCTAGCGGCGCATGCTTTCGCGTATCGTGGCCAGGCACAGACGACCTGTGGCACGCGAAAACTAAAAGGCTTGCCAGGTCCCGCTGCAGCAGCCCAGCTCTGGGTCTGCCCCAGGCGACCCTGTCGTGATTACATTGTATCCCTTTTTTTCCCCCCCAAGGGGTACCAGGGATTGAAGTCAGGCCCTTGCGGTAGCGGTCTCCCTGGTCCCTAGGAATCAATATTCTTGAGTCTTATGCTGGTAGTGAGGGACAGTACGGAGTAGTGAGAGGCAGCAAGATTCAGATCATTTTAGAGACTCTTTTGTTTTAAACTCGGAGGCAGAGTTACCTCTAGCTTGGGGTTGTCCTGCCTCAGCCTGTTGGCTGGCTGGGATTACAGGCATGCGTTCCCCTGCTCAGACATTTTGGAGGTTCATAAAGAAAGGAATCCACACTAGGAAAGCCTTCGCTGCTGTACCTAGAGCAGACTGTACCGCAGCTCAGGGGCGCCCCTCGCGGGCCACAGGGGACGCTGTTTCCCTGCAGCAGGAGGGCAGGTGCTGGCTTCCTGTCAGCTGCGTTTGTGCTTGTCCAGCCTGATGACCGGGGTACGATTGACAACATCCCTGTGCTGAGAGTGACCCGCCGCGGGGCTGAAGCCGAGCACTTCACGATGACGCCGCTGGCCCCCGGGAGCCAGGTCCGGGTCCGTGTGGACTGGGAGCGGCGCTTTGACCACATGCAGCAGCACTCGGGTAAGGGCAGCGGGCGCAGGCGGCAGCCGCAGTGATCGGAATGTAGTGTGGGGTCTCTTGGAGCCAACCTGGGAGAGACCCATCTTTGGACTCTGCTGGGATTTAGCAGGATGTGACAGGTTGGATGAAAGCAACAGAAACAATTGAAAATGAAAGGATCAGCGTAACTCAGGGCCTTGGGTCGCCATGTCTGCCTCCACAGTTCCACCTGGCTGTCTCCAATGAGATCGCTCCCCGCCCGCCCCGGGGTCTTTCCTTAGCACCCTGTGGCAGCTGTGTCACCTGGATGCCTCCCTGGGGCGGCCCCCCTCTGTTGTTGTTTCCAGGCACTGGGCACCAACCTGGCCTCAACTTAGGGGATCTGAGCCTGCGCTTCCCCTGCCCCCTCGCGCCCCAGATACTGCCGCAGGTGGGGCGCCTTCCCGCTGCAGGCTGAGGGAGCTCACCCGGCCTGCACTGCCCTGTGTTGGCCCTGGCAAGGTCCCTTTGCCCTTGATAGCCCTGGCTGCCCTTTCCCTCTGCCCTCATAGCTGCTGTCTTCTGTTCCTCCCTGTAGACCTTGTACTAAATTTAAAAAAAAAAAAAAATCTTCTCAATTTAGAGTTTTAAATTTATTTATCTATTTATTTTGGTACTTGGGATTGAACTCAGGACCTTGCACTTGCCAGGCTGGCGCTTATGCAGCTGAGCTATCTCCCCAGCCCCTAAATTTATTTAAGAACATGTACCAAAATCAAAAGTGTAGACTTAAATTTTCCTTGTTTTATTTTTCATTTCAGCTTAGCATGAGATAAACTTTCCAGCTGTCTGCCACTATTGTAATTCTGTCCACATTATGTTCTAAGTACTGATCTGCAGAGTTTTAATTGCTTTGCACACACTTTTTGTATTAAACGCAGTAGTCCTTCATCAGGTGTTCATCACAATTAATTACTTGGTAACATATGTAATAAAAAGGGGCTGGGGTGGAGATCTGACCTCAGCAGGCCGGTGGCCGAGGCCGCTCTCGTGCGAGGGCCCCTTGGCGTCTCAGGGATGCGGCTGTGGTGCTGGGCCGCAGGTGCTCAGCCAGGACCTTGTAGAGCCTCAGCCTCCGGTGCCGCGTCACAGACGTGCCACCACGGTGCCTGGGGGACACCTCACTTCTCTCCTGTCCCTTGGTCTTGTCACCTAGGGCAACATCTCATCACTGCCGTTGCTGAGCATCTGTTTGGACTGAAGACAACCTCGTGGTGAGCAGGGCCACAGGACCCTCTGGAGTGGTCCCCAACACCCATCCCCATCCCCCCGGGTCAGGAGACAGGTTTTCCTCATGTGGATGATCAGAGGGGGGCAACCTCTTCCACTTGCTTAGGGGACACAAGGCCAACAGAAGGGATGTCTGCCTTTGATTGGGAGAACTTGGGGTTTGAGGCCTGTGCTGGCCATGCCACTCTCCCGATGTGGCTTTGATCATGTCCTGATGCCCTTACTGTGAGCTGGGAAGGACGGTCCCCACCTTATGGTGTGCTGAGGACTGAGCTCAGGGCCTTTGCTCAGAGTGACATACCCAGCCGTTTTTTTACTTTAAGTCACCAAGTTGCCCAGGCTGGGCTGGAACTTGGGATCCCCCTGCCTCAGCCTCCCAGAGCACTGGGGTGACAGGTGTGCCTCACAGTGCCTGGCCGTCGTCGTCGCCGTCGTCGGGCTTTTGTGAGGATTAGAGAGGTGGTCAGCCCGAGCGGCTTTGCGTGCTCTCTGTGCGGGGGTGAGCGGCTCCAGCAGGTAGCACCTCGCTTCCTGGCAGGGAGCTGGGCCGGCTGCGGAGCTCCATCGAGCTGGACAGCCCCTCCGTGAGCGCCGAGCAGGTGGCCACGATAGAGCAGCACGTGAACGAGAAGATCCGCGCGCGGCTGCCCGTGAGCGTGCGCGAGCTGAGCGCCGACGACCCCGAGGTGGAACAGGTGCGGGGCCGGGGCCTGCCAGATGACCACGCCGGGCCCGTGCGCGTGGTGACCATTGAGGGTGTGGATGCCAACATGTGCTGCGGGACCCACGTGAGCAACCTCAGCGACCTGCAGGTGGGCGCGGGCCTGAGCTGGGGGTGGGCGTGGGGGGCTCAGCTCTCCCCTTGGGCTGTGTGTGCGCGGGCATGCGTGTGCAAGCGTCTTGTGGCCCTTTTTTCTTTTTGGTGAACTGGGGATTGAACTCAGGCCCCTGCACTTATTCTGCTGAGCCATCTCCTCGGCCCCTTCCTAGGTCATCAAGATCCTCGGCACCGAGAAGGGGAAGAAGAACAAGACCAACCTGTTCTTCCTGGCCGGGCAGCGCGTGCTGCAGTGGGTACAGCGGAGTCACGCGAGGGAAAAGGCTCTGACCGCGCTGCTCAAGTAAATCCCGTCCCTGCCCCAGCGCCATCCTGTCCGGGCCTCTTAGCTGTGCTCCTTCAGGGTGGACAGCAGTCTGAGGGAAGCCAGCCCAGACCTCCGTCCCCCTCCGTCCCTCCCCGTCTCCCAGCACCCAGGCCAGCATCAGGCGCCCCCTTCCTGTCCCGCAGGTGTGGGGCTGAGGACCACGAGCAGGCGGTGACCAAGCTCCAGGGTTCTGTGAAGCTCCTGCAGAAGGTGACTGGTCTGGGCGGAGCGGGCGGGCCCCAACCGGAAGTGGACTCTGCTGTGCTTGCGGGGGCGGGAGGGACGGTGAGGTCAGGGAGATTGCGCCCTGCGGTGCTTCCTGCCGTCCACGTGCTGTGTCTGCACTCTAGAACAACCTGAGTCTGCTGCGAGACCTGGCTGTGCACGTGGCCCGCAGCCTGAGGGCCAGCCCGGCCTGGGGCGGGGTCGTGGCGCTGCACAGGTGAGAGGCGGGTGGTCGCTCAGCTTGTCCTGGGTGCCCTGGGGACTCCGGGACCTGAGGTGGCCGACTCTCTTGGGCTTGGTTGTCCCCTCCTCACTGGGACCTCCCAGCCTCGGGGACCCCTGGTGCCTGGAGTCTTGCACGGGCTCAGCTCACCCAGGCCAGGCGCAGCATGCTGGCCCTCAGCCCGCGCCCCTTCTCCAAGCGGCCTCTGAGCTGGCTCTCAGGCCCATGTCCTGTCGCAGGAAGGACGGTGATTCTGAATTCATGAACATCATCGCCAATGAGGCTGGGGCCGAGGTAGGGTGGCAGGGGCAGCCGTGGGAGGGGTGAGGACGTTTGTAGCTCCCAGCAGTGGGCACCAGAGGCAGCAGGGCTGGGGGTCAGACTGGGCAGGGACCAGGGTGCAGCTGGGAGGCCCAGGTGGGCCATGCACTGCAAGGACTCAGGCTGTCTGTCCCCTCCCAGGACACCCTCCTGTTCCTGACCGTAGGAGATGAGAAGGGTGCTGGCCTCTTCTTGCTGGCTGGGCCCCCCATGGCCGTGGAGACCCTGGGACCCCGGTGAGGCTCTGGGGGCCTGGTGGGTGGTGGGGCCACAGCTGTCACCAAGGCCAGTGCGGGAGGCTCTGGCCACGCAGGGGCCTCGTGTCTTCGTCTGAGCGCTCATAGCCGAAGACCGAGTCCTGGGGCCCAGGTCTCCCATGCTCACAGTCTATTTTTAGAAGTTTGGAATCATGGATGGTACCTGAATCTAGGGCCCACGCTATCAGGGGGCGGTGGGGCAGGTTGTTTTGTTCTCTGATCCTGGGGATTAAATCAAGGCCCTTGCACTGAGCTCTAGCCCCATCCCCATCCCCGCTTATTTTTGTTTTTCTGTAATAATCTAGCTATGTAGTTCACTGGCCTAGAACTCACTAGGTAGCCCAGGCTACCCTTGAATTTGGGGCAGTCCTCCGGCCTCAGCTTCCTGAGTGGTGGGATTACAGGTGTGTGCCACCATGTCCAACTTCCAGCCCCTTTATTCTTTATTTTGGGATAGAGTCTTGCTGAGTTGCCCAGGCTGGTCTTAAATTTGCAGTCCTCCTGCCACAGCCTCCTGAGTGCTGGGTTTACAGATGTGGGTCATCATGCCTGGCTCAAACCCTTTGTATGTAGATATACATACCTGTTTGGGCCACCGTGCAGTAATGGGCATCTGTGTGTTCAGCGGGGGCTGAGCAGGGGCCCGGGAACATTTCCCTCCCCCTGGTGTCTGCATTTCCGGGCACAGAACCCAAGCCCTTCCTCCTCCTGGTCCTGCTGTGGTCTGGAGAAGGGTCTCAGGGAGCCTCAGCGCCGGGCTGCCCTTTGCTGCTGCGCCTTTCCCCAAAGCCCTCTCTGCTCCACAGGGTGGCTGAGGTCATGGAAGGCAAAGGAGCAGGAAAGAAAGGCCGCTTCCAGGGCAAGGCCAGCAAGCTGAGCCGGCGCGCAGAGGCGCAGGCACTGTTGCAGGACTTCGCCGGCTTGCGGGGCGCGGAGGGCTAGGTGGGCGCCGGCTCCCCATGCAGTGCTGCTGGCGCGGAGCAGTGCTGCCCGAGTCAGCGCTGGCTCCACGGGGGCTCTGCTCGCAGCTGTGTGTGTAAACTCCTGTGCTCCTCCCTGTGCTGCTGGGGACCGAGCGCGGGCTCACGTGCGCTGGCGGGGCAGGTGCTGCTCCGGCGCTCCCTCTGCTGCCCCCGTTTCCTTCTCCTTTTTCAGCACTGGGATGGAACCCAGGGCCTTCGTGCTCGGCTGTGCTCAGCTTGTTTGTGTTTGAGATGAGTGTTGCCCGGCCTAGTCTCCAATTTGCAGTACTCTTGCCTCAGCGTCCTGTAACAGTGGGGTCACAGGGGTGTGCCACCATGCCAGGCTTCAGGCCTCTTTGATGATGGCACTAGTCACATTCAAGAGGATTGTCTCTGTGCCCCAATTACCTGTTAAAAGCCCCACTTCCTGGTGGAAGAGTTCACCACGTGTGATAAAAATAGTGCTCCATCACCTTATGGAGCTAGCGCTCTGGACTCCGGCTCTTCCCCAGCATCAAAACGACCACGGATGGGAGGCATCTGGAATCCATTCAGGACTTGGAGGCGGCGGGGCGTTTGGGAAAGAGGGTTCTAGACGTGCTGCAGAAAGCCCGAGAGCCATGGACGAGTGTCAGGCGAGGAGGACTTCGGGGGCATTTGGGGTGCTGTCTTATAAAAAAAAAATTATGGTACTTCTGGATCATACTACGTGTCATTGCTTGGTGTGGGGGACCTGGCAGTGGACCCCAATCTGCAAAAGACAAAATGGCGATGCCACAGACCTCTGGGTGAGCAGTTGCTCATGGGGAACAAAGGCCACAAGGCAGCCAGAACTCGGTATTTACTGACCACAAGGAGGAGGAGACGTGAGCAGATCATCACGGCTCGGCTGCGGATGGATCTTTATGTGGCTGAAGACGGTGCGTGGAGATGGCAGCTCCATCAGTTTGACCTTTTCCCAAGGTGGAACCCTTTTATTCCTGCCCAGTTCCTAAGGAACCAGGACGGCCAGCTGAGGTAACCTTGCCCTGGGCCGCCACAGGTCACAGCACACCATGGGACCTCGAGGCCTCAGCCGCGACCTGAGGCACATGGCGCTGTCTGCACACCACAGGGGTCAGCACGACAGGATTCTAGTTCTTGTGCACTAGAAGCCCTGATGAATTTATTTTTTTTTTATTTTTTTTTTAAATTTATTTTTTTATTTTTAACATTTATTTTGTGTGTGTGTGTGTGTGTGTGTGTGTGTGTGTGTGTGTGTGGCCAGCTCAGCCCACCAGGGGGCGCAGCTGGCTGGCATGCGGTGCTGGGGTATCGAACCGTGGTCCCTGTGCTTTGCCAAGCTTGTTCCAAGTAGGTGCTTTAGACCACTGAGCCATCTCTCCAGCCCCGCCCTGATGAATTTAATTATGAAGTACCTCCCCCAACTATGCAGAAGGGCCCTTAACAGCTGGGGGTTCACATGGATTACCTGGGACAAACCCAGGGTGCCCACAGGGTACAGCAGCTTGGGGAGGGGACCTGTCATTCCGTGCCACTGGGGCCCCTGCACCCCGCACACAGCTGAGCTCGGGACTCCAGGCTTGTCCTGACCTGATCACAAGCTGTGACATCTGCGCTGAGGAGGAGGGTCAGGAAGAGTCTGACTGACTGCTGTCTGTGTGAGATTTGGTTTCAAAGGAGAGGGCAGCTTTGAGCTGGTGATGCCTTTCCTGCCTGTCGCGGGGTTCCTCAGTGGACCTAGTCTTTGGGAAAGGGGTTGCGTGTCTTGTGTTAAGTTATCCAGAGAGTGGAGTGGAGTGAGTGCTGCTCAGTGGCGTGAGTTGTGTGTGTGCATATGTGCCCATGGGACCTCCGGTGCGGGAGGCTGAGGCCGCGGGATCTCAAGTTCAATACCCGCCTGGACAACCTGGAAACTTGGGCCTTGCTTCAAATGAAAAAAGGGCTGGGGATGTCGCTCAGTACAAAGGCCCTGAGTTCAGTACACAGGAGTGGGGAAAAGCAAAACCAAAATGATGGGCCCACAGCAGGGGAGAGCGCTGTGCCCGGCTTCCTGGAGCCCTGCCTCACCCTTGAGACAGGCAGCCCGGACACAGCAAGTGTGTAGCACCGGGGTTCGGCCCGAGAGAAGCCCAGGCCCAGCCTGCGCTGACGGGGAAAGGCTGTTGGGAGGAGTTGGTTAAAGGGGGAGAGGGAAGCACCAACACCAGCATTGATCCGCCCTGCTTGGGGGGCGGCAGCAGCCCTGGAAGCTGCTGCAGGCCGGCGCCCCGCGTCCCCTCTGTGCCTGGAAGCTGCGGCAGGCTGGGGCCCCGCGTCCCCTCTGGCGCGCAGGACTCTGCCGTCTGCGGGGTTGGTTCCCTCGTGCTCCCCAGCAGCGAAGCCGGCTCAGGGGCTCGGCCAAGGCTATGGGGCTGGGACGAGGGAGCGGCGGAGGCCTGGTTTCCCAGCTCTAGGACGGACGGACAGACGGACACTGCACACAGACCTCGCGGGTCCTCACCTTCCACTGCTCCTGCGGCCGCCTCTGCTGGCCCTGGGACCCTGTGTGCTCGCCCACGGAGGTGTCCGGTCCCCCCTGCTCCAGCTCCCTCTGGGCCTGCGACACCTTGGCTTCCTGCCGCTCCCTGAGAAGGTCAGCAGGCGGCGCGTCCCGGCCAGGAGCCGGCTGGCACAGGCCCGGGTGCGGGGGCTGCGCCCAGTTCGATTTCCAAGTGCAGGTGAAATGAAAAAGTGGGCTCTGATCATGTTACCGTCAGGGCTGGAACAGAGCGGGGACACCGACGCGGGGCTCCGCGCAGGCAGGGCCGCAGACACGCGCGGCTTTCCCGGCACAGACAGGAAGCCCTGAAATCGGAATGGATGGGGCCTGGGCAGAGGGCGGCCTGGAGACAGAATTCCTCTCCCGGGAGCACGCCGGCGCTGCTGCCCTGTCCCCAGTACTCGGCGCTGTGCGTGCGTGGGGACGAGCACCCTGGCGTGAGGTCGCCCATCCGGCTTTCTCTGCACTTGGAGGACGTGCCCGGCGGGGATCTGGCAGGGAGGAGCTCTGCGTGGACAGCTTCCGGCCGCTGCCGGACCTGCCGTCCCGGTCGGGGTAGCCCAGACTGCATGCGCCTCAGTCCCCCAGGCCCGTGTCCCTATCCGCAGTCTGTCCTTCCACGCGGATCCTCAACCATGCTGTCTTTCTGTGTTGGAGCCCTTGCCTGTTTTCACGTAAAAATAGGGTTCCAATTTGGTTCCTGGAGTGAAGTATCTTTTTCTTTTTTCAGAACTACGGATTGAATTTGGGCCCTTGTGCTTGCCAGGCAAGCGCTTATTCTACTGAGCCACCTCTCCAGCCCCAGGCCAGGAGACAGCTCAGCAGCTTAAGCAACTGCCTGGTAAGCCCAAACACAGGGGTTTTTTGTGTGGGGAGGCATGGGGGATTGAACTCGGGACCTCACATTTGCAAGGTAGGCGATGTGCCCCTGGGCTAAATCCCCAGCCCAAGGCAACATTTTATATTTATTTTTACAAATGAAATTGTTACATTCAGGTATAAAGAATGTCTGTGTATATTTTTTCTTTTTTTAAATTTTTGAGATAGGGTTTCATTGTGCAATTCAGGCTACTTTTGAGCTTACTTTGCAGCCCACGGTAGTCTCATTCAAAGTCATTCTCCTGCCTCAGCCACCCAAGTGCTAGGATTACAGGTGTGCACCGCTACACCATGCCTGGTTTTTCAGATTATCCCTATCTGGTGCATATAGGATTAGGGAAGATTGTAGGAGAATTACAAACTGGCACTCACTTGGACCTCCTCATTCACAGCTGCTAGTTGGAGAACTGGGCACGAGGCCCTGAATCCAGCAGGGTCCAGGCGGCTGCAGGGCAGACGTGCTCCTGCCCCATGGGGCACTCGGGTCCTCGGGCGGGCGTGCCCCTTGCTGTTCCCAGGCCCAGACGCTGCCTCCTCCCTTGCACTCATCGCTCACTGCACTTTCCCGAACTCCAGCCCCTCCCGCCCAGCCCCACACCCGGCTGCACAGACCCTGCCCCCGGGCCCTTTCGCTTCTCACACCCAGCCTGTGGCCAGGGCCACTGGGGATTTCCTGGACCCGCGGCTCCATTTCCTTGGTGGGGACACCGGTCTCTGCCTGCTTCGGCCCTCCTGTTCCTCGATCCTCCTCGCTGGAAACGCTCTGAAAGCAGGAAGCCCCCGTCCGAGGGCCACGTCCTGCGCTTCCCGTGTCTTGGGCAGCACTCTCTGGGCTGCCTGATGGCCGCTTGCACGGGTTACTGGGGCCAGTGTCTGTCCGCAGGTGGGAACTTAAATTTGTCTCGTCATGGTGCTTTGGCCAGAAGCCCGTTCTGTTGCTATTGTTAATGTCTTTGTCTTGATTTGGGACCGAGCAAAGTTAAGGCCTGCGTGTCGTGCTCTTGGTTCCTTTAGGCCCAAACCTTTCCCTACGCTGTTCTGTGTCCTTCCTGCCAGTGCACTTGGGGAGGGTCGGAGCCCCTTGTCCTGTGAGCTGTCTGGTTTCCTCCTGAGTCCTGCGGGCTAAGCGTGTCAGGGTGGACACGGCCCAGGGACCGACCTTCCTGCCCCGCTCGTGACTCCAGCGGCCCGGGACACTGAGCTTGCTCGCTTGAGGAGGGTGCTGTCACCCGGAGCCGCTCCTGATAGCGTGTCCCCTCGGGGACTGAGAAATAACTGGTGGCTCAATCCTTTGAGACCGGCGAAGACGCAAGCAGCCCTCAGCCCCTTTCTCTCCAGCGGCGCATCGCCACAGCCTTGTCTGCTGACTAAGGTGGCCACGCCAGGCACCCTCCTCCACTTCCACGCTGCCGCCGCTCCATGGAGTCACAGCCACCCTTTTCTGTGAGGGTCCTTCTGCACCCATAGTTCTCCCTCCCGTGACCCCACTTGCCTGCCCTCCTCCTCCGCTTTGTGGTTCTGGGCTCAAACCCAGGCCCTGGAGCCCTTCTCGCACGTTTGAACGCTCCACGTGTGTGGCTTTGGCCAGTGCTATCTCTGCTGTCACTCAGCAGCACCACGTGGGCCAGGAGGGTGTTTTCAGGCCGAGGGAGGTCTCCTGCTTCCCCTCCTACCAGGCCAGCGGGCCACCCGCCCGCCCGCCCGGAGTGCGTGGAGCTGCCTCTCCCTGCGCAAGCCCACCCTCCAGCGCCACTTTCCAGCAGGGCCGAGATGCTCCTGAAGGAAGGGACCCATGGTCCCGGGGCCAGGCCCCCTTCACTGGGGGCCAGTCCCCACACTGCCTGCTCACCCTCCGTGGGCGCCTCTGGCCTCAGCGTCTGCAGTGCTGCTGAGCAGCTCCTTGCCCCGGGTGCCCCAGCCACCAGGCCGCCTCGGAGCTGCTGTGCTAGCTGGGCCAGGTTGCGCCTCCTGCCGCTGCAGCGGCCCTTCCCCTTGGCTCACTGGCTGCTCTGTTTTCTGCCTACAGGGTGCACCCTGGAGACACCAAGGCCCAGACAGTTGGTCCTTAGCTCCCTCAGTCTAGTTAGGTGTGACCTGAAGGCAAGCAGCAAGTGCCACCACTGCGCCTGCGTGGCTAAGTCCAGGCTGCTCTGCGCCAGCCGGGCTGAAGGTCAGAGTTCACCCAGAAACCCTTGTTTAAAAGGGCGAGATGGGATGGGCTGTGGGGCATGAGGGAGCCCTTGAGGGAGCTGGGGTCTGGGTGCCTGTGCCCCAGCTGCTCACCCCAGCGCATTCAGCTTGGTGTTTCCATTCAGGCCTGTCTTAAGGTGGAGTCCTGAGGGCGGCCCTACAGGGTGCAGTACAGACCCTTTCTAGCAGCTGGCTTCATCCTCTTCTGGTAGAGACTGAAATACCACGTGTGGGGCGCTGCCGCAGGGAGGACGAGGGAGAGATTCCAGCGCAGTGGTGAGCACCTCCTGCAGCGCCGGCCTCCCTGGGCCTCCCTGGGCCCAAGCTGCAAAGCCCTGCAGGGACCCCAGAGCCAGGGCCTAGAAGAGGATCACGCTGTCACGTGCACGTGTGTGCATGCGTGTGTGCACGCTGACATCACGGCCACACCCTTAGGCACTACCTCCTGGACCTGCAGGTGCACGGGGCTCCCAGCAGTCAGAGGGGGTGTGGGGATCCGGGAGGTGGGCAGGCTTTGCTTTCCCGCCCTCAGAGCTGGGGACGAGGCCCAGGTGCTAGTTGGCTATGTGTGCAAGAGTGTGTGGCACCTTCCTAGGTCATCTAGGCCCTGGGCACCGAGAAGCGGAAGAGGAACAAGAGCAACCTGCCCCTTGTGGAGCATTTCAGTGTGGAGGTGCAGCATCATCTGAGACCAGTAAGAGTTATCCAAAGCGGAGATAATGAGAGGAAAACATCGTCTAGAAGATGTAATTAGATATCTATCGACAGGGCCGGGGCGATGGCTCAGTGGAATAAGTGCTTCCCTGGCAAATGCAAGGGTCTGAGTTCAACCCCCGGTTCTGCCAAAAAAAAAAAAAAGCAGGACACATATGCTGGTGCACGCCTGTCATCCCGCACTCAGGAGGCTGAGGCAGGAGGATCATCAAGAATTTGAGATCAGCCTGGGCTACAAAGTGAGTTCCAGGCCAGCCTGAACTGCACAGGGAGGCACTGTCTCAAAAAAAGTTAGAGAAAGAGAAGAAGAAAGAATCAACAAGGAAAAGCCCAGGCCCTGACGATTCAATGTTGAATTCTAGGAGGATACCTAATACCACTGCTCCTCAAACTTTATGACAGTAAAAGGGAAGTGGTACTCCCAGACTCATTCATGGAAGGAGGCATTACCCTGATACCCAAGCCAGAGAAAGACCCAACTGAGGAGAAGGGCAACAGGCCTATGTCCCTAATGAGCATATGCAAATCGATAAGCCGAACATATCATATCAACAGAGTTAAGGACAAACACTGAACCATCATCTCAAAAGATGCTGGAAAAGCATTTGAGGAATTCCAACACCCATTCATGATTAAAAAAAAAAAAAAAACTTACAAAAAATTGGAACAGGTGGTCTTTATCTCTATCTGATAAAAGTCATCTATGCCAAACCAATAGCCAACACCAAGATGGACAAAAACCTGAAAAATTTCCCTCTAAAGTCAGGCACAAGGGGGCAACCCACTCAGGCCCCCCTTCTGTTCCTCCCTCAGACAGAAGATTTCTTTTCCCTAGTAAATATATTCTGCTTTTAACCTAAAAAAAAAAAAAATCAGGAACAAGACAAGGGTATCCACTTATACACGTCTTACTGTATTGTTGGAAATTTTAACCTGAGCAATTGAACAAAAGAAAACAAAATGTAGCAGTAGGAAAGGACAAAGTTAGCATTATTCATAGATTACATGATACTGTACATAAAAGACCCCAAAAACTCCACAAGACCTCTAGATTTAATAAACTCAGTAGTTTAGCGGCATACAGAGTCAACAACCAAAAATCAATAGCCTCCTTGTACACAATAAACAAACTCACCGAGGGAGAAAATAGGGAAACAATACCTTTCACAATTGCATCAAAAAGGGGGGCCCCAGGGAGCTAAGGTAGAATAAGTGCATGCCTGGCAAGCGCAAGGGCCTGAGCTCAATCCCCAGTTCTGCCAAAGAAGGACAAGGACAAGGAGAAGAAGAAGACGACGACGACGCTGCCGCCGCCGCCTGGTTACTATCCAGAAATCAGCCACTACTCCAGCAGCAGCAGGAGCGTGGTGTGACCTTGGGGAACCAGAGGGTGCCGCTATGCCGTGAACGCTTGGTCTCAGAAATGAATGACTCAAAGAAAAAGATAGATTAAGACCTAAAGAGAAAGAAAAGGAAGATTCCAGTGCTCCACCGGAAGGAGATGCTCCCAGTGTCCCTCCTGCTGCTCTTCCCCTGTGACACGCGGCCGGCCCGTCTTACCGCGTCCAGGTTGACGCCGCCTGCATCAGCTTTTCCATCCCCGCCAAATGGGACTTGGTACAATCGGTGGCGGGCGGTCTGCGTGCCTGGTGCATCCCTTGGACAGCTGACTGTGCCATGGCGGAAATCGAGAAATTGGCACAGACGAGTGGCGCAGCCCTGAGGGTTGCGGGGGTCCACGCTGAGCATGCCTCGCCCAGGAAAGGGGCCTCCGCGGCGACCGCTTGGTGAGGAGAGGAAGCCGGCACGGGCGTTCCGTTGCGCTGCGGTTGCTGGGCCCTTAAGTGGGATGCAGAAGGTCCCTGGAGTTCCCGCGGGTACGTTTCTAGCCACAGATCCGATAGTGCGTGGGAGCCAGACGTTCGTGGAGCCCCGTGATGCTAATTCTTACAAGACGAATTTCCCCGTCCCTATGACGCACGTTCTGTTTTCAGTTCACGGAGCATGCTATAGTGTGGATTACTATGTGCCTATTTTCTCTATTATTAGCTGAGTATGGTTAAATGCAGTTACTCTCTGATGCTTAAAGAAGAAATCGGGGCTGGTGAGATGGCTCAGTGGTCTAAAGCACCTACTTAGAACAAGCTTAGCAAAACACAGGACCGCGGTTCAATCCCCCAGCACCACATGCCAGCCAGCCCTGCCTCCTGGTGGACTGAGCTGGCCACACACACACACACACACACACAAATAAATAAATGTAAAAAAAAAAAAAACACAAGAAAGAAGGCCAGGGAGACAGCTCAGCAGAGTAAGCACTTCCCTGGCAAGCGCAAGGGCCTGAGTTCAATCCCCGGTTCTGCAAAAAACAAACACGAACAAATGCTGCAGAGGCTGTGGGGAGAAAGCGACCTTCTCCCACTGTTGGTATGGGGGGCGAGGCTGAAGCCAGGGTGGACGCAAGTGCGGAACAAGGCCAGCCCCGGGCTGTGGGGTGCCCGAGGCAAGCCAGGTGGGCGTGTTGTCAGGCAGGGGTGTCACCTGACGTGGACTGAGCCAGGAGAGCAGCACGCTGCAGCCCCGGGGCAGGGCGGAGGGCTCCATCTCGCGTCCGCTCTCTGCAGCCTCACGCTCGCCTTCATCTCGCCACAGTCCCCCCAAGAGTTTCTCAAGAGCTCATTGGTGGGTACGCAGGCGGGTACGCAGGCCGGTGCAGCCGCTGTGGAAGTCAGTGCGGAGATGCCTCAAAACCAGGACTAGAGGTTCCACTTGAGCATGACTGCTGGGAGCCCCCTAAAGCATCACACCATAGCGATATGCACACCCGTGTTCACAGCGGCGCGGCCCGTCGTGGCCAAGTCTTGGAAGCAGCCCAAACGCCCACCAACCAGCAAACACAACGGAGTATGGCACGAAGCCGGATGAGCTTGAGGCCTGCCCCGTCAGGGGATGCACCTGGAGGCCACAGTTTTAGGTGACTTAAGTTGGACACACATCTGTGAACACCACATTGTTTCTCTGGTAGGAGAAACCAAGAGCGTGCATAAGGACCAAGACGTACAATAGGTGTTGAGAGACAAGGAGGACGGGGAAGGCAGTGGGGGGAGAAGGGGAAGTGAGAAAGGAAGGAAAATGAAGCTTTTTTTAAATGGGGAAGGCGGCTGGGGAGACAGCTCAGTAGAATAAGCGCATGCCTGGCAAGTGCAAGGTCCTGAGTTCAATCCCCAGTACCACAAAAGAAAAAATAAATAAATAAATAAATAAATAAGATCAATGGGGAAGGCGGGGAAAGGGGAATAAAAACCAAGTTATATCATATACAGGTACAAATTCTCTACGATGAATGCGATCATTATGTGTATCTAAAATGTAACAATAAAATCTGACTGGAAAAAATAATATAAGCCTAGGGCCAGCCAAATAGCTCAGCGGATTAAAGCGCCTGCAAGCAGGAGCGGGGCGGCCGGGGTTCGATCCCAGGCCTGCCGTGTCAGCCTCGCCCTCAGCGGGCTGAGCCAGCAGTTGAGACTGGGCGTGGTGACGCCCGCCTGCAGTCCCAGCTCTTGGGAGGCTGGAAACAGGTGGATTGCTACGAGTCTGATCTAGTAGTGAGACCATGAAATCAGTGGTTGCCTGGAACTCAGGCCCTGCGCCTGCCAGGCAGTGCTTATTCTGCCGAGCCATCTCCCCGGCCCTCCCATTGTTTTCTGACCTCCTGGCTGGTTCACTAAAAACTCAGCAGCGTGCTGGGTGCTGGACTCTTTCCAGGGACGCTTTCAAGCTCTTGGGGTTTTGTTCAATGAATTGGAGAAATGGAAAACCACAGAGGTTTTACACTTATCAAAAGATATTAAATATAAGCAAAATAGGGAGAACTATTCTGACCAGAAATGCTCTGCAGAGTAAGTGCTGGCCACGAAGCACAGGAGAATTTTTCCCCGCAGAGTGTTATGAGGTTAATGACCAGAATTGTTTCTTTTTTCTGTTTTGAAAGATTTATTTATTTGGCGCAGGGTCTTGCCTCCCTCAGACTCCCAGCGATCCTCCTGCCTCAGCCTCCCAGTGCTGGGATTATAGGTGTGCCCCACCTGGCACAGCTCAGGGGTCGGCACCATGCACAGTGGGCACTGCCTGTGGTACCGGGGATTGAACTCTGGTCCTTGGCTTGCCAGGCAGGTGCTTAGACCACCAAACTATCTCCCCCAGCCCACCCAGCATTTTATTCTCCCACTCTGACGTCAGATCTAGGCTAGCTAGCTAGATCTTATTCCAGAAGTAAAGAGCCTTGCCCGGCGCAGGGCCGGCAAATGGCCTTGGCGGCTGTGCAGCAGATCGCCAGCCCCAGCCTCTGCTCCGCAGCTGGCTCTGTCCTTCCCCGTGTCCCAAGCAGGGCAGCATCATGGCTAACAGGCCCTGGAGGGCTGGGGACACGGCTCAGTAGATTAAGCGTCTGCCTGGTAAGTGCAAGGGCCTGAGTTCAATCCCCAGTACCAAAAGAGAAAGAAAGAAAGAAAGAAAGAAAGAAAGAAAGAAAGAAAGAAAGAAAGAAAGAAAGAAAGAAAGAGAAAAAAAAAGAAAAGAAAAGAAAGAGGCCCCGGAGTGTTTGGGTCTGGGGTGAAAGCCCTACCTTGGGGTCTCAGAAGTGTGGCCATGGGCATCGGGGCGGTTGCTCATATCCTTTGAGCGGTTTTGTAATCTGTGAAGTGAGAAACGAAACCCCACACAAAACCAAGCAGAATGCCTTGTGGCCAGAGGGCTAAGTGAGGTGGGCGCTTAGCACTGGGGAAGCCATCAGAAGCGGAAGGGGGGCTGCTCTTCCTGGCCTTCTTGCTACTGGGGGCTTTAAATCCAGCTCGGCCTAGAAAGCACGTGGTAGTATTCAATCACATGTCCCATCTTGCATGACTGTATCTGTTAATCTGAGCAACAGACTTAACAATAAAAATAGATAACATATCCATCACTGTTAATCAGCTTTTCTTGTTTTGAAAATCTGTAATGTATGTATTGTTATATGTTACCCTGTTTTTGTCTTCCCTTTTGTTTTTCTTGCTCATTTTTACTCTTCAAAATAAAATTATAATTTAAAAAATCCATTGCGGATGTGTCAGCTGACTTACGTCACCACACAAGACAGTTTTCAGCCTCTGCGAGGAACTGTGGGCATTGACTTGGGCAGGCATCAGGAGAACTGGGGTCCCTGCTGGCGTCAGCTAAATGACCAGGCGGAGACCCCCGATGGCCACGCGCACTGCCCAGAGTCCTCCCCAGCAGCCCCGGGGTCAGGCCCTTCCCACCAGGCCCGGTGTGACTGGGCGGCCTGGAGTCCTGCAGGCGGGGTGGGAAGTGGACGGGGCTACCGAAGCAGCACACAAGTGGCCCAGTGGCCCCAGCACCTGTGCTGGAACCAGTGCTGCAAGGCCCTCTCGGGAATGACTTCTGTCCCACGCTCTTTCTACCCTGCCCCTCCCGGCACTTTCCTGCCAAAGGCCAAGGGCTGAGGTTCGGGGGAGACCAGCTAGTGTGAATTTTCCACCTGTGCGTAGGAGTGGGGATCCCCTACCAAGACAGCACTCGTGTTCACACCTGCGTGTCAGGGCTGGGAGGAAACAGGACTCGGCCCCAGAGGCGGTAGCACAGCCACCCCTGTATTCTGCTGACCCTCTGGGGGAGGGGCCAAAGGGGGAGGACCAGGGTGCAGGGGTCAGCGAGCTGCGGCAGGTTGGCTCGCCCCCCCCCCCATTTCCTTCTCTCTCTCATCCTGGGGATTGGCCCAGAGCCTTCCCACCAAGCTGCACCCACCAAGCTGCACCCCAGCCCTACTTTAAGTTTTGGGACAGGGTCTCTCAGAGCTGCTCAGTTACCCAGGCTGGGTCAAGCTTGCCACCCTCCTGCCTCAGCCTCCCGAGCCCTGCCTCCTGAGCCCTGCAGTAACAGGCCAGTGCCACCACGCCTGGCTCGTTAAGTGGTGCTTTTTTATTTTGGGTCCACAGGGCCTACAGGGTCTCACTAGGTAGACTGGACGCGGAGTGATCTTCCAGTTTTCACCTCCCAGGCGCTGGGATTACAGGCGTATGCTGTCACGCCCAGTCTCAATCACCGTCTCAGCCACGCCAGGGATCGAACCCCGCTGCGCTCTGCCTAATCAGGCGCTTTAGTCCGCTGAGCTATCTGGCCAGCCCAACCCGAAGTGGTTCTTGAGGACGCCGAACACAGCGCCCTGGGACACGGAGCAGAGCGTCTGTCCCCAGAGGCCAGCTCCCTGCGGACCGGAGGTCGGGAAGCCCACGGCGCCTCCCGGAGGGAGCGGGCGCCTGCGGGGCGCTGGAGCCACAGCCTGCTCTTCCCCGGCCTGGCCCTGTGCTCTCAGTTCACATCTGTATTTTCCTCTCTGCCACGAGGCTAAAAGTGGTTCCGAGTTGTTTACATTTCATTTCAGAAAATTCATTTTTATTAGCAGTGGAAAAATACAATTTGTGGGTCCCCGGGGCGGGGTCAGCTGACGGGCACCTCCACGAGGCTGTCGCTCTCCATGTCGCTCTCCTTGTTGCTCTCCCCAAGCTCGCTGGCCGACCGCGTAGGCGGCGCCTCCTCGCTGAGCTCCCTGGCAGACAACGCGAGGCTGTGTGTGGCCTCCTCCCCTCGAGTCCTCCCGCCACGCCCCATGTGCTTAGTGGTCCAGTCCGTGGGGAGCCCGCCACGCCCTGTGCCTGCTGCTGTC
>NW_004524632.1:11310239-11315779 GCF_000260255.1 Octodon degus | reverse complement strand
CCCGCCACGCCATGCCTGCTGCTGTCCCCCGTCCGTGGGGAGCCCGCCACGCCATGCCTGCTGCTGTCCCCCGTCCGTGGGGAGCCCGCCACGCCCTGTGCCGGCTGCGTGCTCGCCCTTTCCACCCCGCACCCCAGTCTCCAGCGTCCTTCTGTGCTCTGGCTAGGTTATCTGCAGCGGGGCCCCACGAAGCCCGGCCAGTGCCAGGCTGGGGGGCTGCCCAGCTCAGGGGTTTTCACGCCGAGGGCCCGCCCTCGGCGAGGAATGGAAAACTGGCTTCAAGGACACAGCCAGCTCCAAAACACAAGATGTCCTTTGCGAGCCAGGCCTGGGGATGCACACTACTACCCTAGCATCCAGAGGCAGAGGAAGGAGGATCACAAATGCAGCCCAGCCCGGGCGACCTAGCAACTTAATGAGGTCCTGTCTCAAAACAAGAGGAAGAGGGCCGGGGAGATGGCTCAGTGGAATAAGTGCTTTCCTGGCAGTGCAAGGGCCTCAGTTCAATCCCCCGTTCCGCAAAAAAAAAAAAAAAAAGGCCACCAGAGCCTTTGGGACACCAGCAGGCTAGAAACCCATTGCTGCCCAGCGGGGTCACTCGCCGAGGGTGCAGCCCAAGCACGGTGCCTGGAGCTCATCGCTCCTCCTGGTGCTCAGGAGTGGCTCAGCGGGGCAGGACACCTCTCTGCCCTCCTGCCCGCTCCCTTCCCCAGCCCTGCCAGGCCTCTGCTGTGCTTGTGCGGCAGCAGGCCACTGCGGTGTGTGCACACAGGGTCAGGAGGACCCAGCCCCCCAGCCCCTGGGAAGGGTCCCCAGGCTCATTTACCTCAAGGTCTCCTGCTGTCTCACCCAGGCTCCTCTGCAGCGGTCACTCTGGGAAGAAAATGCCACCCTCACTGGTGCCCACCATGGCCGCCTCCGGCTAACTTGGCTTGTCGCTTCCACGCATGGCAACATGCGCCCAACTGCCAGCAAGATGCAGCTTTTCTGTCCCAGGACTCTGCCCTTCGGTGGGTCTCCACCTCCGCTGCAGTCCACAGGGGCGGGCCCTACACACGGCTCACTCTGCACATTTTTTTTTAGCACAGGGACCTAAACCCAGGCCCTTCACACTGAGCTACATCCTCAGCCCATTTTTTTATTTTTTTTTATTTTGGGACAAGATCTTGGAAAGATGTTGCCATAGATGGGCTCAGACTTACAATCCTCTTGCCTCAGCCACGGGTGGTGGCCTGCCCGTGCTCACGGCCTCCCTGCGTTCTACCTGCTAACAGGAAAGTGTAAGAAGGCCTGAGGCACAAAGCGGTGGGAATGCAGCAGGCAGCAGCCCGAAGGAAACCGCCAGTGCAGGCGGCCGGGGAGGACACCACGCGCTCCTGACTGCCCGGTGAGACACACAGCCTTGAGGTGTTGGGAAGGTGACAGCTCACACCCAAGGCACCCGCGCGGTCTGTGTAGTCCTAGTCACCCCCAAGCTGGGTTGTTTTTCTTCATAGAAACGACCAGCTGGCCTTGGCGGAGGAAGTGCGGCTATGACATGCATGAAGAGGAGGCAAACATCCAGCCAGGCTCTGCCCAGGCAGCCGCCGGCCGGCCGCGTCTCCGCTCTGCTCCCTACACGCCGACCTTGGTGTCCCTCCTGGGAGCCAACTGTCCCACGGCCTACCACTGCTTCAGCTCTCAGCGCTTCACTGTGGCCATGGGGAATGGAGACGAAAGCCGCAGAGGGCCAGGCCCCAGCCCAGGAGAGCCAAAGACCCCAGGGAGGCTTCCTCAAGAACCTGAGTGGGCTTTGAGGAGGGCGGGTGGGGTGGGGGAGCGTGGAGGGGCAGAGGCCCTGACAGAGGCAGTGGGGGCACAGCGTGCCTGGGCACAGCGGTGCTGCCGCCGCTGGGGAAGGCCAATCCCTAGGCAAGCTATGCAGCGTTGAACCGGAGTGGCAGCACCGGGACGTCAGCTTATTAAGTTACTCTTGTGATACTCTAGCGCCAGACGATGGCGCGGGCTACAGGCCATGGGACTGCTTCAGAGCAGCGCAGGCTGGAGCCGACAGCCTGGACCTGGGGCCCTGTGCTCCACACGCTACGAGACCGCACTGCGGGGTGCAGGCCCACCCCTTCTCTCCAGGGGAAGACAGTCCTCGAGGGTACGTGCTGTGAGACCGCAAGGACATCAGGCTGCAGTCAGTTTGGGCTTGGAGAAGCTTGCTAAGTGTCAGCCCTGGCCGCCACACTTCCCTGCTCAGACAGGTTAGCCCCAAGCTATCCTGGCTTCTGTTCCTCAGGGATCTCGGGGGTCATTTAAAATCTAACACACTTCTCAGTGAAAGAACAGGGCACAGCTTGGCCCGAGCGACTGTTGAGGGACGCCAGGTAGGAGCAGAGGCGGTGGCCGTCCAGTCTGTGCATTCCGAATCTGCTGCTGGGTCAGCAAGCAGGCAGCAAACAGGAATCAGCGGTCCTTACCTTCCTGAGGCAGAGGGCGACGATGACAGCTATCAGCACCACGGACAGGGCTGCTAATGCCAGGATGATGTATAAGGAGGTGTAAGTGCACCCGGGAACCTGCTGTCTGAACTACAAAAAGAGGAAGAAGGATGTTGGTTAAACGGCAGAGAGGGGAAGCACCAACGCCAGCTATTGATCCGCCCTGCTTGGGGGGGCGGCAGCAGCCCTGGAAACTGCAGCAGGCGGGGGCCCCGCGTCTCCTCTGTGCCTGGAAACTGCGGCAGGCTGGGGCCCCGCGTCCCCTCTGTGCCTGGAAACTGCGGCAGGCTGGGGCCCCGCGTCCCCTCTGTGCTTGGAAACTGCGGCAGGCTGGGGCCCCGCGTCCCCTCTGGCGCGCAGGACTCTGCCGTCTGCGGGGTTGGTTCCCTCGTGCTCCCCAGCAGCGAAGCCGGCTCAGGGGCTCGGCCAAGGCTATGGGGCTGGGACGAGGGAGCGGCGGAGGCCTGGTTTCCCAGCTCTAGGACGGACGGACAGACGGACACTGCACACAGACCTCGCGGGTCCTCACCTTCCACTGCTCCTGCGGCCGCCTCTGCTGGCCCTGGGACCCTGTGTGCTCGCCCACGGAGGTGTCCGGTCCCCCCTGCTCCAGCTCCCTCTGGGCCTGTGACACCTTGGCTTCCTGCTGTTCCCTGAGAAGCGTCAGCAGGCGGTGCGTCCTGGCCAAGAGCTGGGCACAGTTCCGGGGCAGGGGGGGCTGCATGCAGTCCGATTTCCAAGTGCTGATGACGTTAGAAACGAGCCTTCTCGTGTCATCGTCGGGGATGATCAGCTGCAGCCGCTGGTTCAGCTGCATCTCCGAGGAGGCAAAGTCCTGGGGCGGAGCGTCGGTGCCCATGTCGGTGCCCGCGGCCGGGTCCGCAGCAGACGCGCGCAGCTCTCCCGGCACTGGCGGGACGTCGATGAGGCTCCTGAGCACCGAGAACGGAAGCCTCCTCACCGGGCTCCGGCCTCTGAGTGTGCTTCCCTTGGTCAGCTGCGCACCTGGGGTGGCCTGGGCTGCCACCCCGGCCCCTGGAGACAGAGTTCCGGCAGCCAGGAGACTCTCCCGGGCGCGCAGGGCAGGTGCCGCCGCCTTCCTTCGCAGCACTCGGTCCTGCGCACGCATGAGGACCCACACGCCGGGGCCCAGGTCTCCCCGACCTGCTCTCACCGCACGCGGGGCGTTGGCAGAGCCGGAGGACGGCGGCCTTCCTGGCCAGGGACCGGACAGGGAGGCGGCTGCCTGCCGTCCCGCTGCGTGATTTCCGGCCCGGTGCCCTGGCCTGGGCGCCCCGGGGCCGCTGCTCCAGCTCCGAGGCGCTGGGGCCCCCGAGGCTGCTGCGAGGGCCCGGGCGGCCCGCCGGGGCCTGACCTGCCGCGTCCTCGGGTCCCCGAGCAGCCTTTTCCGCCTGCGCTTCGGGCCCCCGAGGGCCCCGTCCGCCGCCCGCGGCCTCCTCCTTCCGCGCCGACCCTGCGCTGGAGCCCGTGCCAGGGTGTGGGGCTGCAGTCTGGGGCCCAAAGGGCCAGGCCGCCTGAGCAAGACAGTTTCCTCTTCCTGCTTGACCTCTTTGATTTTTTTCTGAATTTCTGCATCTAACCAATTTCGGAGAAAATACAGCTTTTTCAATCTATTTTTGTAAATCAAATTGTTGGATTCAGGTATAAAGGACTTCCTTATATTCTTCTTTAAAGAAGGCAGGGAATGTTTCCTATCTTGCACATTTTCAAAAAGCAGCTGAATGAAGGGCAGTAGTGTGGACTCCACAGCGCCCGGGTCCCCCTCGGACAAGTAGGGCAGTATGTAGCTGAGCGCGCTGATCACGTCGCTCTCGTCGTGGAAGTCGAGCTGCTGGTTGGCCAAGGCCAGCCAGCCGCCGCCACTCTGCTGGGACGACGGCCTCTCCGGCTCGATGGTCAGCTCGGCGCTGGTGGTCTTCTTCCGGGCCTGGAACGCCTTCATGAACGTCCCTTCCACGTTCCCCATGGCTGCTGCTTCAACTGCTAGAAAAGGAGAGACGGCTTTCAGTCAGGGGACACCTGCACCGACCGGCCACATAAAACAGCGGTCACTCGGCGGGCAACAGAGCCAGCCCAGAGCGAGCCCTGCGAGAGGAAGCGCTCAGAGGGCGGCTCGCACCACGGGCCCTCTCGCCGCCCACCCCGCCTCGCACAGCGCCTGCAGGTCCCCAGGGAAGACCAAAGAGCCCCGACGGCGATGGAGAGCTCAGCGGCTGCGCAGCAGTGCAGTGGGCTCCTCGGGTGCGCCAGCTGCGGTGGCCGCAGGAGGCTTCCGCCACCTCCTCCTGTGTCCTGTTCTCGCTGCCAGCACAGCTCCTCAGGGCAGCGGGTCACACGCGGAAGCCGAGGTCCCTTCTGCGCACAGGTCCCCATCTGGACACATCCTCCCCCACGTATCCCGGCCCCAAACACAAGCTCCTCACAGGAAAATACAGTGTGTCTGTCCTGATTTAATCTTAAATTTGGGCAGGCATCTGCGGTACAGATTAAGAGATTTTTAATTTCCTTTCCCCCGCCCCAAACTCAGGACCTCGCACTTGCCAGGCAGACGCTTGTGCTGCTGAGTTACATCCTGGATCCTGATTTGCCAGTTTTGCGCCTGCGTGGAACAATGTGGAATAAATCTACAAAACTGCAGTGCTTTGTAGACAAACATTACTTTGTCCTGAAATGTACAAGAGGAAAAGCTGCTCCTACAGATACCTGCCTGCTGCCTTTCCTGTTTACCATTTGCCCTCTTCTCAGGTGATAGGTTCCAGCCTGAGTACAAACTGCTAAACTATTATGGCCCTGATCCAACAGGCTGAATCCCACAGACAGCAGCTTATCTTCCCAGTGACCACCTGCACGCGTCCCCCAGCCCCGGTTTCTCACTTTGAGGCAAAGTGTGAGCATTCTTCCCTAGTCATGCCTCCCCTCCCTTGGCAATCTGCAGGGCAGAGGCCCAAAGCCCAGCAGAGGCCCAGAGCCCGGCAGAGCACCGGAGCCCGGCAGAGGCCCGGAGCCCGGCAGAGCACCGGAGCCCGGCAGAGG
>NW_004524632.1:11298918-11310059 GCF_000260255.1 Octodon degus | reverse complement strand
TATCCCGGCCCCAAACACAAGCTCCTCACAGGAAAATACAGTGTGTCTGTCCTGATTTAATCTTAAATTTAAAGGAGCCCGGCAGAGCACCGGAGCCCGGCAGAGCACCGGAGCCCGGCAGAGTACCGGAGCCTGGCAGGAGAGTGTGCTGCCCTGCTCCGTGCTGCTCTTCCAGCACTGCCTGCTGCTCCCCTCCCCATCCCCACCTCAGCAGGTGCTTCCACCCCCTCTTTGCACTGCAAGAAAGGGATTCTGGCAGCCTACAGGAAGGAGGCCCAGTCAGGAAACAGGGAAAAAGTCCTTCTTCCCTGGATCCAGACCACTGTGCCATCGCGCAGAGAAGGGGCATGTCGAGTGAGACTGTCCAAAGCTGCTCGAGAGGGAAAGGAAGGAAGTGTTTGGGAGGGAATCAGGGAAAGTTTCAGAGTGATGTGGCCCTGGGTCCATGCCTCTTGACCCCAGGACGCCAACTGCCAATGTAGGGAAACGCCCGAGACTTTCGATAGATTCCAATGCAGTTGTCAATATTTACCCAGCCAGAGGTTCCACTTGTGAGCCGGAGAGTGCTTAGTGCTTTGCAAAGGCTTGAGTAAAAGACAGTCCCCAGGTCCGTCAGCTCATGTGTCCCAGGAAGAGTGGGTTGGTGGGTCGGGGAAGCCAGTTTGCTTGAGACAACACCCAACAGCCACACAAGCTGAAGGGACTTAAGCCCACATCCAGAGACCGCTCGAGGCAGGTGCGCTGAGGAAGTGCCAGTCCCTGCCGCGCGCGCTCGCCAGGCCACAGTCCAGGGCAAGGCTAGGCCGTGAGCTGTCAGCGCTGGGGTGGGTGCCGCCCGCCACCCTGCTGCGCCTAGTCCTTACGCTCTGCTCAGCTTGCTTGCTCCTGCTCACACCTGCTACACTGCATGAGGTCTGGAGGAAAAATACAGTCACTACAGACAGGAGGTGTTCGTTTGTTCAAGTTATTCTGCTCTTAAATGTATTCGTGGCTCCCAAATGTACATTATCCTACTACATAAAACTGAGATTGTTTGTAGTGATATTTTCTTTCAGATTTGAACATATGCCTTTCTCTTTTGCTCCAGATATTTGCAATAAGAGGTTCATGTCAAGCAAGCATGAGGGCATCAGTCACAGGATAACTTTCTGACAAAAAGTTAGGTACACGTGCTACGCATGCTGCACACGCGCCATGGCGTCCAGAGGCGCTTCGCCAAGAGGGAGCGCTCGCCACGCCTCTGTGCCACACCGCCGGGTACCACTGCAGATGGCAAACTTCCTCTGCAAAACTATGTAACTCTTGCTTGTTAACATCCTACAGGGATTTTAACTACTAGAACATCCACGGCTGGTAAGAAATAAAAATTCTCTGGTTACACTTTATATTTCAAGGTGCTTAATACTCAGATAGGGCCGGCCAAATAACCCCGCAGATAAAAACACCCGCACGGAGGCGCAGGGGCTGGGGGTCCAATCCCCGGGCCTGCCGAGCCAGCCCCGCCCTGGGGGCACGCTGAGACAGCAGTTGAGACTGGGCGTGGTGGCCCACGCCTGTAATCCCAGCTCCCGGGAGGCTGTAAATAGGAGATCACTATGAGTCCACTCTAGTAGTGAGACCGTGAGCACCCTGTAGACCCTTCCCTAAAATACAAAAAAATAAGCCAACCAAACAAGATAACATCTCAGATAAAATTTTAATAATGAGGTGTACTGCTCCCAACTCTAAGTGTACTAATACTGACCCTCACTCACCTGAGGGCATAATTCTTTTTTTTTTTTTTTTTTTTTTTTTTTGCTCCGAATGCCCTCAGGGCTTTTTTGGCTGGTTGGAGAGTTGTGGGGATGGAACTAGAGCCACCTGAGGCTGACAGCTTGGTGGAAGCAGCCACTTAAAGAACTGAGCTAGGGCCAGGCCCCCTTCCTGAGGACATAATTCTTGTTAACTTCTACTTCAGTTCCTAATCTGCTACTGAAATTCACGTCAAGCTTATAAGATAGTTCTTGGCCCTCAAACCCCACAGGGAGACTTACTTAATCTGACTTTCTGTGGCTTCAATTATAGAGACAAAAATTAACTGTACACAAGTGCCAGCTTTGGCTGTGGCACTCAGGGCTCCATCAAAGTGGGACCTAGGTAAGGTGCTGCCAAGCCTAGACAAAATGGTGCCACCCCAGTTCCTCCTGGACCATGTTTCAAGTGTGGTGAAGGAGGACGCTGGGCACAAGCCTGCTCCTACCCACAGTCACCACGTGGACCCGGTCCCATCTGTAAGGGCCAGGACACTGGAAATGTGAGTGTCCTGACTGCCAGAGAGTGGGTAAGTCATCCAATTCCCCGCCCTCACAGGAGAACTCCCTGCAACAGATCCATCGATAATCCGCCTGCTTGGTCTAGCTGCTGAGGGAAACGATGGGGCTCGGGGTCCACAGCGCCATCGGGGTATCTCTGTCAGAGCTCCAAGTCTCACTAGACATCTCAGGTGGGACACTCTTCTCTCCTGGCATGAGGGCCACATATAGTGTTCTTCCTGAGTTTGCAGGTTGCTAGTAGATCTACAGTCTCCAGAGGGGGAGTGGGCCAATCTACACGACTCCTACAGACAGGGCCCATTCCTTGCCGACTGCAGACACTGTTCCTTACTATGATCTCCTTGTGGTCCCAACCTGCCCCACACCGTTCCCAGGGAGAGATCTCCTCCCAAGCTCCACTTCTCTTCACTGCTCTCTCCATAGCGCTTGTCCCAACCTCTTCCCACCCTGTTCCCTCTTCCCTTGTCCACCCTGTGCTCTAGGACACTTCCAGTCCCACTCGTGCTACCATGCTACCCCTGTACTAGTTTTCCTCGGGGTCCCTCAGCCTTCCCTTGAATTCCCCAACATCCAATAGCTCCTAAACACCAATGGGAAAAAACAACAGCCCCCCAACAGGGGCTCTTGGCCAGTGGTCTCCGTAGAAGTGCCCACTGGCCGGACAGTACCACCATTCTCCCTGTACTTAGGCCTCATGGCTCCTACCTCAGGGTTATCAATAATGTAGTCACTCGTTCTGACACACAGTTCATAGATGGTAGCTCAACAAACACAGACACTCAAAAAAAGGAATCTACACGACAGATAGGCCATAATTAGTAAATCTAGAGTAACAGAGGAAAATGAGACTTTGAAGGCCCACCTCTCCAAGCTCACCCCAGAGCTGCACCTGCCTTGGCCTCGGCGCCTTCCCTTGGCCCTAACGAGACTCAGGGCACTTCCTGGGCACCCCTTCCTAGGCCTGCTGGATCTCGTACTGGCTAGAGCACAAACATAGGAACTAGGAAATCGACACTCTTGCCCTCCCCATGGTCACGATGGAATGACTCATTTGTGTCATAAGCCGCCTTCCTGCTTCCCCTTCTGGGTCCTTTAATCATGATAATCCTATGTCTACTCAGCACCCTGCCCTTTTAGGCTTTTTTCTAGGTTTTTTTCCAATCTCAGATGTGAGCCTTTATTAATGACAAAATCCCACCCCAGCCCTGAATGCAAGTTCCTTTTACCTTTCCTGCGCCACAAGGGAAGCCTCAATCAGCTCCTTAGGTGTCACGGAGCCCTCCCCTCAAATTCCGCCTCCAGCACAAGTCCAGACAATTCCAGCTCCCCTTTGTCTCAGGTCAGAGGACTCCCCCTCTCTCTGTGGTCCTCTCTGTGCCCTCAATGACAATAAAGTCCTCCTTTTTTTCACTTCTGCTTTTCTGCCATGCCAAAAATGGAACACTGGGAAGCAGCCAAAGCTTCTGACTGTGAGCTAAAGGGTGCCGTCGTGCGGCTGCGTTTCTTTCCCAGGAGGACACAGGCTGACAGCGGCAGTGGTGAGGGTCAGGCCGGGCCCAGGAATCACGAGCAGAGAGGTGCACGAGCCCAGGGCTGCAGAGAGACCCAGGCACGAGGCCCTGCCGGCAACACCTCTGATCCTCTTGCTCTTTAGAAGGTGAGAAACTGGTTTTCCTCACTTCCAGGAGAGAAGAGAAAAGGTAAATGATTAAAAAAAAACAAAAACCAAGTAGCATTGCCTTTCTAGTGCGCGTGCTGCGGCGAGCCCAGCACAGTGTGCGCTCACTGTGGCTCCAGCGGCAGGAGGGCCCTGTGCCCCAGCTGGCTGGCGAGAAAGCGGTCACACGCCATCAGGGCCACTTACACGGCTGACACACACGTGGGGCCTCTGGGTGGGTGGGGAGGAGGAGCGCCGGGCTGGGCGGGGGCGTGCTCTTCCCGTCAGGGGCAGAGCGCGGGTTCTGCTCAGGCTCCACGTGAAACAGCGCCTCTTGTTATCTTACAGACTGCAAAGCCCCACAAACCAAGCACACCTCCGGCTGCCCCAAAGAGAGAGACGCTGCGGAGCCGGTGCTGCACCTAGTGGCTGCAGCCCAAGGAGGGCGCCAGGAGGGGCAGTGCCGGGGGCCACCACAAGGTTTGCGTCCCTCATTCCTTCCCCGTGGTCCTCAGCACCTGCACTGAGGTCTTATTAATTCACTGGACAAGAACCGAGAGGATGATCTCAGCAAGGCAGCATTCCAGAAGGTCAGGACGCATGAGTGCAACTGAAGCTGGGGTGGCATTCTTCAGACATTTCATAGCCCCAGTGCAAGATTAAACACTGAAAACCAAATACAACAACGTGGACGCCCGGGTCCCGACACTCACAGCACTGCGTGGTGTTGGACACACAGGCGCCTTCGCAGCGCAGCTTGACTGTCCGGCACACAACTTCGATGTCACTTTTAAACTGGCAGAGGCAACAGGCCATGTGGCTCGGTAAGATCCTGCGGACAGAGCACAGAGCAGCGAGTCAGAGAAGGGGAAGGGCCGCTGCAGCGGCAGGAGGCGCAACCTGGCCCAGCTAGCACAGCAGCTCCGAGGCGGCCTGGTGGCTGGGGCACCCGGGGCAAGGAGCTGCTCAGCAGCACTGCAGACGCTGAGGCCAGAGGCGCCCACGGAGGGTGAGCAGGCAGTGTGGGGACTGGCCCCCAGTGAAGGGGGCCTGGCCCTGGGACCATGGGTCCCTTCCTTCAGGAGCATCTCGGCCCTGCTGGAAAGTGGCGCTGGGGGGTGGGCTTGCGCAGGGAGAGGCAGCTCCACGCACTCCGGGCGGGCGGGCGGGTGGCCCGCTGGCCTGGTAGGAGGGGAAGCAGGAGACCTCCCTCGGCCTGAAAACACCCTCCTGGCCCACGTGGTGCTGCTGAGTGACAGCAGAGATAGCACTGGCCAAAGCCACACACGTGGAGCGTTCAAACGTGCGAGAAGGGCTCCAGGGCCTGGGTTTGAGCCCAGAACCACAAAGCGGAGGAGGAGGGCAGGCAAGTGGGGTCACGGGAGGGAGAACTATGGGTGCAGAAGGACCCTCACAGAAAAGGGTGGCTGTGACTCCATGGAGCGGCGGCAGCGTGGAAGTGGAGGAGGGTGCCTGGCGTGGCCACCTTAGTCAGCAGACAAGGCTGTGGCGATGCGCCGCTGGAGAGAAAGGGGCTGAGGGCTGCTTGCGTCTTCGCCGGTCTCAAAGGATTGAGCCACCAGTTATTTCTCAGTCCCCGAGGGGACACGCTATCAGGAGCGGCTCCGGGTGACAGCACCCTCCTCAAGCGAGCAAGCTCAGTGTCCCGGGCCGCTGGAGTCACGAGCGGGGCAGGAAGGTCGGTCCCTGGGCCGTGTCCACCCTGACACGCTTAGCCCGCAGGACTCAGGAGGAAACCAGACAGCTCACAGGACAAGGGGCTCCGACCCTCCCCAAGTGCACTGGCAGGAAGGACACAGAACAGCGTAGGGAAAGGTTTGGGCCTAAAGGAACCAAGAGCACGACACGCAGGCCTTAACTTTGCTCGGTCCCAAATCAAGACAAAGACATTAACAATAGCAACAGAACGGGCTTCTGGCCAAAGCACCATGACGAGACAAATTTAAGTTCCCACCTGCGGACAGACACTGGCCCCAGTAACCCGTGCAAGCGGCCATCAGGCAGCCCAGAGAGTGCTGCCCAAGACACGGGAAGCGCAGGACGTGGCCCTCGGACGGGGGCTTCCTGCTTTCAGAGCGTTTCCAGCGAGGAGGATCGAGGAACAGGAGGGCCGAAGCAGGCAGAGACCGGTGTCCCCACCAAGGAAATGGAGCCGCGGGTCCAGGAAATCCCCAGTGGCCCTGGCCACAGGCTGGGTGTGAGAAGCGAAAGGGCCCGGGGGCAGGGTCTGTGCAGCCGGGTGTGGGGCTGGGCGGGAGGGGCTGGAGTTCGGGAAAGTGCAGTGAGCGGTGAGTGCAAGGGAGGAGGCAGCGTCTGGGCCTGGGAACAGCAAGGGGCACGCCCGCCCGAGGACCCGAGTGTCCCATGGGGCAGGAGCACGTCTGCCCTGCAGCCGCCTGGACCCCGCTGGATTCAGGGGCCTCCTGCTCACACAGGACTTCCCTAGGCTTCCATGAACAGAGAACTTTCTCCTGAAGGCTGCTTTGGTGGTCCCACCCAGATCCTCAAAGTTAGGCGCCAAGGAACAAAATGGATTTTACTGCCAGCACCTGAGACTGCACATGCATATTTTTCAGGATATAAAAATATGTCATAGCCAACAAATTAAAATTATCTCCTGGAGTCTAATAAACATTTATTGAGTGCCTGGCGTAGTAGCACACACCTGGAATGCCAGCACTGGGGAGGCTGAGACAGGAGGATCGCTGCAAGGTTGAGGCCAGCCTGGGATGAAGTAGGAAGAAACAAAGAAAGAAGAAAGAAGGAAGGAAAGAGAGACAGACAAAGGAAGAAATTACTCAACATGCAAAGCAGCAAGAAAATATGTCTTAGGGGCTGGGGAGATGGCTCAGTGGAATAAGCGCTTCCCTGGCAAGCACAAGGGCCTGAGTTCAATCCCCGGTTCCGCAAAAAAAAAAAAAAGAAAGAAAATATGTCACATAGTTTGTTTAGAGGCTACAATCAACAAAACCAACTCAACATTTACACAGATATTAGGATGACAAACGAAGACAGTAGAACAGTTACTGTAAGTGTGTGCGCCTGAGACTCCTGGGGCAGGAGCTGAAAAGGTCTCCGGAGCAGGCTGGCACTTGTCCTTCCCCAGGGAGCTGGGGGGGGGAGGGGCCACCTCGGGGCCTCGGAGGCTGGCCAGTGCTGAGGCTGGTGCAGGGACAAGGGGCTGGGTGAGGCGGGGGCTGAGTGGGGCCGGACACTGCAGGAGGTGGAGGAGGCCCAAAATGCAGCCGGGAGAGGCCACTGGGCGAGCACAGCACCTCGCAGGCCTCTTCCCCGGGCAGCCTTACACACGCAGTGAGCTGTGCCCCACACCTCTGTTACTCAAGGACTCCAGGTGGAGGCGGACCGGATTTGAACCGGCCCAGGCTAACTAGCAACTCAGTGAGACCTTGCACCAGGAAGAGAAAGCAAGCAGCCTCCCCGAAGTGCGAAAGTGTGTCACAAAGACCTAAATGTAAATAGACAATTCTGAGAGAAAGCAGAGGAGAAAACTTTGCACTGTGGGTAGACGATGGGTTCCCAGACAAACATTTCTTAGGGAGACAGAAAAATGCACAAATCACACAAGAACAACTTGCTACATTACACTCCACAAAAACTTAAGAAATTTAAAATTTCTGTTCTTCAGAAAAAACAAACCATAACCAGAGAAAAAATATTAACTAAACATAGGGCAGTGAAAAGGGATGTGTATCTGGTAGACAAAGCACACTTGGGGTTTGTTTCAGTATTTTTCGAAGCCCTTGCATGAGCTCCTGCTTGGGATCCTGGGGTCCACCCTGCAGGCTTCCCCCACTGCTGGCGGGAGCTGCTAAGTTCAGCCAAGAGAATAAAGGTGAGCCAGAAGGCCAGCTCTGGTGGTCTCATTTCTGCATTGTGCAGGCAAAGGTGAAACTCTACGGTCAGAAGCAAAGCGTGTGCTTTGCAGGCCGCTGGTGGGAGGGCTGTGCGAGGCCGTGAGGGGTGGCAGCGCGGGGACATCGGAGCAAGCCCACAGGGTCGGGCCTCAGCACTCCTGACCCAAGGACGGCAGGAGGACCTCTGCAAATTCCAGGCCGGCCTGGGCTCCAGACTGAGTTCAACACCCCCACCAAAAAGAGAGGAGGAAGGAGCAAGGGATAGGAAAGGCAAGAGAAAGGGAGAGCCGGAGAGAAAGAAAATAGTGTCACAAGCTCAACAAAATAAAAATGAAGTGAAGTATACCCACGGGACGGACTTACAGCTCTTCCAACGCCAGCGTCACGGCGACAACGCTCTCCAGGACCGCCAGGGGCACGTGGGTTGCTCCCAAGTCTCTAGAGGAGGAGAGAGGCCGGCAGTGGTCATGGAATGGCTTTGGGGGCATTTCGGGGCATGGGAGTTTCTGTTTTGCCTCCCGGGGAAACAAGACAGCGCAACAGTTTACGTATTGCAGAGGATAATCTCAGAGGCCCGCCCGAGAAGAAATGTAGTATTTGCCTCATCAAGTCAGTGACCTCACGCCGCAGACAGGAGAGCCGTGCTCAGACCCTCATCTGCCCCTTCCTTCCCTCCAGGCTTTCAGTAACAGCGCTTCTGCTTCCTGGGCTCCTGGCGCCCCTGCATCCCTGTACCCGCTGCAGAGCCGCATGCTCCTCAGCACCGCCCGCTGCCTGTCTGAGCTCTGCAGCCTATTGTATTTCCTTTCCTTTCCTAGTAGTTCAGCTGGCCTTGCTGGCCTCGAGCTCTTGCCTCAGCCTGGCGGGTGCTGGGATTACAGGTGGGCACCACCACTCCTGACTATGTATCATTTCTTTCTTTCTTTTTCTTTTTCTTTGTTTTCTCATTTATATACTTGGTATAGGGTCTCAGTATACTGCTGAGGCTCATAGTGATCCTCCTGATTTCAGCCTCCTCAGTGCTGGGATTACCGGTGTGCGCAGCCACGCCCAGTCCCTATACATCATTTCTTTTCTTTTTTTTTTTTTAATTTTTAGGGAAGGGTCAACATGGTGTTCAGGCTCTTACTACTAGTTCAGATTCGTAGTGATCTGCCTGTTTACAGCCTCCCAAGAGCTGGGATTACAGGCAGGCACCACCACGCCCAGTCTCAACTGCTGTCTCAACACACTGGGGGGGGGGGCTGGCACAGCAGGCCCAGGATTGAACCCCCAGCCCCTGTGCCTGCTTGCTGATGCTTTAATCTGCTGAGCTATTTGGCCAGCCCTCTATACATCATTTTTTTTTTTTTTGGCGGAACCGGGGATTGAACTCAGATCCTTGCGTTTGCCAGTCAAGCGCTTATCCTACTGAGCCATCTCCCTGGCCCCTATACATCATTTCTTAATCTTTTCTTTGCTAGTAATTTTAATAACCTAATTAAAAATTAGATTCAATGCAAAATGCTTAACCTCTGATGGAAGGAACTGAGAAGGGAAGAAACCCAAGCGTGACTTATGAGTACTGCTATACTTACAGATATTTTAAAGCTGGTAATTTAAAAAGAGATGGATCTTCAATAGTTGTCAGTGGGTTATGGTTGAGAATTCTGAAAAATGCAATGGAATTAAAATTATCTATAGTTTCAATGTGCATGAGACTACATGAAAATTTTGCTTTTTTTTTTTTTTTTTTTTTGGTGGAACTGAGATTGAACTCAGACCTTTGTGCTTGCCAGGCAAGCGCTTATTCTGCTGAGCCATCTCTCCAGCCCCACTGTTTGCCTTTTTTTGGCAGCAAACTTCTAGATGAATGGCGCTTGCTATGGCTCCCTATGAGCAACCCTTAGAGCCCATAACGTGCTCTTCCTCTGGTCCCTAGAAGACAGAGTGCCAAAGAGCAAGAGGGGGCATGGGGGGAAGAGTGAGGAGGAGACAAAAGCAAGAGAAAGAACCTCCTCGCAGTGGCGGCGCTGACAGGGTTTCAGCGGCCTCCAGGATCAAGGAGCTTGCCTTGCATCTTTAGGACTTGCACACAGCTCAGGGTCTAGTTCAGTAAAGGAAAAGATCGCGAGGAGGAGCCAGCGCGGAGCACATTCCCATCTCCCGCTCCCTCGAGTCCTGCTCTCCAGCGCGCCTCTGGGATGTGCCGTGCAGTCGCCCTCGCCCGCGTGTCACTGTCAGGTCTGCACCGCCGCAGGCCTGAACTTTACTGGGCCTTCCAGGTTGGTTCACTAGATCCGCACTACTCAGTTTTCATACCAGTAACTAAATGCATTCTGTCTCCTCTCCCATCTTCCTTTTTGTTCTGTCCTCTTCCTCCTCCTCTTCCTTCTTTTCCTTCTCTCTCCTTCCCCACACACTTTTCCAGACTGACTTTAATCTCTTAGGATAATGGAGGTATTTGAGCCCCTTATTTGCATACCCAGCCCCAAAGCAAGCCTTCCAGAAGGTTCCGTGGCTTCAGCCCTGGTCCTCACCGACCAAGCCTGTGGCCGCCCCCCCAACACCCTCCCGCCTCCTCAGGCTCCGTCAGTGGGGCTCCCCGCATGCCGCCCTTGCTGGGGACCGCTCTGAGCTTGCTCTGCTGTCCTTCTCACTAGGTGTGCGCACCGGCAAACACGCAGAGCCGCTCACGCCAAGAGCTCCGAGAGCAGCCTGACAGAGAGCAGCGCCTGGCAGAGTCGGCCCACAGCGCCCGGCACAAGCTGGCCCTGCACATGATGGCCAGCAGTGGGCTGCGTGGAGGGCGCTGACACGGGGGTGCTAGCAGACACGCGCGGCCAGCTGGTGGTTCCCATCTGCGTCAGCAAGGGAACCCTAGGCTGACTGGAAACATTATGAATCTGAAGTACAAGGCTGTAAATTAATATGTTATTTATAACCTCTAGAGAAACACACTCAAAAAAAATAGGGTAAAAATAAGGGAACTGAAATGGCGTGCTCGTATGCTGCTTCCAACACAGAAGAAGGTAGTCATGGCGGAAGTGAGGAGAGTAAAAAGAAAGAGAACTAAGAGGTGGGGCTGGGGAGATGGCTCAGTACAATAAGCGCTTGACTGGCAAACACAAGGATGAGTTCAATCCTCGGTTCTGCCAAAAAAAAAGAACTAAGAGGGAAATGTGAAATATATGTCTTATTTTATAATTAATTACACTGAGTAAACTCTCCAATTAGAAGGTTGAAATGGGTAGAATAGACTTTTTTTTTTTTTTTTTGGTGGAACCAGGGATTGAA
>NW_004524632.1:11296640-11298666 GCF_000260255.1 Octodon degus | reverse complement strand
AAAAAGAAAGAAAGAAAGAAAGAAGGAACCATACCCAGCTATGTGCTGTCTATAAGAAACTCACTTTAGGCTCTGAGAGGCAAATCAATTAAAAGTGAAAGGATGGAATGGAAAAAGATATACAGTGCAAATCATAACCAAAAGGAACTGGGAAGCTACAAGAATATCAGCCCAAACAGAATTCACACAAGAATCACTGCTAGGGGTAGAAATGGCCATTTTATAATGACCAAAGGAACAATAAACTCAGAAGACAAAACAACTGTGCACATTGGCTTCGACACACCATGGATGGGACGCCCGGGGGGCAGGTCGGCAAGCAAGCGCGAGGCCGGAGGGCGTGCGAGCGGCGGCACTAAGGGCCGTCTGGACAGCACTCCCCGACACATGGCGAAGGCCTTTCCTTCCCACCTGCACAGACTGTTTTCCAGAACAGAAGGTATGGCAGACCGCACGAGAGGTCTCCACACATTTCTCATTGTTTTGAGACAGGGTTTTATTATGTAGCCCAAGCCAGCCTTGGACTCCTGATCCTCATGCCTGAGCCTCCTGCACGCGGCACTTGGGGTCCCAGGCATGCGCCCCCCCCATACCTGCTTTCAAGTCTCAGACTCAAAAAAGGAAGAGCAGCGTGCAAAGGCTATTCTTCACCAAAGTAGAAAGGAATGAGAGATCAACAAGAAAGGTTAACTTGGGAAATACCTGTAAATATGCAGAAATTATATATATGCATCTCCACTGAACAAAGAAGGAACCATATCACGACCTAGTGACAAGGAGATGCAATGTACCAATACTGGGGTCTAGCTAGAGCCTGCTAAGAGAGAAAGGTACAGGTGAAAATGCAGTATTAAAAAGAACTTTACTATGGGCTGTAGACAGGCGGATCGCTACGAGTCTGATCTAGCAGTGAGACCCTGAACACCCTGTAGACCCTTCCCTGAAAAAAAAAAAAAAATCTCACTAATTGCATGAACTTCCTCCTGAATAAAGTAGGAAAAACCCCAGCAAACTAAGCCTGGGGCAAGGAAGGTAGGAAGGGAATAATAAAGATCAGAGCAGAAAAAATGAGATAAAGATACAGGAGAAAAAATAGAGATTAAAAAAATGACGGATTCCTTGAATGAGCAATACAGGAAAGAAATAGATCACATGAAGCAGAGTCAAAGAGATGTAGAGGAACTTAAAATCTCAATCACAAGCCTGAAAAACTGTTTGCACGAAAGTGAAGATAGAGTTTCAGATCTTGAAGATGCTGGTGCAGCTAGTGAAAAGGTAAGAAAGGGTCTCTTAAAAACAACTAGGATGGAGGAAAAAATAGTTCATCACCTGCAAGACGATGCAAAGATGAACAGTGTGAGACTAATAGGCATCAATGAGAAGGAAGGAGTCAATACAAATGATATAAAAAGAATATGGGCAGAAGTAATAGCAGAAAACTCCCCAAATATGAGGAAACAATCTGATACTCATGTAACAGAAGCGTACAGAACTCCAAATAACTTCAACCCAATTAAAAACACACCGAGACATATAGTAGTCAAGATCCCAGAAATCCAACACAAGAATATCATACTGAAAGCCGCTAGAGAAAAGAAGCAGATCACATTCAAAGGAAAACCTGTCAGAATTATGGCTGACTGCTCTTCACAGTCCACGAAGGCAAGAAAAACAGGGAGCAGAATACTTCAAGTCCTCTATGAAAACAAATTCCAACCTAGACTACCATACCCTGAAAAACTCTCTTTCAAGATTGATGGAAAAGTGAAATACTTTCATGACAAAGAACAAAGAAAGAATTTCATGATGGCAAAACCAACCCTACACAGACTACTGAAAGATGTTCTAGAGAGGGACCAAAATGATCAGAACTCTACCAACAAGAACAGAAAAAAACCACTAAGTAGGACAAACAATTAAACACAGGAGAAAAAAAACAGTTACAAAACAGCATTCAAATAACATGTCAATCGTAAGTCAACACATCTCAATAATAACTATCAATGTAAATGGACTCAATTCACCA
>NW_004524632.1:11290784-11292116 GCF_000260255.1 Octodon degus | reverse complement strand
ACAAAATAGACCTGAGGATCAATGGAATAGACTAGTAGATACAGAGGCCTCTAGGAATGCACTCAGCCACCTGATCTTTGACAAAGGGGCCAAACACACTTACTGGAAGAAAGATGGTCTCTTTAACAAATGGTGCTGAAAAATTTGGCTTTCTACATGTCGAAGACTAAAACCTGACCCAGGTCTATCACCATGCACTAAACTAAAGTCAAAATGCATTAAAGAACTGAACATTAAAACAGAAACACTAAATCTCCTAGAAGAGAAACTAGGAGGATCTCTTGAAGACACAGGTGTAGGCAAAGAGTTCATGAACAGAAACCAAATCGCATGGGAAACATTTGAAAGAATTAACAACTTGGACCACCTCTTATTGAGAAGACTTTTCACGTCAAAAGAAATTATCAACAAAGTAAAAAGACAACCCACAAAATTCGAAAAAAATTTAACTAATAAGCACTTAGACAAAGGTCTGCTCTCTAGAATTTATAAAGAACATTAGGGCCCCCAAATTTAAAGACCCAATCCAGAAATGGGCATCCGAGATGAACACACACTTCTCAGAGGATGAAATTAAAGAAGCAAATAAATATATTAAAAAATGCTCCACATCACTAGCTATCCATTAAATGCAAATTAAAACAACACTGAGATACCATCTCACCCCAGAAAGATTGGCTATCATAAAGAAATCACAAACAACAAATGTTGGAGAGGCTGTGGGGAAAGGGGAACCCTTCTCCACTGTTGGTGAGAGTGTAGACTGGTGCAATCATTATGGAAATCAGTGTGGAGACTCCTTAGAAAACTAGGACTGGAAATCCCATTCAAGCCTGCTATCCACCTATTGGGAATTTTCCTGGAGGAACTGAAAGCATCATATCATAGTGATATATGTGTACCTATGTTTACAGCAGCACAATTTGTGATAGCCAGATCTTGGAAACAACCTAGATGCCCGTCACAAGTGGAATGGTTGAAAAAGATGTGTTACTTTTATATAATGGAGTACTACTCAGCTATAAAGAATGATAAACTTGAAGCTTTCATATTTAAGTGGATGCCACTTGAAGATGTACTTATTAGTGAAATAAACCAGACCCACATCTGTAAATATCGTATTATCTCCCTAGTATAAGGAATTACAATTCCGTATGTGGTTAGGTTTCTAAATTTCTTTGTAAAAATAAGTAAATGCTTTTATTTCTTTTATATAATTATTTTTCCTTCATATTCTGTAAAGACTTAAAGTTCAACATATCAATATCTGATGGAAAATACCTGTTCCATGATATGCCAAAGATGTTTGATATTTCAACAGATAGGATAAAC
>NW_004524632.1:11276640-11289657 GCF_000260255.1 Octodon degus | reverse complement strand
TTCTTGTACTATGGATAACCACTAAGAAGATAACAATGTACAGTGTATTGATTATCAAAACTGTCCTGTTGATCAGCTGTGAAACTGTCTCATTCATATTTATTTCTCAATAAAAATAAATAAATAAAACATTAAAAGATAAAGAAAACTGACAAGCTAGATTGATAAAAAGAAGCAGGAGTAAAGTTATTAACAGCAGGAATGGGAGAAGCGTCAGTCTCGTCAACCGTTACTCTTTGTGTCCAGATGTCCTCTGAAAGCCTCAGGTGGTCATAGGAATGTTTCGGGGGTGGCGCATCAAGTGTGTGGCTGACTCCTAGTGCTGTGCTAGGATCTCGGGGGCCTGCTGGATGGGCCCTGACTGTGACGGCACCGCCCTAGTCCAAGCCACCGATGTACGCCATAAGGGACAGGCAGAGGCGTGGCCCTCGCTGGCCGCCTGGCTACAGTCCGCCGCCCTGGCCTGTGTCTCCTCCACAGTGCCCTCTGCCCTGCACCCTGTCGCGGCGCCGCCACAGACTACAGTCTGCACCGCCCACAAGCTCTGAGCCAGTAACTGCCCTTCGTGTAGGGCACCTTGTCTCAGCACACAGGAAGATACCTAAGACACCGAGCTGACAGCCATGGATGGATTTAATGGAAAACTATGAAAAATTGTTGACCAGTGCATCATAAATCCAGACAAAATCACCGCCATCCTAGAGACTGACTTAAGAGAAGCAAAATTTACACAGTTCTATATTAAGTAAAAAATGAAGTCGTTCTCCAAAATACTCTCCACAAAAGAAGGGATCTTCCCCCCTTCCTGTGAGGACAGAGAGAACTCTGGATCAGACGGCTTCACTGGAGAATCAGTCCAGTATTAAAGAAGTTAACATCAACCCTTCAGAAACCCTTTAAATTATAGAAGAGGAGAGAATGCAACAACTTGTTCTAGGATTCAGTATTGCCCTGACTCCCAAAGCAGAAGACATCAAAGACATTATAGGCAGACACGCCGGGCACGAGGGGTGCCTGCCGGCAATCCCAGCACTTAGGAGGCTGGGGCAGGAGAGTTGCCAGCCTCGGCCGCATAGTGAGACTCTCTCTCAAAACAAACTCCCAAAGAACATCATGAATCAATATCTCTCATGAAAATAGATGTAAAATCCTCGGCAAATCCCATGCAATGGAGTGCAGAAAGCATCCTCTGGGCCATGACCAGCTGGGATTAGTGGAGGAATGCTGTTAGCGCAACAGATAAAAACCAGTGTAATGCACCGTACACATAAGATAAAAGAGCTACGGCCATCTAACTTAAGGCAGCAAAAATGTTTAAAACTAACACTCTTTGATTATAAAAATGTCAACAATCTAGGAATAGAATAGTATCCTCAAGCTACTGGAGGACAGCTCCCAAACCCCAGCCCACCCCCCTGCTAACACCCCTTGCTCCCGAGCAAGGATCCACTCTGGTCAGGTCTATACAACTTTGCACTTGAAGTTCTGGCAAGGCCACTAGGGGGAAGGAGACAAAAGGCATTCACATGGGAAAGGTGGGACCAGAACTCCGTATGTGTGCTTGCATGTGACATGAGCTCACATGCAGAGGAAAGGAGCTGGGCGAGGGGCACACGTCTCTAACCCCAGCACTGTGGGAGGCTGAGACAGGGCTGCAAGCTCGAGAACATCTCGGGAACCTAGCGCCTTAGAGACCCTGCTCCAAAATAAAAAATTTTGCAAGGGGGGGTTGAGAAATGGAGCTCAGTGTGAAGGCCCTAATACTAAGTAAAAGAAAGGAGGGAAGGAAGGAAGGAGGGAAGGGAGGAAGGGGGGGAGGGAAAACTACAAAGAACAGACACATAGATGAAAACTAGCACTAATGAGTTCAGTGTGGACACACAGCACGAGACAACTGACTAAAATTAGCTGGATTTCTGGGCAGGGGTGTAACTCAGTGGTCGGGTTCTGTCCTAGCACATACAAGGCCCAGGGCTTGATCTGCAGCACCAGAAAAAAATTACAAATGATAGCAAGGAAACAATCCTATGTAGAATAGTGTTTAAAGGAGACAATTACAGCCCGGGCGTGGTGGCATGCACCTGTAATCCCAGCACTTGGGAGGCCGAGGCAGGATCAGTGTGAACTTGAGACTGGCCTGGGTTACAAAGTGAGTTCAAGGCCAGCCTGAGCTGCACAGGGAGACCCTGTTTCAAAAAAAGAAGAGGAGGAGAAAGAAGAGGAAGAGGAAGAAGGAGAAGGAGAAGAAAATAATACTTGGAAGTTAATCAAAGTGGTATAAGACTGTACATTGAAAGTTATAAACCACTGTTGAAAGATATTAACAATCTAATGGCTATTTTGGGACTGCGTGGAGCCGCAGACATTCCTGCTAAGATAAACTCTGTCTTCAAATTAATCTACGGCTCAGCACAGGCCCTGCTGCAGCCCCAGCTGGCTGGGCCAGGCTGTCGCTCTGCAGTGTGTGCTCACCTAGAAGGTGTGACACGGGCCTGGGCAGATTCCCAGAGCCACAAAAGGAAGAAAAACAGTAAAACAAAATCCCAGAAGTATTCTCTTCAAAAATTGAGAAGCTAATTCTACAATTCACTTGGCAGGTCAGGGAACCCAAAATAGCCAAAACTATCTTGAAAAACAGGAACCAAAGTAGAGGGCTCAAACCACCCACTTTCAAACTCAACTAAAATCAAGAACACTTAGAGTCTAGTGCTAGATTAAAGACAGACTATAAACCAATGGGACAGAATTGACAGGGCAGAAGTAAGTCCTCACATTAATGGTCAACTGATTTTTCACTTCTTTACTGAGTCAGTTGGGTTCTGTAAGGCTGCCACAGAATTTCACATGGAAAGAAGAGTCTTCGCAAGGGCTGCTGGGACAACTGGATGTGCACATGCAGAACACTGGAGCGGGAGCCCTATACGTAGGTAAAACACACACAAGGTGCATCAAACCCCTAGTGTAAGAGCTGAATCTACAAAGCCTGAAAGAAAACACAGGAGTAAGTGCTCATGGCCTTGTACAAGGCAGCGATTTCAGAGCTATGACACCAGGAGCACGAATAATCAAAGGCAAAAGTAGGTGGAGTGGATTGCATCAAAATGAAAACCTGTTGTGTATCCACTGCCATGGCAGTGCACTGCCTGAGCCCAAGCACCAGAGAAGCTGAGGAAAGAGGGCTGTGAGTTCGAGGCCAGGTGTAGCACACAGTGAGTCTGAGGCTAGACCAAGCCACAGTGCCTAGTAAGATCCTGTCTCAAAACAAAGCCAGATCACTAGAACTGAAGTTTTGATCCCAGCCTGGGCAATTTTAGCTGCTGAGGGTGTCGCTCAGTGCAAAGGCTCTGGGTTCAGCCCCTACCTCCTGTAGAACACAGTCAAACAACAACAAAACTTGTGTTGCTTCAGAGGACACTAGAAACAAAATGAAAAGATAGTACTAGAGTGGGAGAGAGCATCTCTATATAATGTATCTCTATAAAGAACTCTTACAACTCAATAAAGATACATGACTCAAGGATAAAGTGGAGAAAAGACAAGCATTTATTCAAAGCACATATACAAATGCCCGTGTGCTCATGAACCGAGTCGGCATGGCACTGGGCAGGGAGGCCTGCCCGAGGATTGTTGCCAAAATGACACAAAAGAACTGCAGCGGGAGGTCTCGTGCTACTCTGCTGATTTCCTGGGAGAGGCTAGGTTGTAGCTGGCTTTCCTGAGAGGAACTCGGCGTTCTCTTTATCGCTGGTGCTTGGGTCCTCAAGCTCACCAAGGATGGCTGCAGTTCTGCTCTCGGGAGCTCTGGGCCTTGCCTTGAGCGTTGTTTCCCAGCCCCATGCAGATGCCTCAGCCCGCTGGCACAGATCCTTCATCCTGCTGGCTTCCACCACTGGCCTTTGGGCCTTCCCAGCGCAGATCTTGGTACAGGCTTGCATGAGACACTGCCACGGGCTCCAGGCCTCGGGCTGGACTTACGCAGGACACTGCTGAACTCTTTGGGTCTCCAGCTCATGGACAGATCTCTTGCACTCTGCTCTACTTGGGTTTTTTTTTTTCTTGTCTTTTTGAGACAGGGTCTTGCTATGCAAGTGTCTGAAGTCCAGGCAGGCTGGGAGGTGGGAAGCAGGAGGGAGCATCCAGACTCCGCCCTGAGCAAGGCCGGGGTGAGCCTGAGGGGCAGTGGCTGCAGCGGCACGGCTGGTTCTTCCCAGCGAGGCCACGCTGCCAGGGCATTCCTCTAGGTAGGCTTCCTCTGGTTCCATTGTGACACTAGCTATCACTGGACAGGTGACATTACACAGAGCAAGAAGTGGATGCCACATGACTGGTTAGGCGCTGGTCCTCAAACCAGGACACTAACCTGGGTGAGGTCACTCTAGTGGGTCCTGTGGAAGTGGGCTCCTCCCCTCTGTGCCTGCTCCCCGCCACTGAGAATGGCTGTGAAGGCCAGGTGTGCAGAGCACTCTGGAGGCTGTGGCGGGGGGCTGGGAGGTGAGCCCCACGTGGGTGAATTAAGAAACCTGGTTAGACCCTGACTCAAAATACAGAATAACAGCTGGCAGTGCAGCTCGGAGTAAAGGCCCTGACGTTCAATCAACAGTACATAAAAAGGAGGAAAGAGAAAACTGTACCGGGGCATCCTGTCTACCGTGGCTGCACAGAAGTGTCAGATCCTTAGAAGAAAGCAGAGCTCTCTGCCTCAAAGGTCCTACTCGAATCAGAAATCAGTATCAAGGGACAAAGCATAAAAAACCCATTCACCACCTGCCATCTGCTCTTACAGCTAAACAAAGCTGCACTTTGTGACTATATCCAGTGACCGCGAAGCCCCTACGTGGCCCTGACATGTAGTCCCCGTGTGAGCAGCCCACGATCTCAAGGTTTCAACTGTCTGCTTGCAGAACAGAGCCCATGACACCAATACCGTTAAAGTTGCTGGCAAGGGCCAGTGAGGTAGCTCAGTGGACTAAGCACCTGCTCTGGCAAGCGCAGGGATCAGGGTTCGAGTCCTAGTCCCGTACGTCGCCCTGGCCCCGCCCCTGGGCACGCTAGTGGGCGAGCGAGTCCAGGCGTGGTGGCGCACACCTGTAATCCCAGCACTGGGGCGGCTGAAAGCAGGAGGCTCACTACGAGGCTGAGCTGCAAGTGAGACCCTGCACCAAATACATAAATGAAGAAGAAAAGACAAGAGTTGCTGGGCAAGTGGAAAGAACGCGCCCTGCGAGCGCTGGCCGTGAACCAAGCACAGCAACTCCAGCACGCTAACCGGCACGGATGCGGAGCGCAGCACCTGGGGTTCAGAGCCACCTCAGCAGCGTGGGGGCCGCAGACACGCCTCGGGCTGAGGAGGAAGCCCTGAGCTTCCAGGAACAGAGCAGACGGCTGTCCAGAGAGGAGGAGTGAGATGCCACTGGGAGGGCAGGTAGATGCGCGCGTGGTGCCCTCACACTTCTGAACCAGTACAAATGAAACAGCCCACATCGGCCAGCCCACAAGACAGACGAGGTGCCTGTGGCTGTGGGAAGAGGCTGCCAGGACTCTAGGACAGACGGCGCTGCGATGCCCCAGCATCCACAGGAACTTCAGCAAGGGCCTGGCGGGGCCGAAGCGGCTCTGGGATGGCAGCTCAGTGGCCTCCACACTGGCCATGCGGGGTTGTGATTCTGCAAGACGGAGGAAGTGGGGCTCCCCTCTTCCTCTCCCTCAGTGCTCCTGTGCTTGACGCAGACTCCGAGCCCTCAGCCTGAGAGGGCGAGTCAGGGCCGTGACCTAAGCCTGGCAGAGTCCAAGCCCCACGGGGTGGGCACCGCGGGCACCGAGGAAGTGAGGAGCAGCACTTGTACACCCCTGGGCTGGGCCGCGTGGGCTGACCCAGAGCTGCGTGGGGGGTTAGCACGCAGATACTGCTTTCAATGCCACGTGTGCTTATCTTTCATTTCACTCACACTTGGTGTAGAAACTGCATTCCGTGCCATGCCTGAAATGTTCCAAAGCTCAGTTCTGTGAGGAGATTGCAGCGAAGATTTCTAAAAAAATAAAACCGGACATAAGTGGCTGGGGACATAGCTGAGTGATACAGCACCTGCTAGGCAAGTGTGAGGTCCTGAGTTTGATTCCTGGTACACACACAAAAAGACATAAACCCAAGGGGGGGGGGAAGAGGGAGGGGCAGGGAGGAACTGTCTCAGAGGCTTTGCCATGTGGCAGTGACTCTAACTCATACGCAATGAGAGTGACAGCACCACTTCCTGAGTGCACGCAGAGGCCTCACTGCGGACCACGCCGGCTCACAGCTCGCGCGCACGTTCGTGCTCACGCCGTGGTGCCTCAGGTGCGGCATGGCGCGTGCCCAGGGGCGCTGCTGCTTGCTCTAGCCAGGGCTCCACGGCTCCAGCGCTGCAGCTCTGCGGCCGGCCGGGCCGGTCTTTGCTGGGAGGCCCGGCCTCACCACGGCAGGCGTGAGCAGCCTGTGCCCAGCACAAGCTCATGGCATATCCGGCTGCCCCACGTCGCACCTCCCGAGAGCCACACTGCTGCCACTCACTCTGCCCTGGCAATGAGCCTCACAGAAGCTTAGCTAGGAGCTTAAAAGGCTGTATATAATTTAGTAGTGTTCTACTAGTAAAACTTGAACCATGTGCCAATGGTTAGCTAAGGTGTATATAAAATTCCAAATATAATGAACTTCTATTTGGAACTTACACGAACTGCAAAAAAGGTAGTGACTCAAATGTCCCTCTTTCAACTGACTGTATTTTATTGCAGGATAAATCTCTAGGAGAACGAAAAGGAAAAGATTTTAATTAGCTGGCAGATATATAATTAGCATGATAGAGTTAATACTATTGAACCTATAATAGTCTAATCTCTTCTTTTTTTTCTAAATCTTTCATGTATTTGGTACAGGGTCTCGTTACACAGCTCAGACTCATAATGATCCTTCTGTCTCTGCCTCCTCAGTGCTGGGATTATAGGTGTGTGCCACCATGCCCGGTTTTAGTTTTGGTGACCAGCACAGTGTACTGGGGATTAAATCTGGGTCCTTGAGCTTGCCAGGCAGGCGCTGAGACTCTGCGCTATTTCTGCAGCCCCTAATCTCTCCTTAACCTTTCCACTTGCATCTGAATGTTCTGGAGGCCCCAGGTCTGCCTGTGTCTCTGCTGGACTCTCTCCTTTACGATCTCTGTGCACAAAATACACAACTGTAGAGCTGGGTAGACTTTGGATGGAATCTTTCCTGATGGTGGGAGAATTATTAGGTCACCTTGTATAGCCTCATTAAATCCAAGATTATGAGCTCAAAGTTTTAATCCCTGTATGTTCTAACAACACAAGGCATGTTCTCATAGTCACACAGCTTCCTGGTTTCATTCTGTTTTTCTAAGCCAGTTCAGTCCCAGCAGACCTAAGAGATATCCTTTCATATCACTAGAAAGGCCTTTACTCTTCTAATCCACGTACAACTCTGAAATAACTTAGAATTTTACTTTCTACCATACGAATGGAAGTTCATCTTTTGCTTCATATTCCTTAACATTTTATGAATATAAAATACACTCATAGCTCTGGACCCCAAGGACAAAGCATAAAACTGAAATGTTCATCATACACACAAAAAAGGGTCTTGAGTTCGATCCCTGGTACCACAAAACAAATTTTCACCCTGAAGAACATGACATCTTCTGATTTCTAAACTGATACCATGCAACTATTTCCTTCTGGCGACAGACAGGAAAGATTTTTATTCTGCGATCAGTGACGAGCGAGGGGCATGTGAGCGCTTCCTGCGGAGCGTGAGCACCGCTAGCTCTCCCGCCTGTCAGTTTCGATGCTTATTTTAAGCCTGGGCGAGAGCCTTTCCTCCTTCTGGTAGCTTAGTCATCTTGATGAGATTATTTTATAATTCATCTGTCTAGTTAGTTACTCAGCACTGAAGGGTTAGTATCATTCAGAATACACCGCCTAAGCTTCCTGGCTGACTGGCAGAGAACTATACCCTTGAGTGGCTTACATCTTCTCCTGAAGCCAACACTGTGTGTTCTACTAATCCAACTTCGTTGTAAAGGCCAGACGTATATTTTCTGCTTTTCAGGCCACACATAGTTGCCTTTTTCATTCATAGAATTTAAGATCATCCTTAACGTTTGGGCTAGATAAAGACAGGCCATGGACGCCATTTGGGCCACAGACCACGTGAGCCATGCGGATGGCGGAGAAGCACTTACCAAGCAGGTGCGTGGCGTCAGTCAGCGCCTAGGGTTGCTGGCGCCCCCTCTGCACGTGGCTTCTTTCCCACCTGAATCTGGCCTGTCTGCACATACGCAGGTGGCATTTGGGCCCAGAGACGTACTGGGTCTACACGTTCCCACCACTGCAGAGTGACTACTGGAGGGGACTGCAGAGCCGGCCGGCCTGAGCTCCCTACCCTTGTCATGGCTCACTCAGAACACCCATAAATACATGAGTAGCTAACTTACAGGTATTGCAGGGACAGCAGGCCTTCAAAGGAATCTTTTCGTAATTCAGTCAGGGAATTTTCACTGAGATTTCTGCAAGATGAAAAGTTTATTTCTGGATCAAATTTTGTGAAAAAGACAGAAAATGTATAGTAGTTAAAAGAACAAGGAAATGAATTCCTCCATATTCTGGTGCCCAGAGTGTAAACTCGCAAAGGTCTTTCAAGGGAAATTAGGGTTTCTTCTCTACAACAGTCATCACTACAACGATCGCATTTCTAGATCTCTATTGGACAGAGTGACCTACCAAGTCTCCCAGGCAGGCACACAGGAAGCCCACTGCACCCACACATGCAAACATGGAAGCTGGACACGTCCTGAACATCCATCGTAGGAGGATTATCACATCAGCACGGTGGATACGCCCTGTGACTATTATGCATACGTGTGAATGCATAGTGTGATCCTCTACATATGGGAGGAGAGCGCCCAGACATGTCTGAAGGGGAAGATTCGAGTTGCAGAAAGCTCAGCCAGGCGCTGGACACGCCGCGCTGCCACATGCAGCCGTGCATGGGGGAGTGCTGGAGGCGGGCCTGGGTGGGCACCCAGCAGGCCCAGCAGCAGCTGCAGCAGGGTGGGGAGTTGGGTGCGCAGGGAGCTCCCCCTTTACTGCTGTCTGGCTTTTACCCATTAAGAATGTGAGCACGGTTATCTGACTGACAGATGATAAGCATGAAGTGTTTCTTATTTCGGGAGAAGCCACAAGATCTATTTCCCCATTTTTGGCTGCAATGCCAGATATGGAGCCCAGATCCCCGTCATGCCGGCAGTGGGCCGCCCTGAGCACTCATGACATTCCCCTTGCGCAGTGACCAGAATTGCAACTGCAGAGGTTGACTTGGTATATGGAGGAGGAGCGCCTGCTTTCACAGGCGCTGATGTCCAAGTTCCGGGCCAAGCAGCTTACTACAGTGCAGATTTTCAATCCCCGTACTCACAGTTTCTCAGCCCACTGGTATGTTGTCCAGATATTCTTATCAAGGTAAGAAATGGAGTTTCCTTGGAAATTGCTGTAAAGAATAGTCAAGAAATGAGCGGAATTGTAAAAGGACCAACGCCTCCTGTAGGGGTATTCAGACACAGACGGGAGACACGGGCTTTCTGATGCCCTGCGCTACCAGGGTCCCAGCTTGGGTCCTGCTGGCCTGACAATGACCAGGCTGCCCCAGAAGCTTCTCTGGGGGTCTTCGCTGCCTAAGCCCCATGGCAGGCAGTGCTGCTGAGTGCTTGCAATGGATGGAGCTGACAACCACGGCCGTGCCTCAGGCTCCCAGTAACTAGGCTGTGTTTGCTCACCTTCACCTCACGACTTGATTCTGAACAAGGATGGCACCCGTGGCCACAGCCACTGCAGCACTTACTGATCCCCCGGCTCCCCACCACCTCTACCTTTGACATTTTTTTCTGTTTTATTTCTTGTTTTGAGATAGAGTCTTGCTAACTAACTGAATGGCCCAGGCCAATCCTGAGCTTGCCATCACCCCACCTCAGCCTCCTGGCGTGCTGAAGTGACAAGCGTGCATCCCCCTGCTCTCCCTGCCCTCCTTCTCCCCCATCCTGAGGCCTTTCCCTTTTATTCCGATCTGCATGCTTCATGTTGGGTAGACAGAGCTGTCTTTCTATGACTACAGCTGTGCTTAGCCCTGGCTGGGCACAAAATGCATGCCAAGGTACTAGGCCAAGAATGAACAAGAGCCTGGCATCACTGAAGGACTCGTGTATATCCGGCTGTACGTGCGCCATCTATTCACTCTCCTATTCAAAGTCTTGCCAGCCTAGGAAATGACAACTATGACAATTCCCATTTTACAGATGAAAAACTAAGTCACAGAAGCTACTATCTGCCCAAGGTGACACAATAAATAGATAAACCACTGGGCTCGAACATATGCAGTGTGGTTCCCCAGCCTGCCTCCTCTGTCTTCAGTGCTCTTCTCTCTCCCTCTGTGCTGAGGATGGAACCCAAGACCGTGACATGCTGGGCAAGAAGCCTCCCTCTGGGCGGCGCCCATGCCCACAATCTACTCTTAACCCCTGAGTTCTGTCATCAGCAATGGAGGTATGTGGAGAAAGCTGGAGAGCAAAGGCCAAGCGATGATGCGCTGGTCTAAATCACAGCAGGCACGGAGGAGCAAAGGGCAGCTGCATATGGCAGACTGGGAAAGGAGTGCAGGGAAGGGACAGCAGGATGAGGGTAACATGAAGCGGGGTGTCCGCCTGCTGGAGGGAGGCTGAGAGGAAGGGCAGCCACATCGGGCAGAGCGGGCTGCAGAGGAGGCAGAGGATCTTACAAGACGGTAAAGGTGGTGTTGTGGGCCCCGGGCTCCAGGGCAGGAACTTGTTTCAGCCTCTTCTCCGGGTCGAGGCCAGTGCACGACAGGGTCTCCTCTCGGCAGGAGCAGAGCTCACATATGTCCGTGTGCGTCACGACACTCTGCTCCTTTTGCAGAGCAAAAGCCTTCTCCTCCAAAGGCTGAGTGGTGACTCCAACCAGACTTTGATACTGAGCTGGTGTCTGGCCTGGGGGTGGCAGTGTGACCCCAGAGTGCACTGAAGGAGGAACTGTAGACTCCTGCAGGGCTGCAGAGTGTGTGGCCTCTGTGGTGGTGCGAGCCATGTCTGAAGGTTGCCCTGTGACGCTGTGTGATGCTGAATGCTGAGCGGGCTCCTGAGCAGGGGTTGGGGCATTCTCAGGAGGCCCTGGAGCTTGAGGTACAGTCTCCTCAGATAGTCTTGGAGGCTGAGAGGGGGTCTCTGAGACAGTTGGAAGTGGTCTAACTTCTGTAGGTTGTGGAGTTCTAGAAAGTTCCAGGTCTGAAGGTCCAACTGTGATAGCAGTCAGGTTTGGATGCTGAGCTGGAGCCAGATGAGGGGGTGACAGCGTCACCTCAGGGTGCGTTGCGGGAGGAGCTGTAGATTCCTGCGGGGCTGCAGACTGTGTGGCCTCTGTGGTGGGCACTGCAGCTGTGGTTGGCTCCTGGTCCAAAGGTTGCCCTGTGATCACAGCTGATGCTGGAGGCTGAGCAGGACCTTGGCCTGGTGTTGGAACGCTTGTCTCCCGAGGTGCTGGAGCCTGAGAGGCAGCCTCCCTAGCGGGGGCTGGGGGCTGAGAGACAGTCTCCTGCACAGCTGGAGAGGCTTCAGTTTCTGTAGTCGATGGTGGAGTTCCAGTAAGCTCTGGGCCTAAAAGGCCAGTTGTGCCTGGAATGGAGATTTCATAGAGAACTGTCAGCTCAGGGCGCCTTGGAGAAAGAGCTATAGATTTCTCCTCTACAGTGGCTTCTGCAGTGATGGTGGCTTCCAGAACCAAAGGATGAAATGTGACACTGGGCAGTGGTGGCAGAACTTGATCCCGACCCAATGGTGGAACTGTCATCTCGTAATGTGTTGGAGGGGGAGACGCACTTTCACTGGGTGGCTCTTGTGAATGCTGAGGTGGGTCCACTGCCTGTGTTGGAGAAAGTTCTACCTCCTCAGGTAGCTCTGGAGATGGAGACGGAAAAGGCAGCAGCACTGGCTGGGGTCTCCCTTCAGGGAGGTCTACAGGCTGAGGTGGCATCACCTGCTGAGCTGGGGAAGTTTCCACCTCCTTAGGTGACCCTGAAAGTGGGGCTTCAGCCTCCTGGGGGGCTGGAAATGGTCCTGTGTCCTCAGGTGGCACTGAAGGCTGGCCTGAAAATGTTATACTTTCTGTCAACTTAAAAGCAACAGAGGGTCTCCAAGGCTGAGTCGAGAGCTGATGCTGGTCTGATTCAAGTGCAGCTCCTGCCGTGGAGTTCAGGGGCAGAGCTGAGCTCTCCTGCTGGCGTGGAGAATACTCCCTGGGGAGCTCTGTGGGCTGGGTGGGGACCCTGCTAGGCAATGGGGGAGGTGCAGGCTTCACAGCTGCATTGGGCTGCTCGGTCAAACCCTCTTCCTCATTGGTGAAAGGTCCAAACTGCTCAGGGGTCACTGAGGGCTGAGCCGGGGCCTTCTGTTCTGTTGAACTTTCAATTCTAACCCCATTAGTCACCTCTGGAGGCTCCATGGTGACACTGTCTAATGCTAGAGGTTGAACTTGATCACTAACTAAAGGAGAAATTGTTACCCTGTGCTGTTCTGGAGACTGAGCTGTGACTTCATGAGGGAGCTCTGGAGGCAGAGGTGCAGCCTTTTCAGAGGTTTGCAGCTGTTCTTCCTGTTGGAAGGCTTCCGGCTCTTTAGAGGGCTCTGGAAGCAGGGTTGGGGCCTCCTTCAGGGCAATGGGAGGGTCCATGTCATCCAGTGGAACAGAGTGTTGTGCTGTAGCGTCATGCTGGGTTAGGGAAGTGCCCACCTCTGCAGTGGCTTCTGGCGTTAGGGGGAGCTCTAGGTCTGGAGGTGTCACTGTCAGCCTAGACAACTGTGAATACTTAGCTTGGTGATGACCTGCAATTGAAATTGTTACTTCTTGGTGTGAAGGACTTTCATCTATACTCTCCAGAGGGGCCTCTGGAGCTTCTGGAGTTTTGTCTTCCTC
>NW_004524632.1:11267885-11274753 GCF_000260255.1 Octodon degus | reverse complement strand
AGCTTCATCATCTTCCTGGACTACAGGTTTAGCTTCCAGTAGGGAGTTTTCAATTTGAGGTGGACCTTCCAGTTGGCTTCCAGAAGGCTCTACCTCCTCAATAGCTTCAGAAGATTGAGTTGCCTGTTCCTGATGATAGGGAGAAGGGTAAGCCATTATAGGAGAGCCTAGAGTCTGAGATGGGGCCTGCTGCTGGGCTGGAGAAGATTCAACCTCCTCAGTAGGCTCTGGAGTTACAGTAAGCTCCATATCTACTGGCCTAACCGTCACATTGGACAAATTATGATCAGGAACTAGATCTTGACCTGAAGGTTGCGGTGTCACTTCCTGAAGTGGTGGAACTTCACCTACAGTTTCCACAGGGGCCTCTGAAGCACTATCATCTTCCTGTGCTGTAGGTCTGACTTCCTCCAGAGGATTATCAGTTTGAAACATAGAGACCAGCTGGCTTCCTGAAGTTTTCATCTCCTCAGGAGCCTCAGAAGGTTGAGCTGGCTGTTCCTGATCATAGTGAGAGGGTTCAATCTCCTCAAGAGAGTGAGGAGGCTGAGATGGGGTTTCCTGCTGGACAAGAGAAGGTTCCACCACTTCAGGACTCTGCGGAGGCAGGGTTGGGGCCTGCTGCTGGCTCAGAGTAGGTTGGGCCTTTTCCCCCACCTGGTTGGTGACCGTAACCTCCATCGCCATGTTAACTGTGACAAATGGCGAGTGTGAGTGATGAGTTATGCTCCTACACAGAGTTGGAGCTTTTCCTCCCTTGGGCATCAACAGCTGAGCTACACACTCCTCAGTATCAGACAGTGTGTGCTGGGCCTGGGCCTCCTGCTGGTGAGTGGAAGGCTCTGCTTCCTCAGGGAGCTGTGGGAGCTGACCTGAGATTTCCTGCTGGGGTAAAGGAGACTTGACCTGGGTAGGCTCTGGATGGACAGTCGGGGCCGCCAGCCGGAATTGAGAAGGTACAGTTTGTCCAGGGGTCTCTGGAGGCTCCCCTGGGCTGTCCTGGGACTCCAGATCAAGGCTGTCATGGTCAGCTGTATCTGCACTCGGGTCTGCGTAGTCCTCTTGTGGGGTTTGCTGCTGAAGCTTAGGTTTTACAGGCTGAGGTGAGGTGCCAACCTCCACCTTACCAAGTTGCCCGTGCTGGGCCAGCCCCTCCTTGTTCAGGTGTGAAAGAAACTTTGCTGCTTTTGACCTCTGGCTGTCTAGAGGTGGAACAAGCATTTCCAGGGCTGCAGGCGCTGCAGGCTGATGTAGCCTGGCCATCTGGATCATCCTTCTGAGACGAGGAGGCTCAGCTAGAGCTTGGCTCTGACCCCCATCTAGCATCAGAACCAGCTCTGGGAGGCCCTCTTGCCAAGGCAGCTTGGCATTCAGACCCTGATGTGAAGCAGCAAACTCATCTAGCTCCGGGGATAGATGTCCAGTGAACTTCTGAGGTGGAGACATCTTGGTGGGGCCCGAGGAATCCAGGTAATCAAAGTCCCCAAGGTCTGCCTGGGGAGTAAAGGCATTGATCGATTGGGGTAGGAGATCTGGATTGAGGGAAAAGGGTTTTTTTGGCCCCAGGGGCTCAGAGTTCAGCTGGACTGGATGTGGGGCCCAGTCTGGCTGTAGAGCAGCTGGGACCAGCAGCCCCAAGTGTAGCCACACCAGCAACCATGAAGCCCAGAAGTGCAGCAAAAACATGAGGGGGCAAGGTTCAGTCACAGAAATCTCAGCCAGTGCGGTGTTGATGCCAGGTCTGCTAGAACCTTCTGACAGCCACCTGTGTGGCAAGTGCCTTGGTAACTATGCACACCCACATTCTGCCATGCCCTGCCCCTTATGACATCATTATTTAGGAAACTTTCATTAGGGCTTGCCCAACAATGACCAGGCCTGAATCCCTCTCCCTTAAAAAATGACAGCAGCCTTTCCCCTAGGGCCACTTCCCCCACAGCAACACAGGATGTGTGACTGCCTTGGATTCATGGTTTTGGGCCTCCAGTGGGTGGTTTAGGTGGGGCAGAGCTTCTCACTGAAGTCTAGGCTAGGCCTTGGGATGCTCAGAAATGCTAATCCAGCCTTGGCAACTGGAGCTCTTCCTCCTTCATGCTGAAACCCCAGAGAATTTTCCTTTCCTTGGCTTCACTGTTTCCAAGCAAAACAACCAAATGCCCAAATCAGGCCCAGTTAGAGAGGACTTAGGAGAACACACAAGGCGCTATGTTCCCCAGCGATGCTGTTTGGTCTGAACTCGGTGAAAGGGGCTCCTGCTTTCATACTTCACTCCTCTGTGCCATACTGGAGCTTGTAGACTCCATGAGGACTCCACAGTTTCTACAGGCGGGCTTGGGTGGTGGGCAATTTAACCTGAATGACAGGGTCTGAATCAGTGCACAGCTCTTCACGTGAGTGTGGGAGAACTTGCCCCATCCCACAGGGCTCAGTCCCGGGTTTCTAGACATGACAACGCTTAGCAGAAGTCTCCCAGTTGTACACGTGAGAAGGACATGTAGGACCCTGAGTCTTCAGGTTAAATACTTCTCTACAAATACTACTCTAAACCCACTTCCTTCACAGTTTTTATTTTGTGGGAAAAAGTAAATTTCATAACAAAATAATAGGAGAATAACAAAAGTTAATACATTGCATATTGTTATCTTTAAAGTCGTTACTCAGAGTACAAGATATGGGCACAAAAAATCTCCAATCAATATCAGCATGAACCTTCCTTGTCAATGAACTAAGAGACATTAGTAAACTAACTTGCACTTTTGTTACTTATCTTCCTTTCCTCTTTTCCCTAACCTCATTCCTTTTTCCTTTTGACCAATTTGTTCCTATTTCATAATAGCTATCATATAGTACCACCAAAAAAGTCTAAACGTAATACCTATTATACTAATGTTTATTTATGTATTGTCTTTCTAAGAGGCTCTCACTATGTGGCTCAGGCTGGCCTTGAGCTCACTTTGTAGCCCAGGGTGGCCTTGCACTTGCAACAATCCTCCTGCCTCAGCCTCCAGAGTGCTGGGATGACAGGCATGTGCCACCAGGATAGGCTGTGATTTTTTTTCTTTTTTATTGTACATTTTGGACCTTATTAACTTTTTCACTTTCTCATGCCAGGGAGACAATATGATGTTTACACATGTGAGTCTGATTGATTTCACTTATACATATGGTGTCAAGTTGTACCCATTTACCTATAAAGGTCTTGAGCTTATCCTTATTTATGGCTGAGTAGTACTCCATTATGTAAAAATAGCACATCTTTTTTATCCATTTCACAGCAAGACAGACTTCTCAATGTCTGATGTTACCTTGGCTGGTTTTATTTCAGCTGAACTAAAACTGTTCTTTTACACAGGAAAACAAACAAACAAACAAACTTCCAATACTCTTACAGAAGGCACAAATCCCCACATTAAGTTCCTACTGGCATGAAAACATCTTTTCCCCTCCTTTTTAAACATCCTAAATGTACTAAATAATGACTATTTTCTATTTATTTATTTTTGGCGGAACCGAGGATTGAACTCAGTTCCTTGCGCTTGTCAGGGAAGCACTTACTCCACTGAGCCATCTCCCCTGGCCCCTGGCTGTTTCCTTTTAGAAATTACTCTAGCAATGTAGTTCATCATGAGAGGTTTATACACAGCTAGTTTACAGAAAGGTTCCTTAGCACAACATTATAATCCAGGTACAGGGGGAAACCGAGAGCTTCTCGCACCACATGGAAAGGCAGCATTGTGCTCAAAGCTGCGGCACAACTGCGCTGAAGGCTGTGGCTACTCTGATCCCTGAGATAGTGCCCAGGGGGATTTCAGGGACTTCCTGGCCCTTGCGAGAGGCCCGCCCCTCCCCCTGGGTCCCTGAGTGGAGGAGCATATGAGAGGCCTCAGTTCTGTTTTCCAAACTTCAAGCTTGGGGTCAGGGCTCGGGCTGGGGGGTGATGGAGATGACAGTGAAGCAGCCCTGGCAGGACCAAGGGACTCTGCATGTTTACTTATGAGCCTGTCCAAAGCCTAGGCCGCTTGTCTACAAATGGATGTCAGCGAACCTCTGTGAGTCACCGATCTCTACTTCATCCCTATGGATGAAGCTGGAAAGGCTCCAAGGGGAAGACAAGGTCACAGCCAAGGATACCTGGTTCCAGCCTCAACTAGATAGAGACTTCACCCCTGGGTGCATTAATTTAACACCTTAACTGGAGAAGTCCTTGAGAGGTTCTGCAATTTCATAGTATTCCCCTCCTTGTTCTGATAACTAAATATGGGCCACCCAGAGAAGGTCTTGGTCTTGGCCCTGAGAGAATCTCGAATTCTGTGAGAGGACTTTGGTCCTCCTGGAGCCCTGAAATTGTTCCATTTGCCTCTTTTATTTAACCTTTGCTGTACACTCGTTTGGGAGATTGTGGGCCTGATCGGTCTGAAACAACTAAGGAGTATTATTAATCTGATAGGGTAGGACTCTAGAAAAACCTCAGAAAGTCCCTGTACTAACAGCATTTTCCTGAGATATATTTGAAATCTTCCAAATCCTGCTGGATGAGTTTTTAGTCTCTTCTGTATCTTTAGTTTTGTAATATGAAACTTGGACCCAGGTACCTCACGTGCAGCAAGCACTCCGCCCCTGAGTTTTATCCGAACTCTATTTGCTACTGCTGATTGTTTTGAATCTTGGGTCCACTGACTACTCCCACACACTTGAATTCCATTCTGTAGTTCTGCTTCACTGTTGGCTTCTGTGGTCTCCTCTCTGGACGTGTGCTTCACAACTATTTATGACTCTCTGAAATGAAGTTAACAAGGATCAACTCAGACCTTTTCTTACTCTAAAACTTTCTGCAAAGAGTGGTAACACCTAAGAGAGTCATTCTTTTGATTTCTAAATGCATTTTCCTAGAAAAATGTCCTTATTTAAAAATCTGTATGAGCTGGGCATGGTGGAGCATGCCTGTAATCCCACCAATTGTGAGGCGAAGGCAGGAAGATCATTGTATTTGAGACCAGCCTGGGCTACAAAGTGAGCTCAAGGCCAGCCTGAACTGCAGAGTGAGACCCTGTCTCACAACAACAACAAAACCTATATGAAGTGTCAATTGTGCATGTCTCAGAGAATTTTGTGGTCTTAAAGATAGGAACTAAGGAGTGTTGACTTTTTTTTTTTAAATTTATTTATTTATTGTGTGTGTGTGTGTGTGTGGCCAGCTCAGCCCACCAGGGGGCGGGGCTGGCTGGCATGTGGTGCTGGGGGATTGAACCGCGGTCCCTGATGCTTTGCCAAGCTTGTTCCAAGTAGGTGCTTTAGACCACTGAGCCATCTCGCCAGCCCCGGAGTGTTGACTTTGTGTCCAGTTACACTACTGAATTTGGTTATTAAAAACTAGAAGTCTTTTGGTGGAGTTTGGGGGTTTTCTGTGTAGGGTATCATGCCTTTCCCAAGAAGTAATTTAACTTCTTTTCCTATCCTTATTCCTTTTATTTCTTTATCTTGTCTAATTGCTCTGGTTAATCTTTCCAGAACTATATTGAATAAGAGTGGTGATAGTGGACATTCTTGTCCTGTTTCTGATTTTAGAATGAAGGCTTTCAACTTTGGTCCATTTAGTATGGTGTTGGCTATTGGTTTGTGTCTCAGTTACTTTTCTCTTGTTGCTGGGACAAAATACCTGACACCCCAAATTAAGGGAGGGAAGGCTTATTTAGCTCACAGTTAGTAGAGGTTTCAGTCCATACTCAGCTGGCTCCAAGGCAGAGCAGCATATGGCAGAGAGGCACATGGCAGAGAGCAGCAGTGCATGGTGGTGGTAGAAAACAGCACAGAGCAAGGGGAGGGGCAGCAGCTGTGGCTTCTAGCAAGCCTCTCTGCCCTCCTCACATTGTACTGCAGATTACCTACCCCAGGGCAGGAATAGCACCCACACCCATATTCCCAGCATTGGATCATGAATTAATCACAGACTTTAGAAGCCACCCCATGACTGCATGAGGCTTTGGGGGGACACCTAGACACAAATCATGACATTTTGTCATAGATTACTTACCAGATTGAGATAAAGACCATCTGTTGGGGGCTGGGGAGATGGCTCAGTGGAGTAAGCACTTCCCTGGCAAGTGCAAGGGCCTGAGTTCAATCCCTGATTCCAGGAAAAAAAAAAAGAAGAAGAAGAAGAAAGAAGAAAGAAGAAAGAAGAAAGAAGAAAGAAGAAAGAAGGAAGAAGAAGAAGAAGAAGAAGAAGAAGAAGAAGAAGAAGAAGAAGAAGAAGAAGAAGAAGAAGACCATTTATTCTGATTTTCTCTAGGTTTTTTTTTTTTTTTTTTAAATCATGAATGGCTATGGGACTTTGTAAAACACCTTTTCTGCATCTTTTGAGATGATCATATGGTTTTTGTCCTTGGCTCTGTTAATGTGGTGTATTACATTTATTGTTTTACATATGTTGAACCTTCCCCACACACTTGGGATGAATCCTACTTGTCACAGTGTATAATCTTCTTGACAACTTGCTGCATTCTGTCTGCCAGGATCTTATCGAGGATTTTTGCATCTATGTTCACTGGGGAGATTGACCTGTTGTTCTCTTTTTTGGTTGAATCTTTCTTTGGTTTTGGCATCAGAATAATGCTTCCAGGAATGAATCTGGGAGTATTATTTTCCTTGCAATTTCATTAAAGACTTTGAGAACTAGCAATATTAGTTCTTCTTTAAATTTCTTATAGAATTCAGCAGTGAGTCCATCAGCACCTGGGCTTTTCTCTCTTGGTAGGTTTTTAATTACATGTTCAATTTCATTGACTCATATTGGTGTATTCAGAACATTTGTTTCTTCTTCTTCTTCTTCTTCTTCTTCTTCTTCTTCTTCTTCTTCTTCTTCTTCTTC
>NW_004524632.1:11264707-11267655 GCF_000260255.1 Octodon degus | reverse complement strand
CTTTCATAATTCATAGGTATCTAGGAATCTGTCCATTTCTTCTGTGTTTCTAATATGAATGGAATAAAAGAGGAAGAAGGGAGGCTTCTAGTGCTGCTTGTTGCCTCCTTCTTGCCATATCATGAACTGCTTCTCCTGAGCCATGCCCCTCTGCCTTGCTGGCCTGGCTTCCAGCCACCTCACTATGGAAGTATGGACTGAAACCTGTATGAAGCATGAGCTCAAATCATCCTTTCTCTCTTTAACTTGTGGGTAACAGGTATTTTGTCCCAACAAGAAAATAACTAAGACAGCATTGAACCTAAGACCTTATGTAAGCAAGGCAATCACTCTACCACGGAGCTACCTCCCCAGTTCTGCTAGGATTTTACTGTAGAAAAATAAAAATTTCAATAGTCCCAGATAAAGGTAAGGTGTCATAGTTTCAAAATCAAGTATGATTTGCAACTTAATCACTGGATGTTGACCATCCCTTTTTATGGCATACCACATTCTAGGTGGCAGACCTAGGTCTTTGTTATTTTTATTTATGCTTCTCTCAGGGCAACAGAAGGAGGACTGGACCTGGGGTGTTGCCCAAATTCAGGTGTGTGGAGGGGAGTGGTCTCCCAGCCCCAATGTGCTACCTGTACTATTCTCCTGCTGAGAGCCTTGCTTTCCAAACACCTGAAAGGGCTGCAGAAGAAGAAAGGTCCATCTTCCATGACTGCCTCCTGCTGAATATGGGTGCTGGCCCTGCCTATGTGGGGACCCTGCGTGATCTAGGGGGCATGGGAATCACACTGAAAGGATTTCTTGATGAGCCATGAAGGCGAGTTTTGGTTCTGGCTTTAGGACATCACCAGTAGTTTAATGGCTGCCAAACAAGAAGAAACAAATTTAAGATTAAGTGTGTAAGATCTAAATAATAATGTTATGAGAAGTATTAATGAAGAGCATGTCCAGTGCAATAACCAAGAGGTCCAATTTCAGATACTCAGGCAGGCACCTCAGTCTCTTTCTAGCCCTCAGCTCTCTTGTATTTTCACTAGATCACATCACAAAAGTATTCCTGTGGCAAATCTTCACAATGTAAAGCCAGGCAAGAAATTCTAATTATCAAAGTTACACACCCTTTTAGATAGGAACATGAACTTGAGGCCAAAGTTATCACAACAAAAGCAGACACAAGTAGGAGAGAGAGAGAGAGAGAGAGAGAGAGAGAGAGAGAGAGAGAGAGAGAGAGAGAGAGAGACAGAGACAGAGAGAGAGACAGAGAGAGAGACAGAGAGAGAGAGAGAGAGAGACAGAGAGAGACAGAGAGAGAGACAGAGACAGAGAGAGAGACAGAGACAGAGACAGAGACAGAGAGAGAACTGGAGAAGGTACCCCAGGAAGAAGAGCCAATGGTGGCACCAGGGCCCAGAAAACAGTTGCTGAAGCCTCCTCTGCCAACCCAAAACAGCATTCTGAAACACCCTCGGCTAGTCCTTCACCTTCCAACTCTGCCTGTCTCAGTCGACCAGCACCATTAAAAAGCCAAAGAATTTGAGTTCCCTAATAAACAATGTGTGTGTGTGTGTGGGGGGGGGACGCACAGGGACAAGAAGAGGCAAGAAAAACACACCCCAAAAGACACCCACTCAGTGTGAGCTCATAGGCTCTACCAAGCCCCACAAACAACCCTGGTACCTCCCCCAGTGCAAGCCAAATCCACATGGTCCGGGGCATGCTGCAAAGTGCACCCCAACCCCAAATAAAGAAATACCATCAGGTTAATGTGCCCACATCACTTGGTCCCCAGAGGAAGATTAGGGAACCCTGCTGTCCCAGCTATGGCATCCCAAACTCAGTGTGGGCAGGTATGGAGCCCCAGGCCCGAGGGCAGCTTCTGGATGTCTGCAGCTCTGAAAGCCATGCCACTTGCCTGCTGTCACCATTGAACTTGCCTTGGCGCCATCCAAACACAGGTGTGAGACACCACAGCCACTGAAAGGGGACCAGACAGCTGAGAGGAAAAGGTGGCTTGCATAAACAGAAACCCACCACAAGAGCACTCCCAGCCCATGCAAAGACCAAAGTCCTTCACCCCAGGACCTTGTCATCTTTTCCCTCTGGGAGTCCTCCTCAAGGCAACAACCACCGCAAAGGGCCATCAGATCAGCAAGAGAGAAAAGTGTCCCCCGAAAGGACTTACCTTCCCTCCAGGCTGTGTTTCTGCTGGCTGCTGGCTCCCTGCTGCACTGGCCAAGAAATGTACCATGCGCAGGACAGAGTGCTAATGGCCAGGCAGCGGCCCTGGCCCTGCGCTCCCGGAGAGTCACTGGGTGCCTGGAACTCTGTCTCCACAGGCCCTGGGCCTGTGCCCAGCTCCTCGCCAGAACGCGCCGCCTGCTGATTCTTCTCAGGGAGCAGCACGAGGCCAAGGTGTCGCAGGCCCAGACGAAGCTGGAGCACGGGGGTCCGGACACTTCCGTGGGCGAGGACACAGGGGCCAGGGCCAGCCGAAGCATCCGCACCAACAATCTGGGCTGGCATTAGCAGCCTTGTCCGTGGTCCTGACACGGCCTAGCGCCCCGCGTCACTGGAGCAGGACGCCGACCGTGTCCATATAGCACTTCCGCCTGTTACCTCACGCCTTTCTTCAGCCACCTTGTTCTTCACTGAAAAGTGTGTGCAGGGATTTGTAAACGAGCTCCGCTCCGAGACCTGTGTGGAAAGGAAGCCAGGCCGGGGCAGTCCCAAGAGCCCCCACGAGGTCACGTCCTCACGACTCAGTCAGCAGGGCGACCTCCTCCTCGCTCCCCTGGCCTTGGTTCACCTGAAGGGCCTGGAGCCCATCAGTCCTCAGCTCCCTCACAAGTAAGGTTTTGCCACGTGCAGTGGCTACCCTTAGGGGAACCGACAGCCTTCGAGTGCCACTGCGCTTCACTAACATTTAGGCGGTACTGCGCCTGCGCCGCTGGGAT
>NW_004524632.1:11262353-11263823 GCF_000260255.1 Octodon degus | reverse complement strand
GTGGAGTCTTAAGGGTGGCCCTACAGGGTAGAGAGTACAGACCCTTTTTAGCAGCTGGTTTCATCCCCCTCTGGAGGAGACTGAAGCACTAGGTAGTGAGCACTGCCTGCAAGGGAGGACTCGGGAGAGATTCAAGCGCCGCGGAGCGGCGGTCTTGAGTGCAGTGACAAGCCTGAAGACACTGCTGCCTGCTGCGGGGGCGGGCGTTGCAGGAGGATCACGCTGCCGAGTGCGTGTGGGGGCATGTGTGCGTGCGGGCCCGCTCCACCGGAGCAACCTCAGAGACCTGCAGGAGCACGGGGTCTCCCAGCCATCAGAGGGGGCGTGGGGGCCGGGGAAATGGGCGGGCTCCGCTTTCCTGCTTCAGAGCTGGGGAAGAGGCCCATGGAGCAAGATGGCTACGTGTGTAAGAGTCTGTAAGGCCCCTTCCTAGGTCGTCAAGATCCTGGGCACAGAGAAGGGAAAGAAGACCAAGACCAACTTGCCCTTCCTGGTGAGGCAGTGCATGCTGCAGTGGGTGCGGCAGAGTCTCGCGAAGGAAAAGGTTCTGACCATGCTGCTCAAATACATCCAGTCCCTGTCCCATCTCTGTCCTGTCCGTGTCCCTGGGGAAGCCCCTCAGCTGTGCCCCTTCAGGGTGAACAGAGCAGTCCACATCCGAGGGAAGATGTGGGCTGAGTGACACTGACAGGGGCGGCAGGGACATTGCTGTGTGGATGGCCTTGTGGTAAAGAACTGGCCTTGTGGTAAAGTCTTGGCTCCAGACACTGAGCCCCAGCAGAGGGTTCAGCTACCTGCCCCCTGATTCCCGCCAGCCTTCTCCCAAAGCTGCCTTCCATGGGCCATTTCCACCGAGGAACAGGAGTTTAATTGTATGTGCGGTATCCAAAACTTCCATCTTTTGACCCCTTTGCTAATGCAAATGAGGGTGCTGACCTGTTTCCCACCAACACTGAGGATTGTGTCCATATACAAATCCAACAGAGAAACGGCAGGAAGACCCTCACCACCATCCGAGGGTTTGTGGATGCTTACAATAAAAAGAAACTGGTGAAGGTGTTTAAGAAGAAATCTGCCTGCAATGGCATTGTCATGGAGGACCCGGAATACTGAGAAGTAATCCGGCTGTAGGGTGACCTGCACAAGAACACATGCCAGTTCCTGGTAGAGATCGGACTGGCCAAGGACGATCAGCTGAAGGTTCATGGGTTTTAAGTGCTTGTGGCTCACTGAAGCTTACGTGAGGATTGCCTTGCAATGAGTAGAGCGCCCCTTCAGTCCCTTGTCACGAGTTTAAAAACCTCACAGCTTGTATAATGTAACCATTGGGGTCCGCCTTCACTTGGACTCGTGTAACTCCTTCATGCAATAAACTGAAAAGAGCCATGCCGTCTAGTCTGGAAGTCCCTCATTTGAGCGGAGCTCACGCTCTGGGCCGCGGGCAGCGTGTGGCTGGAGCTGCAGTCCCGC
>NW_004524632.1:11257902-11261950 GCF_000260255.1 Octodon degus | reverse complement strand
GGTTTGGTTTTCTTTCTCCCTTCCAGTTTGATGTTGTGTAATGTACTTAAGCTCTTATTTAAATAAAATTTGTTTTCAGGGAAAAAAAAAACCTGATCCGGTCATAGGCAACGGATCCATTCCACAGGACCAGCACCCGCTCTAGAGGCCCTCTGTAAGCCCTGCCTTTACAGTCAGTGCCACCACGGTAGGGACAGGCCTCCATGGAGTGCTGAGGCCGAGCCCGGCTGGCTGTGCTCAATTCTTTCCAGGAGCCTGAAGCTGACGAGCAACCAGTGGGGCTCTGTCTATTTACTCGTTTGCACCCCTGGAGCTAGAGCCCAGGGCGAAGAATTTGTGCGCAGCTTTTGCTTCTTTGTATTTTGAGGGAGGGCCTTTCTGTGTAGTTCAGGCTGGCCTTGAACTCACGGCGATCCTCCTGCCTGGGCCTCCTGGGTGCTGGGATGACAGGCCTGCACCCATGAGCACTGAGCTATTTTCTTTTTTCCTTTGTGATGGGCTCTTGCTGTGCTTCCCGTCTGTGACACCTGCCGGCTCTCAAGCGTGCTGCTGGCCTCTCCCCCTGCTGGTGACTGCAGGCTGGCAGCTGCTTCAGACAGGACACTCCTGATGTCACCAGTGAGGGTCCCTCCTGGCTACATAAGGAATGCTTTCCCACCTTCTGTTTTGTTTTGATCTTTTGCAACTCTGTCCCTCTGAAGAGGACAGAAGAGAAAGTGAGATGAAGATTAGTTTTCTCCTGCACTGTGGGAAACCTGGGCAAATACTTGAGCGGCCCCGGGTGGCCCAGGCACCCGGGTGGCCCAGGCAACAGAAGGAGAGCTACGAAACATCTGGAACCTTTGACTGAGTAACTCCAGCGTGGGGACTATGCCCCAAGGAAATAATAGCTCAAAAGGAAAAAAAATGTAATTTGTGCAAAGATTTCCATGTGCTATTTATAAAAGCAGAGAGCTGGGAATGATACAAATGCCAAATAAGGAAAAGGGTCCGGGTGGTAAGCTGCAGCGTGGTCGGGAAGCTCCGGAAAGGTTTTGGCGGCAGGAATGTGGGCTCAACGGGGCCTCTGGGAAACTCCTAGTTTAAGAGATCGTTCCACAAAGAAAAATTACAGTTATGTAACATGTGTGGTGCAGAATAGTTTGGGAAGAGCCTGAAGGAGAGAAAAGGGAGCTCAGGGCTGAGCCGAGTTCCCGTCTGAGACCCATGCCTGCCGCGGCCCAGCCAGTGGCCATGACTCCCAGAGCAGACACGTCTGCCCAAGGATGTGTGCAGTTTCCCGACAAAGAACTATCTGCATGGGACTGGTGAGGCAGCTCAGCGGACTAAGCACCTCCTTTGGGGAGCTCAGGGACCGGGGTTCAGTCCCCAGTCCCGCATGCCGTGCCTCCTTTCCCCAACCCCTGGGCATGCTGAGCCAGGGACCAAGTCCGGGCTTGGGGGCACACGCCTATAATCCCAGCGCTGGGGAGGCTGATAACAGGAGGATCACTGCAAGTCCGAGCTGTATAGTGAGACCCTGTACCGAGTACATTCAACAACAACAACAAAAACCCAAACAACTTCATTGTTATGGCTCAAAGCACGTGGAAAGGCAAGTCCTGAGTCACAACTCTGCTCCAGACTGGGGTTGTGGGTGTGGTGTAGTGGTCCAGCTTGGGCCTGCATGTGGGAGGCCTTGGTTTGATCCCACATGCTGTAAGAAAAGTGAAAAGAAAAGGAAAATAAAAATTTTAGCCCAATCACCTCAGCCATCCTGTATATATGCTTGCATGTTTTTCCCCTTACCTTTTTTCCTGTCTTTTCTCCTTTTTCTCATCTTTGTCATTTAATCCTTAAGTTCTATTTCTTTCTGTTTTACTATACCTGTTATACCTTTCAGGTGTTATTTCTTCTTTTGGGAATATTCAATCATATGTCCAATCTATAACTATATCTGTCAATCTGAAAAACAGATTTGACAATAAAAATAGATAATATATCAGTCATTGTTGGACCAGGGAGACAGTTCAGTGGCTTAAGCACCTGCCTGGCAAGTACAAGGTCCTGAGTTCAATCCCTGGTTAAAAAAAAAAAAAAAAAGAAAAAAAAATATATATCAACCATTGTTAATCAGCTATTCTTGGTTTGAAAATCTGTAACATATGTATTGTTGTATGTTACCCTGTTTCTATATTTCTTTCTTTCTTTTTTTCTTTCTTTCTTTCTTTTTTTTTTTTTTTTTTTGTGCCAGGGATTGAACTCAGAACCTTGTGTTTGCCAGGCAGGTGCTTAAGCCACTGAGCTATCTCCCTGGTCTCTATATTTATTTCTGATTTTTGTTCTTGCTTTTGTTTTTACTTTTTGAAATAAAATTAAATTAAATTTAAAAAAGAAGAAAAGATCTGTTTGCTGCAGAATCCAGCAGCCCCAGGGCAGGTCAGCCAGGGGACCACCTTGTAACCAGAGCCTGGCCCCGGAGGACCAACGCCAGCCCGGGCCAAGGGCGGTGACAGCTGGCCAAGGGGCGTCAGTAGACTTGGTTTTTAGATGGTGAAATAACAGGAAATTTGATTTCAGGAGGCCAAAATAAACTTTTACAAAAATAATACGCAGTCTTCCCTTATGGTTACACTCTCAGGTCCACAGTGGGCAAGTGATCTTAAAAAAAAACAAAACAAAACAAAACAAGAACAGCTGACACAGTGGTTACAGTAGGAAGCCAGACAGATCCAGAAGCTAAGTAGCTGGTGACATAGCTCGTGACAGGGCGCTTGCCTACCATGGACAAAGGTCCTAGGCTCCATCCCGACGGTTGAAAAACAAAAACCAAAAGCCAAGCCAGGCCTGGTGGTGCACACCTGTCATCCAAGCACCCCAGAAGGTGGAGGCAGGAGGATGACAACTTTGAACCCACCTCGGGCAGCTTTGTGACTTAGACCCTGTCTCAAAAGAAAAACCAAAAATAAAATAAAAGATAAAAAAGAGCTGGAGATGTGGCTCAGTACAAAGGCCCTGGGTTCAATTCCTTTTTTTTTTTTTTGCGGAACCGGGGATTGAACTCAGGCCCTTGCGCTTGCCAGGGAAGCGCTTATTCCACTGAGCCATCTCCTCAGCCCCTCTGGGTTCAATTCCAAGTGCCACCCCAAAATAAAAATAAATGAAAGGCAGCACTCAGGCCTGGCAGAGGAGCAGGGGATGTAGACTGATAGCTCTCCCACTCGACACGAGCCTGGAAAAGGCGTGCAGGAGGACCTCTGCACCGACCTTTCTGATGTTGGGTTCAAAAGCACACTGAGCTGGGTGTGGTGGCAACTCCCGGCACCAGCGAGGCTGAGGCAGGACAACTGACTCGGGGGTCACTCACGAGTGCAAGGTCAGGCTGGACTGCATATTTAACTGAGCCCTGCCTCGAGAAGCAGAAAAGCCGGGGAACACAGGTGCTCATTCGCTCACTGCTCACCCCAGGTCCCAGCCTTTCTCAGCCCTGGTGCTGTGGATATTTTATGGGATCTCTTGTTGCGGGCCAGATTGCTCTTTGCTGTGGGAAAGCAGCAAAGGGAACCTAAGATCCTTGGCTGCCAGCTGTTGGCGCTGGGGCCAGAGAGGCTGTGACACAGGGACCCGCCCTGGGAGGAAAATGTGGCTGGACAACGGCTAGTTCATTGGCTGCTTGTCATGGAAAGCAGGGATTTACATGACCGCTTCTGCCCAGCCGACACAGAAAGGGGGTGAAGGTGTAGCGTGGGGGGCGAGGCTCTGCCCAGCGTGCAGGGGGCTGGGTTTGAACACCAGTAGCACAGGAAAGACACTGGAGGGCACCTGCCCCACCCAGGCCCACCACCTCATCCAGCACAGCTCCCAGAGGCCCTCCCTCCCCGAGAAGGACGGCGAGGTGGAGATGTAAGCAGAAAGCTGAGGTCAGGTGGAGCCCGTGCTCCAGGTGGGAGGAAAGGAGCTGCTCGACCGCTGCCGTGCGCGGACTTGTACAATTAGCAAGTCGATGTCAGACGAACCCTTTGCCCAGCCACCGGCTCGCCTTCACATCCCCGCCCCTCCAGGATCTGGG
>NW_004524632.1:11253283-11256552 GCF_000260255.1 Octodon degus | reverse complement strand
CTCTTCTTCTTCCTCCTCTTCTTCCTATTCTTCTTCTTCTTCCTCTTCTTCTTCTTCTTTTTGGACTGGGAATTAAACTCAGGACCTTGGACTTGCCAGCAGATGCTGTACCACTGAGCCACATCTCCAGCCCAGGCTGGCTTCTGACAGCAGTCGTTGGGCCTTCACCTGGCTTCCGGTCTGGAAGCCACAGCCATTTCCCAAGCAGACCAGGATCTGTAGGTTGAAAGCTAATCTGGTATCACACATTCTGCCGGGGGCAGGTCTGGGTGTAGCTCGGGGACTGAGCATTAGTGTCAGGAGGTGCTTTGTTCCCACTGCTGAGGAGCCCAGCAGGAGGACCCAACTCGGCCCCAAGTTCTGGGGTGAACTGGCAGCGCTCACTCGCAGCTGACCCAGGATGGCGTGACCATCAAGTCCCTTGAAGGAACCCGCACCTGGGATGAGGGCAGTGGCTCCGCAGAAAGCCCGCACAAGCGCCCTGCACTCTCCTGGGTGCGGTGGTGTCCTCACCCCTGCCTCGCCAACCCCGGCTTGCCCTGTGCCCCATGCTTCACCTGGCAGGGAACCCTCGTGTCTGCCTGAGTTGTACTCTGATGACACGGAGCAGAGCTGCCCTGTGGTCCGGTCTCAGCTGGCACTGCAGCCTCCTGCCTCCGAAGGGAGCTCGGAGATCCGGCCTCTGGGCCACCTCCTGGCCTTAGTCACAACCTCTGGCCCTGCTGTCCACAGCCATCAGGGTGTGTTTCTTCTCATCACTAGTACTGTAGTGACTGGCTGGGCCATGCGCAGCCCCCCTCCAGGCCACCCGCTGTGTGATGCCAGGGAACAAGTGACAACTAATCAGCAGCAAGAAGAGGACGTGAGGCTCTTGATTTGCAGTATTCGCAGTTATGAATAGTCAGGCGTGGTGGCACGCACCTGTCCTCCCAGCACTTGGGAAGCTGAGGCAGGAGGATCACTGCAAGTTCAAGGCCATTTTGGGCTGCATAGTGAGTGCAGGCCCTGCCTGAACTACATTGGGAGACCCTGTCCCAGAAAAGAACAGCACCTCATGAGTAGGTGATCTGCCCCAGTCAGCCTCCCGGGAAGGGACCCCCGGATGCCACCTCTGACCAGCTGACCAATCACAGCCGTTCATTCTCTGCCACCACCCTCCCCAGCTGCCTCCCACAGGGCAGCAAGTGATTGGCCTGCACGTGGCACCAGCTCTGTGCCTTTACTGTCCCCTGCCAATGTGCTCAGCATGCACAAGTCTCCCCACCCCTGCAGGAACCCTGGGTAATCAGGGCGGAGCCCCCCTTTTCCTCTAAAGGGAAAAGGCCAGCACCAAGGAGCCGAGTTATTTGTTTAAGGAAACAGGAAAGAGGCAGAAATTTAGCTGGGTCAGAGATTGAACCTTCTGATCACATTTCGGCTCAAATTCAGTAATCAACAAGACTTCTTTCTTAAATAAAATGTTTTAATAAAAGATAGCACATGTATGTTCCTCTTTTCAAGGATGTTAAGAGCAGGCTGTTTGGTATACGTGACAATATACGACATTCTATGTCATCAGTAGCAAAAACAAGGAGTCTCAAATAAATAGGTCATAGCGTCTTTGGTTCTGAGGGGGAATCCTGAAAACCAGCACAAAGAACTTGGCTTTTCCTCTAAAGATGTGTCTGGGTTGGCTTGGGGTAAGGAAAGGAGTCGTGTGTACCCTGCAGGGGTTGAGTAACACTGGAGTGACCTTCCACAGAGAGGAGTCCTGGCCCTCTCCTGGCCATTTTGCCGAGGTTTTATGGCTTAACCGAAGCTAAGAAACCACCCAAGAATTGCCCTCTGCGTGACTGAGGCTCCTGGGAGTAGGTGTGGAGCCAGGGGGTGTTCTGGGGACAGCAGGGCTGGACTGATCGAGACAAAGATGTCAGGCGACAGAAGTCAATGACGCCCAAACGCTCGGACCTGGTGTGGTATCTGAGTCACTGCAGCAACTCAGAGTTGACACCATGGCCAAGCGTGAAGAAGTACCAGAAGGAGGAGGAGTCTTAATGTGTGGGACGAGGATGGAATTCAGGCCCTTCGCACTGAGCTACAGCCCCAGCCCTTTTTATTTTAAGACAAGTTCTGTCTCAGCTGCTAGGTTGCACAGGTTCGATTCACACTCGCATCCTCCTGCTTCAGCTCCCAAGAGCTGGGATGGCAGGCACGCAGCACCACGCCCCGGGGGTCTACATCATGGACAGCACCACGTCTAAGGATCCGATTATCACCGACGCCGTTTAGACACCGCTTGGCGTCCAGCAGTTATGAGCAAGGTGCTGCAAATCCTCCTTGGCCCAGCCTCCCCTTCCTAGCAAATCCAGTGAGCTTTTCTCCTTTGGGAGTGAGGACGGCACAGCAGGAGAGTCTCAGGTCTGGTCTCCGTCCTGGGCTCCTGGGCTCGTGAGCTCCCCAACCTGGAGGTCTTACTGTGCCCACCGGGCGGGAGAACAGGAAAAATTCTCAGGGGACATCGAGGAGGCTGCAACTTTGGACGGCCCAGGCTTCCCACGCCGGCCTGGTCAGTTTCTGAAAACCACCACCCAGCGTGATGGGAATCGCAGAGCTGGCAGAGGCGACCCCAGCCGATTCGCGCCTCGGCCCGGCAGGAAGCCTCGGTCCCGGGCCTGGCGGTGGCGGGCTCGGCTCCGCGGACCCCAGCACCTCACAGCGCCTTCCCGTGCGTCCCGCCCAACAGCCGGGCCAGGCAGTAGGGGATGAGGCCGACGGACGCCAGGGGCACCGCGGCGCTCTTGCAGAAAGACAGCACGTAGAAGACCAGCTCAACCCGGGCCGGGGGCCTCAGGCTGTCGAAGAGGTGCAGGAGCACGAGCGAGGCCCCGATGCAGCCCAGGCGGAAGGAGAGGCGCCCCCGGAGCGGGCCGCGGCAGCCGCGGCGGTACAGGCCCGAGTGCAGGGCCAGCCCCAGCCCCAGCAGCGTCCCCAGGTTCTTGAGCAGGCTGGCGAAGGGCGTGGTGTCGATGTGCACCCACTCGGGCCGCTCGCACCACCGCCGGGCCTTCTCCAGCGTCCACAGCAGGTCCACGCCCAGCGCCCCGAGCAGCAGGTAGAAGCCCACGGCGAAGGCGAACAGGAAGCCGGTGACCAGCACGTACTTCCGGAGGCTGGCGTCGTAGATGCCGCGCACGCGGCGGGAGGTTTCCGCAACGGCGATGCCTGGGCACAGGGAGGGGCCGCGGCGTGAGCGGGAGGCCCCGAGGCCCGGGCGGGCACCGTCGCAGCCC
>NW_004524632.1:11247646-11253183 GCF_000260255.1 Octodon degus | reverse complement strand
GCCGCGTGCGCGCCCTCCCTCGGGCCGCGCGCCAGCCCCTAGTCCCGCCCTGCGCCGGCGGAGCGCGTCCCCACGACAGTGCCACCTGCCGGTCCCGCTCCGCCCTCGGCAGCCGGCTCTGCGGCCCACACTGGCCGCCCGCTGTCCTCTCTAAGCTGCGCAGCCCCAGGACCCGCGTGTCCCCTCACTGGTCGCCGGAAAGCCGCTTTCTTCCCTGTCCCGCAGGCTCTCCCTGGGGCGCCTGCTGCGTTCTGCTCTTAGAACTCCAGGGAGAAAATTCCCTAAAATCGGAGAGCCGTCCACAAAGCCTGGAAGTTCTTCCCTCTGCCTAATTCAAAATCTTTTGGCCCCCTTATTAATTAGATCTAAAGGAATGTGGATATGAAAAATTTTGAGCCTCCAACAAAGCAGCTGCAGGTACGCAGAAGACCATGTAAATAAAGGGCTTTCCTAAGACACGGTGTGAATGTGTGGAATTTGCTAACTCCCTGAGAAAAAAGCTCGAGCCCACTTCCAATGGGAGACCAATAGGAAATAAAGAATGTAACAAGCTTGGAGCATTCAAGCTAATTTGATTGGGTGAGTTATTCTGATGCGCCGCAGCTTTTGTGAAACACATTTAATTGGCTAGGGTCATAGAGACTAACTGGGATTTCTCTCTCTCTCTCTCTCTCTCTCTCTCTCTCTCTCTCTCTCTCTCTCTCTCTCTCCCCTCCCTCCCTGTCTCTCCTCTCTCTCCTGCCACATACTGGGGACTGAACTTCCAATCCCTTTTAAATGTTTTATTTTGAGACGGCTGGCGTCTCCCTAGGTCCCTGAGTTACCCAGGCTGAGCTTCAACTTGCCATCCTCCTGCCTCAGCCTCTCCACCCTTGATTTTCAAACTCCTGAGATGCTAACAGCTTGGAAGACGTGCAGAGGTGGCTGGAAGGTGGGGACTTTGTCCTGTTAGGGGTGAGGAGGGGGTCAGGCACCTGACATGACTCCGGCGACAACCTGGTGCGGGAAGTGAGCAGCGAGGTAGATCCGGGACAGACACACATTCAGCTGCACGGCCCAGAACACCAACCACAGAATGACGCTCAGGCACCTGCGGAGGAAGAGGCCACGGTAGCCAGAGCCCAGCACCTACGCTCTGGAAGCCCCCTTGCTGCCAAGCCTCACGTTCTTGTCTTAATGACAGAGGTCACACGAGTGGGTCCCTTCCAGCACTAACATTCTGTGGCTTTAGTGTCTATGCTCCACAGAAGTGTCCCAGCTTCCCAGGAATAGGAATGGGCTAGGGAGGTGGAGAAGAGCAGGGGGCGTCAGACACAGCCAGGCCACCTCCTGCCACCACTTCACCCCTGCAGAGTTCTTACCGAAATCTGTAGGTTGGTGTTTTCTTTCCCTGAAAGCTAGCGAGGATCGAGGTGACCATCACGTAGTACACACCTGCTGAGCCCATAGCATGGCCGGAAGGACTCCCTGAGGGCGGGAAAAGAACAGCCAGAATGTGAGAAGGTCACACTGGAGAGGCTGCCACAGGCTTCATTCACCCAACTGTCCAGCCATCTTCCTTCCCACCTATCCATTTATTCTCCAGTCCACCCTCCCGTCCATCCATCCTCCATCCATCATCCTCCCATCCACCCCCCATCTTCCATCCACCAATCCGTCTGTCATCCTCTCATCCATCCATCCTCCATCTTCCATCCACCAATCCATGTATCATCCTCTCATCCATCCATCCTCCATCCATCCTCTATCCACCATCCTCCCACCCACCCATCCATCCTCCATCCATCCATCCTCCCACCCACCCATCCATCCTCCATCCATCTATCCTCCCACCCACCCATCCATCCTCCACCCATCCATCCTCCATCTTCCATCCACCAATCCATGTATCATCCTCTCATCCATCCATCCTCCATCCATCCTCCATCCATCCTCCATCCATCCTCTATCCACCATCCTCCCCCCCACCCATCCATCCTCCATCCATCCATCCTCCCCTCCATCATCCATCCTCTCACATATGAGGATGCAAAACTTTGAACCTCCAGTGAAGCAGCTGTAGATACGTCCTACGTCTGCAGAAGACCATGTAACTAAGGGCTCTCCTTAGCCCTGGGTGTAAATGTGTGAAATTTGCTAATTACCTGAGAAAAAAGTTAGAGCCGTTCTAATGGAAGATCTTCCATCCATCCTCTCATCCATCCATCCATCCTCCCATCTATCCTCCATCCATCCTCCATCTTCCACCCACCAATCCATCTACTGTCCTCCCATCCATCCATCCTCCATACATTCATCCTCCTGTCCATCCTTCATCCACCATTCTCCTACCCATCCATCCATCCTCCATCCATCCATCCATCCATCCTCTCATCCATCATCCATCCTCTCATATATCCATCTTCCATCCATCCTCCCATCCATCCATCCTCCATCTTCCATCCACCAGTCCACCCACCATCTTCCCACCCACCTATCCTCCATCCATCATCCTCCCATCTATCCTCCATCCATCTACCATCCTCCCATCCAGCCATCCAGCCATCCATCTTCCATCCATCCTCCCACCCACCAGTCCTCCATCCATCATCCTCCCATCCATTCTCCATCCATCCATCCTCCTGCCCATCCATCCATCTGTCCATCCATCCATTCGTTTACCCATCCATTCACCTGCCCTGCTTTCCATTCATTTATACATAACTTACTCAGCTAACAACTACCTACTGAGCCCTTGCCATAGGCTAAGCACTGTGCAAGGCCCGGGGAGCACAGTGGGGAGCAGCACCTGCGAGGACCCTTGCTGCTGTGACCACACAGAACACCCACACAATGAATGAGACGCTCACGCCACTCTGCCTGCCACCGACTTTCTCATTCCGCCTGTCCTTCGCTCACTGTTCCGGCCACACCGCTGCCTGCTGTCCTTTAAGCCTGCCTGGTGCACCCCGACTCCAGGGCCTCAGCATGGCTGTGCTCTCTGGCCAGACAGCTCTTTCCAGAATTCCCCCGCCATGTCCCTGGCTCCTCCACCTTGGCTCAGGCCTCTCCTGATCAGTGGGTCCCCTCAGGCCACCCTACTTAACGCTGCAGTCATTACCCTGGCCAATTCATCTGCCAGAGCGACGCAGGACCCGTGATTCCCCAGATTGCCCAGGGCAGAGGTTCAAACGGCCTCCACTCCAGGCTTCTCTGGGTGCTGCCAAGGCTAATGGCCACGCAGATCAAGGTCACCTCTTTTTTCCTGGGTGGCCTGCGCCCAGTAACTGGTCTGTACCAGGACCTAAAGGCCAGGGGCCGCAGAGGAAGGATGGGGGCAGCTCTGGTCTCTGAGCTCCTCATGGGGCTGGGGAAGGCCGGGCCCACCCACGTCTCCTCCTCGCCTCCCTAGCCTCTTCCCTAGCTTCAGTTAGAGTAAACCTCGGCGCCTCCTCCGCGGCGCTTCTGTGCCTCGCCTGTCAGTTACCCTTTCCGCCTCGCACTCCCTCCCTTCGGGCTCCCCACCCAGGCCGCAGGCTGCTGCCTCCGCATGGCTGGGTCTCACCTGGTCCTGTCTCGCAGGTGACCGGGAACTGTTTAATCAGTGGCGCTGAGGTGTTGTCGTAGTAGTCTGTGTCCCGGACCCACCAGTACGGGCGATGTCCGAAGAGGATCCTGGGAGAAGCAGAGGAATTGGTCTGAGTCACCCCATGGATGCTTTTGCAGGAACCCACACTTCTAGACGAGAAGGGAGCTTGAGGATCCTGTGTCCCCTCCAGGCAAGGGACTAGGTGGTGGGACAGCCTGGAGAGACTTTCATGACACAGCCTTCAGTTCACTTTTGACATCTGAATGTTTTATCCATTCAAACATAAGTATTGTACAGCAATTAACCACTAAGAAGAATATATGCAGTGTATTATTTGTTGAAACTGTACTTCCGATTTGATTTGAAACTGTCTCACTGCTATCTGCTTATCAATAAAACTTTGAAAAAAAAAAAAAACATAAGTAAATCCGCATCAGGTATGATGACATGTACCTTAGGCCCAGCTCCTCAGGAGGCTGAGGTAGGAGGATCTCTTGAGCTTAGGAGTTCAGGACCAGCTGGGCAACATAGCAAAACCTCATCTCTTCTTTTTTTAGGAGGCGGGGCGGGTAGTTACTGGGGGTGAACAGAGGGACTCACACATGCTGGGCAGGTACTCTACCACTGAGCCTCACACTTGATTCTATTTATTTTATTTTACTTTATTTTGTTTATTTATTTATTTATTTGGCGGAACCGGGAATTGAACTCAGGCCCTTATACTTTCTAGGCAAGCACTTATTCTACTGAGCTATCTCCCCGGCCCTTTATTTTTTTATCTTTTATTTATTCATTCATTTGGTACAGGGTCTCACTATGCAGCCCAGACTCAGAGTGACCTTCCTGTCTCAGCCTCCTCAGCCCCAGAATTACAAGCATACACCACCATGCCCAGCCTCAGTGGCCGGCCTGGTGTGGGCCGGCACAGCATGTTGCACTGGGGTCTCAGGTCCTCGCGCTTGCCAGGCGGGTTCTCCAACCGCCGAGTTCTCTCCCCAGCCCAGTTTTTCTTTTCTCTTGCTTTCTCGCTTCCTTCTTTCTTTCTCCTTTCTTCTTTTCTTTCTTTGCACTGTAGTCTGCCAATTTTCATTTCTTATTTTGAGACATGGTGTCCATAAATTGTCTTGAACGTGTGATCCTCCCTTCTCAGTCTCCCAAGTACCTGGGATTACAGCCATGAGCCACTCCACCTAACTGGAGACCCCAGACCTTTTTTCCTTTTTTTTGGTCTTTTGAGTCAGGGTCTCACTATTCAGTTCAGGCTGGCGTTGAGATCACATCATCTTTCCTGCCTCAGCTTCCTGAGGGCAGGGTGTGCACCCCACACCAGGTTTGAGACCACACGTCTCTCTCTTTTTTTTTTTTTTCTTGTATTTTTAGGGAAGGGTCTACAGGGTGTTCAGGGTCTCACTACTAGATTGGACTCATAGTGATTCTCCTGTTTACAGCCTCCCAAGTGCTGGGGTTACAGGCGCGCAGCACGCTGTCCGTCGCAGTGCGCCGCGGGGGCAGGGCCGGGCCGGGGCCAGCGTGGCAGGCAGTATAAGCAACCTCCAGGCCTGCACCTGCTTGCAAGCACTTTAATGCGCTGAGCTGTTTGGCCAGCCTGAGACCACATTTCTTAATATAAATCTATCAACCGATCAATCACAGGATGAAACATTCCATGTCAGTGACAGCTAAGTGATTTTTTTAACCCCAAAAAGAATTCATCTGGGAAAGATGCATAAGAAAAGTAGTCGGCGCGTGGACGTGCCTCCACGGTGGCGCCTGGACATGCCTCCACGGTGGCGCCTGGACATGCCTCCACGGTGGCGCCTGGACGTGCCTCCACGGTGGCGTCTGGACGTGCCTCCACGGTGGCGCCTGGACGTGCCTCCAGGGTGGCGCCTGGACGTGCCTCCACGGTGGCGCCTGGACGTGCCTCCAGGGTGGCGCCTGGACGTGCCTCCACAGCGGGCTCGGTCTT
>NW_004524632.1:11229316-11247272 GCF_000260255.1 Octodon degus | reverse complement strand
ATAAATAAATAAATAAAATTAAAAAAATTTATATTAAAAAGTCATTAGGATGCTTCTTTTTTATTAATTTTTTTTTTCAGTCCCAGGGATTGAACTCAGGGCCTTGTGCTTGCCAGACAAGTGCTTATTCCACTGAGCCATCTCCCCGGCCCCGGGATGCGTCTTATCAAGCCTGGGGACACTGCCAACCTCACCTCTACCCACCCAGAAACAATCCATGGCTCTTTCGCGAGACTTCAGGCATCTCATCGCATGCTTTGCTTCATAACATTTTTATTTTCTTACACTAAAGGTCTTCTATTGCATATGGCCAAAAAAATATTCAAGCTGGGAGTTTTTATGTGCTTTGAGACAAAACCTAAGTTACCCAAACTGGCCTGACTTGTGGTCCTCCTGCCCCAGCCTCTGAAGGCTGAGGGTGGAGGTGTGTCACCACACCCAGTCCTGAAAGCGACCCTGAGAGACTCCCAGGGTAGAGCTAAAGCTCAGGGCAGAGCCCTTGCTTCGTGGGTGCCAGCCCCGGGCTCGGTCTCCAGCCCTGCAAGCGCAAGTAAGAAAGAAATGAACCTGTCATTTGACACGACAGCTCCTCGCTGGCTGGGGCTGACGAAATCGGGCAGGGTGTGGCCCACGTGCTGCAGTGGGGCGCTCACAGGCCAGTTAATGGGCCCCTTGATTGCTCCTTGGACACCACAGAACTGCACGTGACCCGGCCTGTGGCGTGTGTCTAACACGCAGTCACAGGGATCGCTCCGGTGCTGGAGGCCAGCAGGGCTTGCAGAGCACAGAGAGGAGCTGAGAGCTGCGAGGGCTGCGTGTGCAGGGAGCTGGGCAGGGCCAGGCGCCCTTCCCGGCCTGTGCGACAGGGCTCCCAGCCCCACACATCCACTAGCTCCATGGCCTCAACTCGCACTCTTTCTTTTATTTGCAGTGCAGGGATGGACCCCGGAGCCTCGTGCATGCTGGGCAAGCTGCACCCTGAACCTCAATTCTTTCAGGGTCATCCAAGTGATTCTTTGCTTAAAGCTTGAAATAGTGCAGGCTTGTTCCTGAGGTCACCTGGCCCCCTGCTAGGCAATTGGCTACCCTGGGGCTCCAGTGCAGACAGGGCTGTCTCCATCTGGGGTCCCTTAGGGAGAGTCGCCTGGGGGGAACCCCTCCCTGCCCGCCTTTGCTGCATGCTTCTCACCACTTGAAAACGAGGTTGAGCCAGTCTCCAATCACGGCCACCCAGAGCAGCCTGATGCCCACGGCCTCCTGCAGGTGGAACCAGATGGGGAAGAGGACGTAGAAGGCGTTCCTGAGGTCGGCAAGCACGGACACCAGGATGAACCAGTCCTGCGAGTCCTGGTAAGTCACCTGCAGGTAGCGCGTGGATTGGATCCCAAAGTCGTGCAGCACATTCATCCCGAGCTCCATCCTGGGCCCAGAGCCTCCGATAGCCAGGGACGTCGGGACTGCGGCTGCGAAGCCAGCGCTCTGCTCTCGGCCCGCGCCTTGCCCGTTTTATATGCCCTGCAGCCAGTCTGCAGGCCAACCCAGCCCTGATCTTTGGACTCAAAAGCCACTTTTGTCTAAATTCTATTGATCAAAGGTGCATCATCGGGAGGTTGATGCAAACGTGTTCAGGGTGATTTACGTAAAATAGCAAAACAGCGACACACAAAAACAGCCTGACCGGGCCCTGGCGGGGCCAATCATTAACCTGGGCACGCTGCTTTGGGGGCAAGGGACTGCCCTCCTGGCTCCTGCAGCAGCCGGGGCACAGGGCAGAGTCGAATTCCTCCCGGGTCAGGCCCGGCCGGCTGCCCTTCTGAGCCTGCAGCTGCTCCTCCAGGGCCAAGGAAAGCTTTGGTGGTGCAGCCACGGGGGTTGCTCAGCTTAGGGTGCGCCACACTGTGGTACTGGGCCCCATCCCTTTCTGGGCCCCACTTGGCCAGGAGCTGGGGGACCTCTGCCCGGTTTGGGGATCACCCCTCTTCCCAGGGTTTGCTCCATATCTCATAGGTCACCAATGAATGTGGTGAATCATTCCTGAGAGCAGTGACCGACTTGCTCAATGTCGCGCGTGTCAGGGTGTCAGCGCTTGTGCATACGTGTACTCCTTTATCAAAAGAGCACCAGCCAAGTGGTAGCTGAGGACGCTGGAGCACACTTTAGGAAGTCCTGGGCGAGTCTCAGACAGGGCTCAGCATGCTGCGCACTTTCCTGTTCGCCTGTGGAAACAGCCCGAGAGGCCAGCACCTCCCGAGCACCCAGGGGGAGCAGGGAGCCTCTGGTGACCAAGCCACGCGTCGTCCAGGCTCTGGCTTCACTCTCCCCTCAGGAGGCCTGCAGGGACGGGTGAGGGACCGGCAGGGGACAGCAGAAAGAAATTCGGAGCTCGGGTAGCAATGGCAGATATCACTCCCCACAGGACAGGACTCAGGAGTGACCTCTGACCTGGCCCCTTGTCCCCACCTGGCTCCCCTGCCACAGCCCTGCAGACCCCAGATGGCCCCAGTGCCATCTCCACTGGCCCCACATCCTTCCATGCCAGCTGGTGGGGTGCGGTGGGGTAAGGTGAGTGCTGGCGGGGTTGAGAAATAGGTAGGCTCTGGGCAGTGCTGGGGGGACATGGACACTGTACACCTTGTGGTCGTGGGGCCCCCGGCGATGCCTCACCAGAAGAGACAGCCGCTTCCCCTGCCAGCCGTGTCTGCCAGACAGAATTGAGCAACGAGCAGTCCTGGCGGTGATGCCCAGAACCCGAGCTGTCGCCATCAGGGGTGAGCTCAGGGCGCGTGGGTGACGCTCACATACAGCATCCAAGCTCACCCTGCAGGTCCCTGTGGGCCACCCACAGCCAGGGCTGCTGCCCAGGGCAGGGTTATCCTGTGCTCAGCCTAGCGGGCAGAAGACCTGACGGCTCTGCGGGGTGCCCAATGCTGGCAAGGTGTCTGCAGGGGCTCCCGATCCATTCTGGAGGCAGAGGCGGGAGGAACCCCTCTGCCATGTGGGCAACACCATGACCCCATTGCTCAGAACCCCTGTGACTACTCGGTGACGTGTTCATGGGCCCCATCTTCTGACCCTCCAACCCTTCGTGCTTCCTGCAGCAGATTTTTATCTCATGCAGCAGAAGGGGAGGCCCAAGGCCTGGAGAGCTGGCTGGAGAGAAATCATGACCCCGCAGGTTTCAGGACAGGGCAGTGAAGTCCGCAGGTGAATGCAGATGAAGCCTTTTTATTTATTTATTTATTTATTTATTTATTTATTTATTTATTTCATTTGTGTGTGTGGCCAGCTCAGCCCACCAGGGGGCGGGGCTGGCTGGCATGTGGTGCTGGGGGATTGAACCGCGGTCCCTGTGCTTTGCTAAGCTTTTACTAAGTAGGTGCTTTAGACCACTGAGCCATCTCACCAGCCCCCAAGCCCTTTTTTTTGAGATGGGGCTCCCTATGTTGCCCAGGGTGGCCTTGAACTCACAGCAACCCTCCTGCCTCAGCCTCCTAAGTGCTGGGATGACAGGCACCTGCCATGGTGCCTGGCTCTAGATGAAGCCTTTGACTTCCTGAGATTCTGCTTTGCCAAGAACCCCTTGTTTGTGGAGCCATCATAGGGCAGGGACGTGACGCTGCAGTAAAACATCTGCCTGTCTGCTGGTTGTGTGTGAAGCCCTGGGTTCTGCCCCCAGCACCGAACATAAAGCAGAACAAAAGAACTGTTTCCAGAGAGGAGCCCCCCACCTCTCCCTTGTGTCGTCTCTTCCAAAGGAGCCTCTACTGTGACTTAGCCGGGGTAAATCCTGGTTGTCCTCGGGACCCTGGCTACCTGAGGGCGCGGGGAGGCCGGACGCTTCCACAGTGAGGTGAACAAAAGGAACTGGATCTCGGCTGTACGAGATCACGGAGCTCCTTCCTGTTGGCACCCAGGAAAACGCCTGAGAGGCCCAGGGAGCAGAGGAAAGCTGGGGGGCTTCTTGAGGGTGGGACACTCACAGGGCACTGCTCAGGCATCTTCTCCAAAAACAGAAATCCAGAGCTTTCAAGAAAAACGTAGGAGGGGCCGGGGAGATGGCTCAGTGGAGTAAGCGCCTCCCTGGCAAGCGCAAGGGTCTGAGTTCAATCCCCGGTTCTGCAAAAAAAAAAAGAAAAGAAAAGAAAAACGTGGAAGGTGGGTGCCAGAAAGTACAGTCCGGCCTGGGGATGAAGAAGGACAGCGGGGCCAACGCCAGGCTGACGCCTTCTGTCAGGGCAAGGGGGACTCACCGCAATCTGCAGTGGGAGCACAAGGAGGGAAGAAGCCACGTGTACTACCCTTAGCATGCAAAAATTGCACGGAAGACAATTGGGCTTTTTGTTCGTTTAGAGTCCAGCTATGTAGCCCAGGCTGGCCTGGAACTTGCGGTGACCCTCCCGCCTCAGCCCTCTGAGTGTGTGATGACAGGAGTGTACCGCCACGCCTGGCCAAAGCTTGCACTTACTACCCCAAAGAAAGCCTGGCTCTCTGAGTCCTCTACCCGGCAGGGGCTCGGGTTCAGCTGGGGAATCCCCCCACATGCTGCTTAGTTACTGCCCCTAAGAGGCATTTGTCTTCACAGGAGACAGGAACCCAAAGCCGGCTTCAGGCCCAGCTTCCTCTGAGCAGAAGGCCAGGTCCTCGGAGGGCTGCAGCCCCAACCACTGGACAAGGAGCGGAATGGAGGTGTGGTGCCCTTCCCGGGGACCACCTCCCACTCGAACCACCTCCCAGGAGAAGCTCAGTCGCAGTGCACCACACAAGTGTGGGCGCAGCAAATTGAGATTTAAAAACAAAGAGGAATCAGACAAAAGGATACATAGTTTAATTTATTTAAAGTTTTTTTGGGGGGTCAAAACTCAGGACCTTGCCCTCAGCGAGCAAGCGCTGTGCCGCTGAGTTATGTATATCCCTAGCCCTATTTAAAGTTTTTTGGGCAGCCATGGGGGTTCACACACCTTCATCTCAGCACTCAGGAGGCTGAGGCAGGAGGATCGCTGTGAGTTTAAGTCCAGCTTGAACCGAATAGTGAAATTCTTTTTTTTTTTTTCTTTGCAGTGTTTAGGTGCTTTATTCCTTGACTGAGCAATAGAAGCAGAAGGTGACAGCAGAAACCCAGGGCTGTCACCCTCACAGTGAGTGACCCCTGTCATTAGCCAGAAAAATAGGCGGGAGGTTAATCATTGTCAGCCAGGAAAATGGCTGAGTTATCTCTGGCACAGTGAGAAAGTTCAGCATGAGGACCTTGGCCTGTGCATGTGTGGACCAGGTGGCCGGGGCCTGGCTATCAGGCAGTGGGACATCGTGTCCACAGGAAAGGCCCTGAAGGCCGTGGCCACACGCTGGGCCAGATGTCCCTTCCTCTGCCAAGAGCCTACAGAGCCCCGGGCCTCACCGGAACTCAGCCCCTTCCTGTGCCGCCTCCCTTCCTAGGTCGCTGGGAAGCAGCGTTCGGCCAGAAAGTCCTGTTTCCACATCCCCAGCCCCTCCCAGCAGGTGCCTGGCTCTTCTATCCGCCCAGCGCCTGAGCTCTCAGACAGGCTGCTCTTGCTGTCCGAGGCAGCCCCTCCTGCTGTAGTGAAGCTTGGCCCTCAGTGGCGGAGATGAGGCGGGCAGCTTGCAGAATGGGTTGGCTGGGTATGTGGCTCCCGCCCGTAATCCAGCACTCCAGAGGCTGAGCCAGGAGGCTCTCTTGATTTCAGGGTTTCAAGGTCAGTTTGGGCAACATAGTGAGCCTCTGTCTCTCAAGGAAAAGAATATTTCCCAAAACAAATACATTTACATGACTTTTTAAAATGCAAAGAGTTCAAAAGGGTCCTCAGTAGAGGCGGCCTCTTCCTACCCGGGATGACTCAGCACCAGGCTGACAGCAGCCGGCTGGGACCCACGAAGCCCCCATGGTGCTGGCAGAACCCGCTCCAGTGCAGAGCCCTGAGTCTCCACCTCTGCCCCCAGCTCCCAGCTCTGTCCTTGGGGACTTCAGCCTCTGTGATAGCTGGGACATTATCCCAACCAAACAGCCTGAGAACAGGAGGTCGTTGTCCTGCTTCTGCCTGCCGCGGGTTCGGAGAGCAGCAGGAGATGAGGCTTGGGCTGCAGCCAAGGCTCAGCCCTCAAGGGCCCTCAGACAGACAGGGCCAGCGCTGGAGGATGCAAACAGTGCAGCTGCATGCGTGTGTGCGTGTGTGCGTGTGTGCGTGTGCGTGTGTGTGTATGCATGCGCACACTTGCCTGTGTACACGTGCACAACTATTTTAAGAAGTGAATGGCCCAGCAGGAAGCCAACAGCAAGCCGCTCCCCCAGGCCTGATCCGCTGGCCAGGGTGTGGCCGCCTGGCCGGGGTCCCCCCACCTCAGGTCCTGCAGCCCTGGGGACCGCAGCCGCCTCTGGTTCAGGGATCCTGCCCTTGCCCGCCCACTCGGTCAGTCTGTGGGGCCTTTCCCCAGCCCCTCAGCCATTGGATGCTTCACCCCTTGGCCAGTTATCTCAGGACGCTCCACCCCTGTTCTCTTCTTTCTTCCTGTTACTGGACTTCGGACCTTGGGGGCCACCCCTGGAGATCCTAGGGCCCCCCACTGACCTATATCCCCAGCCCTTCTTTTCTTAATTGTGTGTGTGTGTGTGTGCGCGCGCGCGCTTTAGGGAAGCGTCCTCAGGCTGTTCAGCTCGCAATACTAGATCGCACTCCTAGTGATCTGCCTGTTTACAGCCTCCCATGAGCTGGGATTACAGGCGCATGCCATCATGTCCAGTCTTAGCATGTCCTGGGGGCAGGGCTGGCACAGCAGGTCCAGGGATTAGGGATCGAACCTTCGACCCCTGTGCCTGCTTGCAGGTGCTTTAATCCGCTGAGCTACTTGGTCAGCCCCATTTTTTTTTTTTTTCCCAGTACTGGGGATTGAACTCAAAACCTTCCACTTGCCAGGCAGGCGCTTATTCTACTGCGCTATCTTCCCCCGCCCCTATCTTTTTTAAATTTTGAAATAGAATCTGGCTAAGTAGTTGAAGTGCCCAGGCTGGGTCCAAACTTTCAGCCCTCCTGCCTCAGCCTCTCAGGGTGCTGGCATCATAGAAGCGCACCACCAGGAGTAGCTAAGCATGTTCTTAAAGTGCGGTTCTTTTCACGTCACTGAAACAACATGCAGGGTGTCCTCACCACCTCCGGTAGTCCAAGCCATCCCACCCCGTTAGGCCTAGTTCATGTTTCCCTTCGTCTTGTGCCCCACGACCCCTCCATGACTCCGCACCCTACACACTGGCTAAGCTTGAATTTCCCACACACGCCTGCTTCCCTGACTTTGCGCCTCTCACGGTTGCCAGGCCCAGACAAACAGGTTCCAACCCGTGTCGAGGCCACGCTAAGGAAGCCCTGGCCCGCCTGCGCGCTGGCCCTCCTTAGCAGGACAGACCCCATCCATGCTTCCCGCCTCACCTGCCCCTGTCTGGGGCTCTAACCTGCCCCATGATCTCTGCAGGTAGCTCAGATCTCAGAAAATACCCTGTGCCTGACACCCCCCGCATGTGCGCTAGGGTTCTCCTCCGTTCCCTCCAGACAAGAGGTTTGTCTTCATCCTCTGATCCGACCGGAGCTCAGCACTTTCTCTGGCTAATGAGATGTCTGTCTTGTTCAACGGCCAGACCCCCCAGGGCCAACAGGGCTTAGGTTGGACCAGAGCGGTCTGGGGCACACGTGGGGTGGGGATCCGTCCACGGTGGCGTCACTGCCGACTGAGAAACAGAGGCCCCGGCGTGGGACACTCTTACAACCATTTCTTAGCTACCACTCAGTCAGTGACCACTCAGTTAGTGGCCACTCAGCACGGTGGTGTCTGGTGTCACCCAGGCTCTGCAGTCCTCCGAGCCCCGGCTGCCGGCACCTACCCCAGAACACAGACACAGCTCCGCTAGCCACCACAGCCTGGCCATTCCAGGATGGGAAAGGCTCGTAAGGAACTTCCTGCCTCGAGCCTCCAGAGAACTTAGCTTTTGTAAGCTTCCTTCATGGCCAAGGCCCCCAAGGAAACACTGTCTGAAACCAACCAGAAGGCGTTCTGTAGTTCCCAAGAAGCTAAATAAAATGTTCACAGGAGTCACCGTTCCCGTGCCCGAGAGGAACTCCGGGAGCGTGAAATGCTCCAGAGCCAGAATCAACAGTGTGACTGTCCTTACTCATCTGCATAAACTCCACCTCGGCTTCATGCAGCCCACGTGTCCACACCAAACTCTCATCTGAGATGACCTTGTGTCCTGTTCCCACCGGGGACCTGGCCTGTCCCCTCCTTGCTACGAAGTTCATGGGGCCACAATCCTGGGAAAGAAATGCCTGCGCCCTCCGTGTCAGTGTTGCCCTTTGGCCCCATGTCCCAGGCTCATCTGGACAGCATGGTGACTGTTTTTCTTACTAGAATTTTTGGACTTCCTTCTATCTTCCCTTTTGAGACAGGTCAATGAGAAGACACATGTGAAATGGCTTTTATCATTTCTGTTTAGATAAGGTTTAGCTGCGTTGCCCAGGCCACCCCTAAGGAAATTCCTGGGCTCAAGTGACCCTCCTGTGCTAGCCTCCCATGCGGCTGGGACTTTAGGCACACGCTGCTGCACTCTCCTCTGAAATGGTTTCAAAAAGACAAGAAAAAATTTGAATGGAACAATTACTGCTTATTAAATGGTACAAAGACGTGCTTAAGCGCCCACAAAGGGTACCATATCATGTGGGACACAGGGCCACCAGGACAGGGACCTGCTCTAGGGAGCTCCTGGTCTGTCACGAGAGGCCATGAACCAGATGTCAGCCACGCCTTCGGGTTCCAGGCTGACAAACATGTCACTTTGACCTGGTGAGTGGCTTCAGGGGGTTGACAAGACCTCACAGGACACAGAGAGAGGAGAGGAAAATGGGGGTGCACAGTCATGAGGACAGCAGGGCCACTGGCCACAGCCGTGTGGTCTGGGCATCGGGCACAGGGGCATCAGAATGGCAGTGTGGGTGGAAGGGGCTGAACCCACTTGTAGGCCCCCACATACCCTGCAGAATGATGGAGCTCTGAGGGCTTCTGAGGGGCTGAGGGAAGGAGACAGGAGAGGGAGGGGGAGAGAGAGAGGTCTGTGACACCGAACCTGTGCTCTGGAGGGTGCCACGGACACCCAGCTGAGGGTGTGCCAGCAGGACATCCGTGGGGGCATCTGCAACAGGAGCTGAGTGACAGGTATGCTTCCTTCTCAGGACGCCTCAGAGGGGGGACTGGCTGGCCAGGGGATCTGCTGTGCAGTGGACCTCCTGATGGGAGGCAGGGTCAGGCGATAAGGACCGCCCACTTGGGCGGGGCCAGCAGGCTCCTCCCCTTGACCTGGCTCCTCCCTTCTCTCGCTGCTTCCTGTGCCCCATGGTGGGAGCCACACTCCTCCACCAGGCCCTTTGACCACACTGCAACCACTCAAGGACTGAAATTTCTAGAACCGGAGCTGCAAAAAACTCTCCTTGCAGCAACAGGGACAGTGACTAAGACCAGCGGGATATGGCTGGCTTGTTGAGCTGGAGGCAGAGCCAGCAATTGGTCCCCCGGTGAGTTCCCCAGTGCCGGTACCCCTGTCCCTTACTCAAGTTCCTCCAGGGCTGGACAGGCCTGGCCTCTGCGGGTCCTCTGCTCCTGGCCTGGCTGGAACAGTCACCGGGGGGGTGGCCTCTGTAGTGCTCTTCTCTGAGACTTCCAGGAAGCGCCTTCTTGGGGTGCTTTTGACTTTCTGTTTGATGAAGCCTGCCAGCCACGGGGAGGCTGGGGGCAGTGGGACAGGGGAGTGAAGCAGCAGCTCACAGCCAGCCAGAGACTGTTGGCTTCCCCGTCTCCAGCAGCTGATGCGGGGCCTAACACAGGGACGGGCCTGCAAGGTCCTCTAATCACGTGGCTGGCTCCGCTGGCAGCCAGCCCACCTCCTGAAGCTATCCAGAAGCGTAGGAAAGATATACTTAACACTCAAGATAGCCCAAGGATTTTAGGGGTGTGAGTTAGGAAACCAGCCGAAGGCCAAGTAAATGGTATAGTGGATTATATCACAATGTTCATGTATACAAATGTACCTTGAAGACAGCTTCACCCCGAGGTCAAGGACATTGAATGCAGCCTCATCACCTCCGACACAGCTGGATGTCTCCTCGCCCAGTCTGCCTGCCTCAGACCCCCCTGTGCCGTATGGCCAAGGAGGGCAGGAGGGTGTGCAGTGGCCACTTCTGTGAGCTGGAAGGCAAGAGGAACCCATCTGCACCTTGCTGTCCTCAGTAGGGGGTAGGGAAGGACTTCTGGAGTAAGAACCCTCCACAGGCCTTGAGGGCTTCGGATCAACTCCGACCCACCACCACTCCCCAGGGGGTGGCCCTAATGGGCGAGGGACTCGTGTCAGGCCCCGGGAGGAGTCTGGTGGTGCAATGCAAAGCGTGGGCGTCAGGGCATCTGCCACCTGGAGACATTATCTAAAGCCATCACAGCACCAGGGCCCAACACCTGGGCCCAACGCCAGCATCCTGTGGTCAGTCATCTGGCCCTCCATCTCTTATTTTGTTCTATTCTTGGTGGTGGTGGTTTTTGAGACAGTGTTTCACCAGAAACCCAGGCTGGGCTTGAATTCAAGGGAATCCTCCTGCGTCAGCCTCCCGAGTGCTGGGACTACAGGTGTGTGCCACCACGCCCAGCCTTCTGTCTGTTTTGGTATTGAGAAGGGAGCCCAGGGCCTCACACACAGGAAACGAGGACCTTACCACAGCTCCTTCCTTGGCCCCACTGCCCCATTTGATAGCCAGATGCCACACACACACACACACACACACACACACACACACACACACACTACTCCCATGCCACCTGGTCCTGGTGGCTAAGCCCAGGCTGTCTCCCCCAGCTCACCTTGGGACTGAACTCAGATCCTGCACAGCTTTGAAGTGTTGCTGCCCCTCAGAGCCAAGAAGACAAAGAGAAAGCTCCAAGCCCAATGAAGAGAGGCAGGCAGAGCTGGGATGGGGGCCGCGCCCACTGCTAAGAAATTCAGCATGCTTGAAGTTTACGCCACCAGCCCACGACCCACACACAGCACTCAGTGGGCTTTGGTGCGTTGGGGTGGCTGGACCCTCACTACAAATGTGTTCTTTTGTGCTTTCCAAGATTTCCCAGCCAGAGATGTAGCTCAGCGGCACAAGCGCCTGCCTGGGAAGCTCGCTCTGAGTTCAATTCCTGGTACTAAAAAAAAAAAAGATTGTCCTACATTTGGATTGTTTCACTCATCCAAATATATGAACAAATACAGCTAAACGTACACAACCCTCACCTCCTTGCAGTTTATTTATTTATTTATTCTTAGGTGTGGTTACTACTGCACTTATTTTCCTACAGCTAAACCTTCTGTAGCTTCAGCAAAGTTGCCCTAAAGTGAAGCACGAGGTTAGAGCCGGATCGCTTGGCCCTTCTCTCCCGTCGCCTCCCAGCTCAATGCGCTTGCACCTCTCACTGGCCGGCGTTCTCTTGGAGCCGCAGTCGGGCCTCAGCACAGCCTTCTTCCTCGTGGTAGCCAGCTTTCCGCAGGCGAACAGGGAATCCTGCCCTTCTCGTACTGGGCCACTCTGTGAGGCTGGTGCTTGCCACACTTCTTACAGAAAGTCCTTCGGGTTGTAGGCACGTGGACCCTCCTGGTGGTGGGGCTGTCTACCCAATGCAAATGGGAAGCCCAGCGCCCTGACTCCTATTGATTTATTTTTGGTGCCAGGAGTCGAACTCAGGCCCTTGCGCTTCCCAGGCGGGCCCTGAGCCGTCGAGCTATCTCCCGGCCCCTCCCACTGCGGTTCTGCTCTCCAAGTTCTGTTATCACCCAGCTCTGAGCTCACTGAGGGACAGGTTGAGGGTGCACTCTGTCATGTATCCGCATGAGTCTGGCCTTCACACGATGTCCAAGGAGTGTTTGCTGAGTGAGTGAAACCAGTTCAGACAGGGAAGGTGGGACAGGTGGGCATGGCCTGGTGGGCAGAGATGCCCGAGCCGCCTCTTGTCCTGGGTTCGTCCGGCCCTGCTCCCACACCCACCCTTTCTGTCCCTTGCCACCCCCACTGCCCCTCGCCCCAGTCCAACCAGCAACAGCAGGAGTAGCATCACAGACTGCGATGACAGCCACTGTAGGGGTGCCCAGAAGCCCATGCTGGGGACAAAGGACAGGGGGGCTCTCTGGGAGCAGATACTGTCAAACCTCAGCACCAGCCACTGTGGGCCAGGGGACAGAGTGGGACAGATAGGCAGGGGGCCCAAGCCTGGACCAGGGGACCTGAAGAGCCATGAGGTAGGAAGCGCTGGCTGTGTGTGTGTGTGTGTGTGTGTCTAAAGACTCATGTTCCACACCCCCACACCCCCACACCCCCACACCCCCACACCCCCACAAGGGCCAGCCTGTCCCGGGAGGGGGAGGGGCAGCATCTGTTTGTTCTGGAAACAAGATCATGTTTTCATCCATCAGAGCCCACATTGGGTTCTTTCCTTCCGGCCTTTTGTTTTGCTCTGTTTTGTTGTTTTCTGAGACAGGGTCTCCGATGTAGCGTCAACTCTCAGAGGTCCTCCTCCCTCAGCCTCCGCACGCTGGGAGTACACGCATACACTGCTGTGGGTTCATGATCAATACAGGAATCCAAGTAGCCAACTAAAATCTGAAGATCTTTGCTGAGCTCAGCGGCCGTCAGCATAGACCCATCCCAGAGTCCACACGCGCAGTCCTGACCAGAAGACATGGCGGGTAGATAAAGGGGGAGAGAAAGACAAAAAGAAAACAAAATATAAAGAGAATATGTGATATATCTTGCTTGTCAAACAGAATAAGATGCACAGCATGGAGCCTGTTTGTCAGTTAGGTCAGCGTGCATCCTGCCTGTCCAACAGATTTTTTTCTTGCTATATGTCTGTCTACTTTTCCTTCCTGTTATTGTTTCGGGTCAGCGCTTTCTCAGGGTATATTTCCTCCATATGGTTACTTGCTTCACACGTAGGCCTGTTTCCACCGCTCTGGGGTCAGCTAAAGTTTATGGTGGCGATACTTATGCTAAGCCTCTGGGTGTAGGCCATCGCATACACCACCACGCCTTACTCCAAATTTCTTTAAACAAGAAAGAAAAAAAAGTCTGGGCTGAAAGAGTAAAGAGAAGCCGAATCACTGAGCAAAACACAAAGGCCCAGCTGTAGGCCCACAACCCGGGAGGCGGAGCAGGAGGAGCACAAAAGGTCAAGGCCAGCCTGGGTTGCACGGGAGACCCTGTCTCAAGAACAAAGCCCGGGCCGGGAGATGGCTCAGTGGAATAAGCACTTCCCTGGCAAGCACAAGGGCCTGAGTTCAATCCCCAGTTCTGCAAAAAAAAAAAAAAAAAAAAAAACAAAGATGGAAAGAGCCAGCTACTGAGCGAACAGGTCCTGCCTCTGTGCAGCGTGGTCCTGGCCCTGCAAGGCCCCTCCCCCAGGTCCCTGACTCCCGGCTCCCCGGGATCTAGGGCATGGCCTGAGCCCCAGGCTGTGAATGCCCTCCGGTCGGTCTCAGGCTGAGTGTCCCCTCTCTGTTCCCCAATCCCATCTTGTGGCACCGAGTGGCTCCAGGGGCAGATGCTCTGCACGCACCCTGCTGAGCGCCATCCAAGGGAGGCCTGCTTTGTGGCCCCACCTGGCTTTCGCAACCACGTGGATCGAAGCCCTGCAGGTGCACCTCACTGGGTGCTCAGCGAACCCCGGCCCTGTCCTCAAGGCCTTCAGACTTCAGCAGCCAACTGCCGGGTCCCCAGAGCTGTGGCTGTCGCCCCCAGAGATGTGGGACTGTGAGGTCCAGAGCACGGGGACCTCCAGGACCAAAGGGGTCACAGCAGAAGCCAGGGTTGTAGGAGGCGTGGGAGATACCAGGCAGACTACAGACATCCCCTCCTGAGTCCCAAGCCGAGATGCTGGCCTGGGGGTGGGTTACACCTTCAGCCTGACCATAGCTGCTCCTTGTTCCCACTGCAAACCAGGGCCAGGGCCCAAGCAAGTTTCCAGAGGCCGTGAGCCACTGAAATACCTCCTCAAGATGGGAACTGTACGTATATTTCATACCGTTGCAGCTCCCCACCGGATCAGACCCCGTGCCACCATTTCCGCCTTCTCTGGACCTGGATGTGAAGCTACAGGGACAGGCGTTCTCTGAGCATCATCCGTGGGAGGGAATGGGGAGAACGCAGGACAGAAGCCAGCTCCACCACCTGTTGGACACGCTCCCAGAGGCTGGGACAGGACAAGCCGCAGCTGACTTGTGAAGACAAGTGTACTCAGGCTCCGGTTCTGGCTCTGAGGCTCAGCCAAGGAGCCCTGGCCCTGCTGAGTGGGGCTCAGGCACAGGCAGCCCCTGTGGCCACATCTGAGTGAGAGGAAAGAGAAAGTGCGTCCTCAGCTGGGGGCATGGGAGTCGGAAGGGTCCCCAGCCGCTTCCAGGGACTCCTCGGGAGTCACCCCACCTCCCCATAGTGCAAACTGGGGAGCCCAGCTTTCAACATCTGGGCCTAGCAGGGTGGGCTGTACACCTGGAACCCAGCACTTGGGAGGCTGAGCCAGGAGGATTGCTGTAAGTTTGGGGCCAGCCTGGGCTACGCAATGAGTTTCAAGGCCAGCTTAAACTACATAGCGAGACCCTGTCTCAAAAGAAAAAACAAAACAGCAAAAACAACCAAGAAGATCCAAACTCCAACATCAAACACTGCAACATTGCTACACAGAGAGCAAGGAGAGCGGATTGATTTATATTCAAAAGCCTCCTCAGCAGGAGCCAGTCACAAGGGACAGCGCATCAGTTAGCATGTCCAGATCCTCGGTGACAGCAAGGAGATTCTGCAGCAGCTAGGCCTAGGAAAAGACCCGGGGAAGTGGGGTGACAGCTTTCAGGAACGGGGTGCCCTCTGGGGCCATGGGAACATTCCGGAATAGGTGGCGCTGCTTGCACCACTTGGAGCCTGGAAGAAAACGACAGCCGGTGCACTTTAAATGGGGGATTAAGTCTTATTCATGAAAACAAGGGGGAAGCTTAGAGAACCTTAGCTGGGGTCTCCCAGGGAGAGCTTGGCCACCCTCTTCCCTCCTGGGCACCCCGGGCTCAGGTGCCCCCAGAGGAGGCAGGCCATGCAGGGGACAGCAGGGCTGAAGAAGGACATGGGGAGTCAGGCTGGTCTGTCCCTCCCATGCTCCTAGTGGTGCAAGAAGCCCCCGTGGGAGAAGGCAGGGAGGCGGGGGGCGCAGGCGGCGACCCGGGGCGGGCAGGCCTGGGGGTTGAGCTCGCAGGCGCCAGCACTGTCACCCTCCCGGAAGAGCAGAAGGAGGGGTCCTCTTTGAAGAAGTTGTAGGGCCGCAGGAAGAAGCCCACCCCGTTGCCCACTGTCACCGTATTGGGGATGTCCTCTGCGTGTGGGATGTGCAGAAATCCAGCTGTCACCCAGGCCACCAGGTCCTGGCAGGGGAGAGGAAAGGCACCCCTGAGGCCCGGCTTTGCCAGGGCTGCGCCCGCCTCCCACCATTGCCTGTGCTGTACCCTTAATTTCTTAGGAAAAATGAAATCATAAAGTGTTTTTCTAAACCAAGCACGGTGGTGCAGACAGCAATCCCAGCGCTCAGGAGGCTGAGGCAGGAGGATCGTAGGTGTCGAGGCCAGTCCAGGCTATGTAGCAAGACCCTGACTACCCTCTTTTTCTCAGTGGGCTCTAACAGTCCCTAAGGGGTATGGTAGGGAAAGCCCAGTGGCTGCCCTGGTGGCTACCTGCCCCTTGATGGTCTCATGGTTGATGAAGTTGCTGAAGTCCACAGTTGGCGTCCAGGGGTCATTCAGGTTGTAGATATCGGAGCTGCAGGGCTCCTCCTCCTTCCACCAGGTCACGGCCGCCTGGTACCTGCAGCAGCGCTGATGACAGCAGCAAAGTCATCGGGGTCCCACTGGCCCCGAGTGGTGCAGGGCAGAAGCGGGGGTAAGAAGGGCCAAGAGCCCCAGCTCCAAGGACCCGTGTCCAAGCCCCGCTCTGGGCTGGCAGCACCCCCGACTCAGTGGCCGCCAGCCCAGCACTCAGGGCAGCACTGTCACGCGTCCTTCCTCCCAGGTGCCGGCGGGTGCGAAGCCTGGGCCTCGACCCTTGTGCAGGTGCAGCCTGACTCCCACGGCAGGCCACACCCAAGACCTCAAGGCCTGAACGGTGGGGGCCGACCCCCGTCTATGTTCCTTTACCCTTTGTTTCTTTTCTTCCAACCTTTATTGTGAACATTTAAAAACTACAGAAAAGGCCAGGCATGGTGGTGTGTGGCTGTTATCCCAGCACTTGGGAGGCTGAGGCAGGAGAGTCACCAAGAGGTCAAGGCCAGCCTGGATTTCACAGCAAGACGCAGTCACGAAATTTGATAATACACAGGGCTGGGGATTTAGCTCAACAGCAGAAGGCTTACCTAGCAAGCTGAAAGCCCTGGGTTCAGTCCTTGGCACCAAAACCAGAAATAAGCCTCAACAAAAAACAATTACAGGGCTGGTGAGATGGCTCAGTGGTCTAGAGCACCTACTTGGAACAAGCTTAGCAAAGCACAGGGACCACGGTTCAATCCCCAGCACCACATGCCTGCCAGCCCCGCCCCCTGGTGGGCTGAGCTGGCCACACACACACACACACACACACATAAATAAATAAATAAAAACAATTACAACAAACTTTAAAGGGGCCCGTGAGATAGCTCAGCGGATAGCTAAGCGCGCTTTGGCAAGGGTAGGGACCGAGGTTCGATCCCCAGGCCCGCACGCCCCGCCAGCCCCGCCCCTGGAGTGCCCTGAGCCCCAATGGATTCTGGATGTGGTGGTGCATGCTGGTAATCCCAGCGCTGGGAGGCTAAAAACAGGAGGCTCACTACAAGTTCAAGCTGCAAGGCAAGACCCTGTACCAAAGACGTAAGTGGGGACAAAGGCAGAGGAGTTGGGAGACTTGCCCGTAAACGCGCACAGGCCCTACGGCTAGGTGCTGCTCTCGGCACCCTGCTGCGTCGGGGTGCACGTGTGGCCACGCGTGCAAAGTGAAGGGTGTGTGCCCAGCACCCAGGGAATGGGAGCCCCAGGAGCCTCCGCTCACCCCCTTGTTGCCTGCTCACCATCCCCAGCTGAAGGCCGCCGCTGTGGAGCTGTCTTGGGGCAGCAGCTCCCCCACGGGGCCCTGCGGCTGCAAGCGGTAGCCCCGCGGGCGCCCCCACTTGTTGCTGCGGTTGCTGGCCAGGTACAGGTAGCGCGGGGCGGGCCTGCCCATGGGGAAGGCGGCCTGGTCCTCTGTCTCCAGCAGCTTGCGCGTCACCTGCAGGGCGCCAGGGGGACAGTCGAGGGGACAAAAGCCAGGTCTGCGGTCCGGGCCCAGTTCTCCGGTGCTGTGGGGGGTCGGGGGTGGGTGGGTCAGGTAGCGCTGGAGCCCCCCCTGGACAGCGTCCGCCCCGGGGGCATCGGGGTGGGGGCCAATTCTGGGACTCCGGGCCTGGCCCCACCGGCCTCGGGCAAGGCTCCGGCTGGTCCCGGGGTGGGGCGCTGCCTGTCCCTGCGCAAGTCCGGGGGCCTTGGCCTGAGGTGCAGCTCACACTGCGGGGCCTGGACCTCTGCGCTGGCCCTGGCAGGCTGCTCTCCAAGGGGACAATCTGCTAAAGCAATCACCACAGCCGCTTTCCTTTTACCGAGGGACCCGAGCGGAGCCTCGGTCAGCCTTGACGCTGCCACCGGAAGGAGACCAGGGCAACCCCACTGACCCCCAGTGTGGACGCTGCTGCTACGTCCAGCAGCTGCGCCTACCAGCAGCGGCAGCCCAGCAGCGAGCACACGGCGCCCTGACGCAGGCTCCTCCCTGATGCAGGCTCCTCCCTGATGCAGGCTCCTCCCTGATGCAGGCTCCTCCCTGATGCAGGCTCCTCCCTGATGCAGGCTCCT